>NC_091980.1:180359394-180667206 GCF_044704955.1 Pristiophorus japonicus | reverse complement strand
GTTCCGTCACATTCTGCGGTCTGGGTGCATTCTTGATGGCCTCCATCTTGGAGTGCGTGGGTCTGATGCTGTCCGCTGAAATCTTTCTCTCCAGAAATTCAACCTCTGGCGCCAGGAAAAAAAACTTGGAGTGTTTCAGCCCGAATTCCACTCTGTCCAGTCGCTTGAGAACCTCTTCCAGGTTGTTCAAGTATTCGGTGGTGTTGCGGCCAGTGATCAAGATATCGTCTTGGAACACCACGGTGCGTGGAACCGATTTCAGCAAACTCTCCATGTTCCTCTGGAAGATGTCCGCCCCCGAGCGAATCCCAAAGGGGCATCTGTGGTATATGAACAGTCCTCTGTGTGTGTTGATGCACGTCAATTTTTTCGAAGGTTCAGCCAGCTCTTGTGTCATGTAAGCAGAGGTTAGATCCAGCTTGGTGAACGACTTCCTCCCTGCTAGCGTTGCAAATCCGCTTTGGGTAGTGGGTACTGGTCCTGTAACGAGGCTCGGTTGATCGTTACCTTGTAGTCCCCACAGATTCTGACCGTCCCATCGCTTTTCAACACCAGAACAATTGGACTGGTCCACCCGTTGAACTCAACTGGCGATATGATCCCCTCTCGTTGAAGTCTGTCCAACTCGATCTCGACTTTCTCTCGCATCATGTATAGAACCGCTCGGGCCTTGTGATGAACAGGTCGTGCATCAGGGACTAGATGGAGCTGCACTTTGGCGCCTGTGAAGTTGCCAAAGCCTGGTTCGAATAATGACGGGAATTTGTTTAGCAGTTGGGTGCACGAGGCATCATTCACCGAAGACAGTGCTTTGATGTCGCCCCAGTTCCATCGGATCTTTCCTAGCCAGCTTCTGCCGAACAGCGTTGTGCCATCGCCTGGTACAATTCATAGTGGTAAATCATGCACAGCTCCATCGTACAATACCTTCACTGCCGCACTGCCAATGACTGGTATGAGCTCTTTGATGTAAGTGCGCAGCTTGGTGTGGATCAGGCTTAGTTTTGGCCTTTGTGCCTTGTTGCCCCACAGTTTCTCAAAACCTTCTGGCTCATAATTGACTGAATCGCCTCCGTGTCCAATTCCATGGAAACTGGAATGTCGTTTAATTTGACTCTTAACATTATCGGAGGGCTTTTGGTGGTGAAGGTGTGTACCCCATACACTTCCTCCTCAGCCTTGGGTTGAGTTGTCTCTCTTACTCGTTCAGTGTGATCCGCGCCGGATCGGTCATCTTCATGACTCTGCCATGTGGTGAGTTGCAGCACGTGTGCACATTCACTGGAGGTGCCCCATTGTTCCTTGCACACGTAGTGCTTGAATCAACATTGATGAGCTCGATGATTACCCCCGCAGCGCCAACATGGTGCTAATGGATTCGCATTCACGTCCAACAGCAGAGTCTGAGTCACCCTAAGTCTGGCCTCTGTGGGCGTGTAGGTCCTGCCATGTACAGTTCTGCCTGCTGAAGGCATTATTTTATGCACAGTACTTGCCGGTGAGCTTCGATGCTGCAATAATATCTGTTTAGTGTTATCGTTCGAGAACATAAAAGCCTGGGCTATCGTGATGGCCTTGCTCAGATCTAGGGATTCGGCAGACAGCAGTTTGCGAAGAATGACCTCGTGGCCGATTCCAAGCACGAAAAAGGCCACAACACTTCCCCCAAAAATCCAGCAAGGCATCTTAGGTCTGTGACATAGCTTGCCACGTCCTGGCCGTCAGCGCGGTGGTGCGTATAAAGGCGATACCTGGCTATCAAGATGCTCTCCTTCGGCTTGAGATGGTCCTGGACCACTTCTGAACTTCACAAGACCGTATATCTTAAGCTCAAACTGTTGTGACCTTGGTCTCTTTATTGTAATTCCAGAGTGAGGAGGCAGCATGGTAGACTGCCTTTTATACCTGCTTGCCCAGGGTGTGCAGGTGACCCTTGGGTCTGCCACAGGTGCGTCTCCTGGTGGCAAGTCTTACACATTGGTAATATTTACATACATAACAAAATCAACTCATCACCCTTAAGCATTCCCTTAGTGACTGTGTTGTGTGTGCCTTTGCCTATTCTTTAGATGTCATGCAGTGCTATCCCAGTGGCTGCAGCATGGCTGGTGGAAGGCTGCTGACTTTCAGTGGGGGACACTGCAGATGGCATTGCTGGTCGACCTTGAGTTGCTGGTGGCTGGGGGCTGTCAAATCAAGTGATGGTGCTTCTTCTTCTTCTTCTTCACTCTCCTTTCCCTCTTCTTGGCCAACCACTGGCTGGGCAGGCTGCGTGAAATGAGAAACGCACAAGGGTGGAGCTATGGTGAGGGGAGGGCGGGAAAGCAAGAGGTGCATTCCAGAAGGAGGAAACGTATGCGAAGGAGCTCAGAGTGCAACGGTTAGAGTTTGGTAAGTGGGAGAGTTCGGGCAAGTGGGAGCGGGAGGTGTTGCTTTATCTTGTTTTCCCCACCAGTGCTGACTCCACAACCTGGGAGGAAAGGAAAACGAAGTGTGATGTCACAGCCAAGAGGGTAAGTGATTGGCTGGTTAATTGGTGAGTATTTTTTTTTTCCTTATCTTGCCAGTAAGAACCCTTTGGCATTGTTGCCAAATTAGGTTATTTTAAGGGTTAAGTCATGGCTGGAGAGTCCAGACCCGTGTCATGCTCCTCCTGTGACACGTGGGAAATCAGGGATGCTTCCAGTGTCCCTGACCACTATGTGTACAGGAAGTGTATCCAGCTACAGCTCCTGTTAGACTGCATGACAGCACTCGAGCTGCGGATGGATTCACTCTGGAGCATGCGCGATGCTGAGGATGTCGTGGATAGCGTGTTCAGTGAGTTGGTCACACCGCAGGCAAAGGTTACAGAGGCAGATTGGGAAAGGATGACCATCAAGCAGAGCAGGAATAGTAAGGCAGTGCAGGATTCCCCTGCGGTCATCTCCCTCCAAAACAGATATACCGCTTTGGATATTGTTGGGGGAGATGGCTCACCAGGGTAAGGCAGCAGCAGCCAAGTTCATGGCACCGTGGGTGGCTCTGCTGCACAGGAGGGCAGGAAAAAGAGTGGGAGAGCTAGAGTGATAGGGGATTCTATTGGAAGGGAGATAGATAGGCGTTTCTGCAACTGAGGCTCCAGGATGTTGCCTCCCAGGTGCAAGGGTCAATGATGTCTTGGAGCGGCTGCAGGACATTCTGGAGGGGGAGGGTGAACAACCAGTTGACATGGTGCATATAGGTACCAACGATATAGGTAAAAAGCGGGATGGGGTCCTACAAGCTGAATTTAGGGAGTTAGGAGTTAAATTAAAAAGTAGGACCTCAAAGATAGTAATCTCAGGATTGCTACCAGTGCCACGTGCTAGTCAGAGTAGAAATAGCAGGATAGCTAAGATGAATATGTGGCTTGAAGAGTGGTGCAAGAGGGAAGGATTCAAATTCCTGAGACATTGGAACCGGTTCTGGGGGAGGTGGGACCAATACAAACGGACGGTCTGCACCTGGGCAGGACCGGAACCAATATCCTAGGAGGAGTGTTTGCTAGTGCTGTTGGGGAGGGTTTAAACTAATATGGCAGAGGGGTGGGAACCTATGCAGGGAGACAGAGGGAAATAAAATGGGGGCAGAAGCAAAAGATAGAAAGGAGAATAGTAAAAGTGGAGGGCAGAGAAACCCAAGGCAAAAATCAAAAAGGGCCACATTACAGCAAAAGTCTAAAGAGACAAAGTGTGTTAAAATGACAAGCCTGAAGGCTCTATGCCTCAATGCGAGGAGTATTCGTAATAAAGTGGACGAATTAACTGCGCAGGCAGCTATTGACGAATATGATATAATTGGGATTACGGAGACATGGCTCCAGGGTGACCAAGGCTGGGAACTCAACATCCAGAGGTATTCAACATTCAGGAAGGATAGACAGAAAGGAAAAGGAGGTGGGGTAGCATTGCTGGTTAAAGAGGAAATTAACGCAATAGTAAGAAAGGACATTAGCTTGGATGATGTGGAATCTGTATGGGTAAAGCTGCGGAATACCAAAGGGCAGAAAATGTTAGTGGGCGTTGTGTACAGACCACCAAACAGTATGTCATGTATCTTACATTATTATATATAACTGTATCCTAACATGCTATACATGACTGTAATAAGATATGACCTGTAACCACCAGCATATCTTATCACCAGGGGTGCACTTGAAAGAGACAGGTATATAAGGACAGGTCTCAGGCAAGTGCAGCATTCCAGAGCTGTGAAATAAAGGTGCAGGTCCAGAGTGACCTTGACTTCACTACATGCCTTGTGTGAATCTGTACTGAGGGGACAGGACTTTACAGTGGCGACGAGTTACGGGATTACAGAATCCACAGAATGGCGAACAACGAATCAGATGAAAAGCACAATGCTGGAGACAATTGGGACGACTTTATAGAAAGGCTCCAGCAAAGCTTTGGAACCAAAGACTGGTTCGGCGATGATAAGGCAGACAAGAGAAGAGCCCATCTCTTGACCAGCTGTGGCTCGAAAAGATACGCTTTAATGAAGGATCTGTTGGCACCCGTGAAACCAGCAAGCAAGTCGTTTGAAGAATTAAGCACACTGGTAAGAGACCACCTGAAGCCAGCGAGCAGCCTATACATGGCCAGACAGAGGTTCTACAACTACAGACGCTGTGTCGGCCAGAGCATACCCGACTTTGTGGCGGAACTTCGGAGGTTGGCTAGTTTATGTGAGTTATCCGATGAACTGAGGAGAGAAATGCTGAGAGACTTTTTCATTGAAGGAATAGGCCACGCAGGCATATTCCGAAAGCTCATAGAGACCAAGAACCTGACCTTAGAGGCAGCAGCACTGGTTGCACAGACATTCTTGGTCGGGGAAGAAGAAACGAGGTTGATTTACAATGCAGGTACGACAACTAACGAAATATCGGAACAAGAAGTTCACAGCAGTAAACAAGCTGCTATCCCCCACACAGACAAAACTAGGAGAACAGGCTCTTGACAGCAGGCAGAAGCCATCAAGGGCCACAGGAACGGCCGTTCACACCTCATCAACCCACAATGCGAGCAATCAACTACAAACTGAGAGAAGCTCAAGAGAGATCAGCCTGACGCAGCTCATTCTTTGGGAACACTTTAAACAATAGAACAGGTCTGTGCTGGAGGTGTGGGGGTGGGCACTCGCCAAGGGGATGTCGATTTCAGCAGGCTGTTTGCAGAAATTGTGAATATACAGGGCATTTGGCTTGCATGTGCAAAAAAACGGCAGCTTGGCTGGTATATGAATCGGATGGGTCGGAAAGCGGACCAGAAGATGGTGGGGACAGTACCCAGGACACCGATGTACAGCGGGTCAACACGATCAATGGCCGCTGCTCCTACAACAGGACACCTCCTATAATGATGAGGGTCCTACTCAACGGGATATCTGTCAACATGAAGCTGGATACGGGAGCGAGTCAATCTCTCATGGGCGCTCAACAATTTGAACAACTGTGGCCGCATAAAAGAGACAGACCAAAACTCACAAGGACACCACACTAAGGACCTATACCAAAGAAATCATACCAGTCCTCGGCAGCGCCATGCTCTCTGTCACACACAAAGGGACAGTGAACTGACTTGCCCTGTGGATTGTCCCCGGAGACCCCCCAGCACTGCTGGGGAGAAGCTGGCTGTCAAAACTAAACTGGAAATGGGATGATGTCCATGCCATGTCATTAGAGGAACGGACCTCCTGCTCAACAGTTATAAAGCGATTCGAACAAAGTGACATGATAGGTCCAAGTCAGCATGGATTTGTAAAAGGGAGATCATGCTTGACAAATCTTCTGGAATTTTTTGAGGATGTTTCCAATAAAGTGGACAAAGGAGTACCAGTTGATGTGGTATATTTGGACTTTCAGAAGGCTTTCGACAAGGTCCCACACAGGAGATTAATGTGCAAAGTTAAAGCACATGGGATTGGGGGTAGTGTGCTGACGTGGATTGAGAACTGGTTGTCAGACAGGAAGCAAAGAGTAGGAGTAAATGGGTACTTTTCGGAATGGCAGGCAGTGACTAGTGGGGTACCGCAGGGTTCTGTGCTGGGGCCCCAGCTGTTTACATTATACATTAATGATTTAGACGAAGGGATTAAATGTAGTATCTCCAAATTTGCGGATGACACTAAGTTGGGTGGCAGTGTGAGCTGCGAGGAGGATGCTATGAGGCTACAGAGTGACTTGGATAGGTTAGGTGAGTGGGCAAATGCGTGGCAGATGAAGTATAATGTGGATAAATGTGAGGTTATCCACTTTGGTGGTAAAAACAGAGAGACAGACTATTATCTGAATGGTGACAGATTAGGAAAAGGGAAGGTGCAACGAGACCTGGGTGTCATGGTACATCAGTCATTGAAGGTTGGCATGCAGGTACAGCAGGCGGTTAAGAAAGCAAATGGCATGTTGGCCTTCATAGCGAGGGGATTTGAGTACAGGGGCAGGGAGGTGTTGCTACAGTTGTACAGGGCCTTGGTGAGGCCACACCTGGAGTATTGTGTACAGTTTTGGTCTCCTAACTTGAGGAAGGACATACTTGCTGTTGAGGGAGTGCAGCGAAGATTCACCAGACTGATTCCCGGGATGGTGGGACTGACCTATCAAGAAAGACTGAATCAACTGGGCTTGTATTCACTGGAGTTCAGAAGAGTGAGAGGGGACCTCATAGAAACGTTTAAAATTCTAACGGGTTTGGACAGGTTGGATGCAGGAAGAATGTTCCCAATGTTGGGGAATTCCAGAACCAGGGGTCACAGTCTAAGGATAAGGGGTAAGCCATTTAGGACCGAGATAAGGAGAAACTTCTTCACCCAGAGAGTGGTGAACCTGTGGAATTCTCTACCACAGGAAGTAGTTGAGGCCAATTCACTAAATATATTCAAAAGGGAGTTAGATGAAGTCCTTAGTACTCGGGGGATCAAGGGGTATGGCGTGAAAACAGGAAGTGGGTACTGAAGTTTCATGTTCAGCCATGAACTCGTTGAATGGCGGTGCAGGCTAGAAGGGCTGAATGGCCTGCTCCTGCACCTATTTTCTATGTTTCTATGTTTCTATCTCTTTCAGCCAGGTGTGGGCACTTTCAAAGGGGCTAAAGTCAAAATCTACATCACACAGGATGCTAGACCGGTCCATCACAAGGCCAGAGCTGTACCCTATGTGATGAGGGGAAAGATTGAACACGGACAAGATAGGCTTCTGCGGGAAGGCATTATATCATCTGTGGAATTTAGCAACTGGGCAAGTCCCATCATCCCAGTCATGAAGCCTGATGGATCCATACAATAAGACCTTGGGGGAGGGTGATGTCATGTATCTTACATTATTATACATAACTGTATCCTAACATGCTATACACAACTGTAATAAGATATGACCTGTAACCACCAGCATAACTTACCACCAGGGGTGCACTTGCAAGAGACAGGTATATAAGGACAGGTCTCAGGCAAGTGCAGCATTCCAGAGCTGTGAAATAAAGGTGCAGGTCCAGAGTGACCTTGACTTCACTACATGCCTCGTGTGAATCTGTACTGAAGGGACAGGACTTTACACAGTAGTAGTGAGGTTGGGATGGCATCAAACAAGAAATTAGGGATGCGTGCAATAGAGGTACAGCAGTTATCATGGGCGACTTTAATCTACATATAGATTGGGCTAACCAAGTTGGTAGCAATGCGGTGGCGGAGGATTTCCTGGGGTGTATTAGAAACATAGAAACATAGAAACATAGAAAATAGGTGCAGGAGTAGGCCTTTCGGCCCTTCGCCCCCTCCACACACCCCCGACCCCCCCCCCCCCCCCAGCCGCAAGGACCACATCCAACTCCCTTCCGAACACATCCAATGAACTGGCATCAACAACTCTCCGCGGCAGGGAACCCCACAGGCCAACAACTCCCCGAGTGAAGAAGTCTCTCCCAATCCCAGCCCCAAACAGCGCACCCACCATCCCAAGAGCATGCCACCCCCCCGGCTCCGGACCCACCCAACACCGGGAACACTCCACCCGCACCCAACCCGCCCCCTCCCATCAGAATCCTTCCCAAATGCCGAACACCTCCGGATGTCGAGCCCCCAGCCCCGGCCACCCCGGAGCCACGCCCCCGCGACGCCAACCACACTACATCCACCAACCGCCATCTGCACAGTCAACCCATCTACCCCACTCTGAACACTCCCCGCACTGAGGCACAGAGCCCCCAGGCTCGCCCCTCCAACACACTTCGCCCCCCCCCAGACCTCCGCTGCAATATGGCCCCTCCTGTCCCCCACCCTGGGTTTCTCCGCCCCCCACCTCCACCACTCTCCCCTCCATCCCCCGCCCCCGTCTCCCCTCAACTTCCCTCTGTCTCCCCGCACAGTCTCCCATCTTGGGGGCGGTAACCTTCTGGGGCGGGGAATTTTAGCCCTCAGCATGGAAGTCCTGCTCCCGCCGCAGAATTGGCCTTACCACCCCTCAATGGAAGCGGAGTGCAATTTCCCACACTCCACTTCCTTTTGGGGGCAGTTCCCGGGGCACGACTGGATGCTCCTGTGACAGTTGGAACTGTTGCTCTCCACTCTCCCGTCCTGTGACAGTTGGAACTGGTGCTCTCCACTCTCCCGTCCTGTGACAGTTTGAACTGGTGCTCTCCACTCTCCCGTCCTGTGACAGTTTGAACTGGTGCTCTCCACTCTCCCGTCCTGTGACAATTAGGGATTGCTTTCCAGACCAATATGCCGAGGAACCAACTAGAGAGCTGGCCATCCTAGACTGGGTGTTGTGTAATGAGAGAGGACTAATTAGCAATTTTGTTTTGCGAGGCCCCCTGGGGAAGAGTGACCGTAATATAGTAGAATTCTTTATTAAGATGGAGAGTGACAGTGTTAATTCAGAGACTAGGGTCCTGAACTTTAGGAAAGGTAACTTCGATGGTATGAGACGTGAATTGGCTAGGATAGACTGGCAAATGATACTTAAAGAGTTGACAGTGGATAGGCAATGGCAAACATTTATAGATCACATGGATGAACTTCAACAATTGTACATCCCTGTCTGGAGTAAAAATAAAACGGGGAAGGTAGTTCAACCGTGGCTAACAAGGGAAATTAGGGATAGTGTTAAATCCACGGAAGAGGCATATAAATTGGCCAGAAAAAGCAGCAAACCTAAGGACTGGGAGAAATTTAGAATTCAACAGAGGAGGACAAAGAGTCTAATTAGGAGGGGGGGTAATAGAGTCTGAGAGGAAGTTTGCATGGAACATAAAAACTGACTGCAAAAGCTTCTATAGATATGTGAAGAGAAAAAGATTAGTGAAGACCAACATAGGTCCTTTGCAGTCAGAATCAGGTGAATTTATAATGGGGAACAAAGAAATGGCAGACCAATTGAACAAATACTATGGGTCTGTCTTCACTAAGAAACAAATAACCTTCCGGAAATACAAGGGGTTCGAGGGTCTAGCGAAAAGGATGAACTGAAGGAAATCCTTATTAGTCAGGAAATTGTGTTAGGGAAATTGATGAGATTGAAGGCCGATAAATCCCCAGGGCCTGATAGGCTGTATCCCAGAGTACTTAAGGAAGTGGCCCTCGAAATAGTGGATGCATTGGTTATCATTTTCCAACATTCTATTGACTCTGGATCAGTTCCTATGGACTGGAGGGTAGCTAATGTAACACCACTTTTTTAAAAAGGAGGGAGAGAGAAAACAGGGAGCTATAGACCAGATAGCCTGACATCGGTGTTGGGGAAAATGTTGGAATCAATTGTTAAAGATGAAATAGCAGCGCATATGCAAAGCAGTGACAGGATCAGTCCATGTCAGCATGGATTTATGAAAGGGAAATCATGCTTGACAAATCTTCTAGAATTTTTGTGGATGTAACTAGTAGAGTGGACAAGGGAGAACCAGTGGATGTGGTGTATTTGAACTTTCAAAAGGCTTTTGACAAGGTCCCACACAAGAGATTGGTGTGCAACATTAAAGCACATATTATTGGGGGTAATGTATTGACGTGGATCGAGAACTGGTTGGCAGACAGGAAGCAGAGAGTCAGAATAAACGGGTCCTTTTCAGAATGGCAGGCAGTGGGATGCCGCAGGGTTCAGTGCTGGGACCCCAACTATTTACAATATACATCAATGATTTAGATGAAGGAATTGAGTGTAATATCTCCAAGTTTGCAGATGACACTAAGCTGAGTGGCGGTGTGTCTTGTGAGGAGGATGCTAAGAGGCTGCAGGGTGACTTGGACAGGTTAGGTGAGTGGGCAAATGCATGGTAGATGCAGCATAATGTGGATATATGTGAGGTTATCCACTTTGGTGGCAAAAACAGGAATATAGAATATTATCTGAATGGTGACAGATTAGGAAAAGGGGAGGTGCAACAGGCCCTGGGTGTCATGGTACATCAGTCATTGAAGGTTGGCATGCAGGTATAGCAGGAGGTGAAGATGGCAAATGGCATGTTGGCCTTCATAGCTAGAGGATTTGAGTATAGGAGCAGGGAGGTCTTACTGCAGTTGTACAGGGCCTTGGTGAGGCCACACCTAGAATATTGTGTTCAATTTTGGTCTCCTAATCTGAGGAACGACATTCTTGCTATTGAGAGAGTACAGCAAAGGTTCACCAAACTGATTCCCTGGATGGCAGAACTGACAAATGAGGAGAGACTGGATCAACTGAGCTGGTATCCACTGGAGTTTAGAAGAACGAGAGGGGATCTCATAGAAACATATAAAATTCTGAAGGGATTGGACAGGAAGAATGTTCCCGTTGCTGGGGAGTTCCAGAACCAAGGATCACAGTCTAAGAATAAGGGGTAAGCCATTTAGGACCGAGATGAGGAGAAACTTTTTCACTCAGAGAGTGATTAACCTGTGGAATTCTCTATTGCAGAAAGTTGTTGAGGCCAGTTCATTAGATATATTCAAAAGGGAGTTAGATATGGCCCTTATGTCAAAGGGATCAAGGGGCCTGGAGAGAAAGCAGGGAAGGGGTGAGGTTGAATGATCAGCCATGATCTTATTGAATGGTGGTGCAGGCTCGAAGGGCCAAATGGCCTGCTCCTGCATCTAATTTCTATGTTTCTATGTTTACCAGCATCTTGTATCCTTTCAGCCCCGCCGCTGAATGGCCAGCATCGTCTCCTCCAAGGGGTTGAGGTGAAGCTAGGAATCGGAGATGTGATTCATGATTGGTACAGATTGTTGGCTGGTGAGTGATTGTGCGGGGGGGCAGGGGGGGCACGGTCGTGCATTGAGCAGTGTGTGAGGCTAGTGGTGCAGTTGGTCGGAGACGGCTTTTGAAGATGCACTCACTGGCCTTGACCACTGGTCTGAGGCCACAAAGCTTCATTCGGCACTGGAGCCAGGTGCTGGGTCAACACTACTGGCAGTGATAGCCTCAGTGATGTAGTCCCACAGTCTTCTTTCTGGAGGGACTCCTGGCCTCTGTGGGTAGAGGACCTCTCTTGCAGTGTTCATCCCCTGTACAAAGCTGGAGTGCTGCTTGGGAGAGACCCTGGGTGCCCCGAGCCATTTGTGTTAGTGCTGAAGCAGTTTTTCCATTTTCTGAGGTTCGGAAGGTAATTCAGCTTTAAGAGCTGAATATCACATTTGGGATTTCTGTTAATGTTAATTTTTTTTTTGAAAGGCAGTAAGGACTGAAAACTGCATTTTTCACTGCATTTTAATTTCTGAGTGACTAAGAAAGCAATAAAGAAAGGAAAGATAGATTACGAAAGTAAACTTGAGAAAAACATAAAAACAGATAGTAAAAGCTTTTACCGATATATAAAATGGAAAAGAGTGACTAAAGTAAATGTTGGTCCCTTAGAAGATGAGAAGGGGGGATTTAATAATGGGAAATGTGGAAATGGCTGAGACCTTAAACAATTATTTTGCTTCGGTCTTCACAGTGGAAGACACAAAAACCATGCCAAAAATTGCTGGTCACGGGAATGTGGGAAGGGAGGACTTTGAGACAATCACTATCACTCGGGAGGTAGTGCTGGACAGGCGAATGGGACTCAATGTAGACAAGTCCCCTGGTCCTGATGAAATACATCCCAGGGTATTAAAAGAGATGGCGGAAGTTATAGCAGATGCATTCGTTATAATCTACCAAAATTCTCTGGACTCTGGGGAGGTACCAGCGGATTGGAAAGCAGCTAATGTAACGCCTCTGTTTAAAAAAAGGGGCAGACAAAAGGCAGATAACTATAGACGGTTAGTTTAACATCTGTAGTGGGAAAAATGCTTGAAGCTATCATTAAGGAAGAAATAGCGGGACATCTAGATAGGAATAGTGCAATCAAGCAGACGCAACATGGATTCATGAAGGGGAAATCATGTTTAACTAATTTACTGGAATTCTTTGAGGATATAACGAGCATGGTGGATAGAGGTGTACCGATGGATATGGTGTATTTAGATTTCCAAAAGGCATTCGATAAGGTGCCACACAAAAGGTTACTGCAGAAGATAAAGGTACGCGGAGTCAGAGGAAATGTATTAGCATGGATAGAGAATTGGCTGGCTAACAGAAAGCAGAGAGTTGGGATAAATGGGTCCTTTTCGGGTTGGAAATCGGTGGTTAGTGGTGTGCCACAGGGATCGGTGCTGGGACCACAACTGTTTACAATATACATCGATGACCTGCAAGAGGGGACAGAGTGTAGTGTAACAAAATTTGCAGATGACACAAAGATTAGTGGGAAAGCGGGTTGTATAGAGGACACAGTCTTGCGGCAGTTGGTGAGAGGGGAGCGACCTATCAAAGGCCCAGCGGGAGATCGAAAGCCAGCGGCAGTTGGTGAGAGGGGAGCGACCTGTAAAAGGCCCAGCGGGAGATCGAGAGCCAGCGGCAGTTGGTGAGAGGGGAGCGACCTGTAAAAGGCCCAGCGGGAGATCAAGAGCCAGCGGCAGTTGGTGAGAGGGGAGCGACCTATAAAGGCCCAGCGGGAGATCGAGAGCCAGCGGCAGTTGGTGAGAGGGGAGCGACCTATAAAAGGCCCAGCGGGAGATCGAGAGCCAGCGGCAGTTGGTGAGAGGGGAGCGACCTATAAAAGGCCCAGCGGGAGATCGAGAGCCAGCGGCAGTTGGTGAGACGCGGGAGCGACCTATAAAAGGCCCAGCGGGAGATCGAGAGCCAGCGGCAGTTGGTGAGAGGGGAGCGACCTATCAAAGGCCCAGCGGGAGATCGAGAGCCAGCGGCAGTTGGTGAGAGGGGAGCGACCTATAAAAGGCCCAGCGGGAGATCGAGAGCCAGCGGCAGTTGGTGAGAGGGGAGCGACCTATAAAAGGCCCAGCGGGAGATCGAGAGCCAGCGGCAGTTGGTGAGAGGTGGGAGCAGTGTCGGAGCGACCTGTCAAAAGGCGACCGGTGCAGCTACAGCGGGAGAGAAAGCAAAATAGAAGTAGAAAGGAATCAAAAAGTGATGTCACAGCCAATAGGGTAAGTGATTGGCTGGTGATTGGTGAGTAGTTTTTCTTTTTATTTTTTATATCAGTAAGTGAACTTCAGCATTGTTACTACCAATTTAAGGGTATCTAAGGTTAAGACATGGCAGGAGAACTCGGTCACGTGATATGCTCCTCCTGTACCATGTGGGAACTCGGGGACACTCCCGGTGTCCCTGGGCGCTACATGTGTGGTAAGTGTATCCGCCTCGAGCTCTTGATGGTCCGCGTTGTGGAATTGGAGCTGAGGGTGGATTCACTCTGGAGCATCCACGATGCTGAGAATGACGTGAGTATCACATGTAGTGAGTTGGTCTTACCGCAGGAGAAGGGTCCACAGCCAGATAGGGAATGGAAGACCAGCAGGAAGAGTAGTGCAAGGGAGGTAGTGCAGGGGTCCCCTGTGGTCATCCCCCTGCAAAACAGATACACTGCTTTGAGTACTGTTGGGGGGGATGACTCATCAGGGGAGGGCAGCAGCAGCCAAGTTCATGGCACCATGGCTGGCTCTGCTGCACAAGAGGGCAGGAAAAAGATTGGGAGCGCGATAGTGTTAGGGGATTCAATGGTGAGGGGAATAGATAGGCGTTTCTGCGGCCGCAACCGAGACTCCAGGATGGTATGTTGCCTCCCTGGTGCAAGGGTCAAGGATGTCTCGGAGCGGGTGCAGGACATTCTGAAATGGGAGGGAGAACAGCCAGTTGTCATGGTGCACATTGGTACCAACGACATTGGTAAAAAAAGGGATGAGGTCCTACGAAAAGAATTTAAGGAGCTAGGAGCTAAATTAAAAAGTAGGACCTCAAAAGTAGTAATCTCGGGATTGCTACCAGTGCCACGTGCTAGTCAGAGTAGGAATCGCAGGATAGCGCAGATGAATACGTGGCTTGAGCAGTGGTGCAGCAGGGAGGGATTCAAATTCCTGGGGCATTGGAACCGGTTCTGGGGGAGGTGGGACCAGTACAAACCGGACGGTCTGCACCTGGGCAGGACCGGAACCAATGTCCTAGGGGGAGTGTTTGCTAGTGCTGTTGGGGAGGAGTTAAACTAATATTGCAGAGGGATGGGAACCTATGCAGGGAGACAGAGGGAGATAAAAATGAGGCAAAAGCAAAAGACAGAAAGGAGATGAGGAAAAGTGGAGGGCAGAGAAACCCAAGGCAAAGAACAAAAAGGGCCACTGTACAGCAAAATTCTAAAAGGACAAAGGGTGTTAAAAAAGCAAGCCTGAAGGCTTTGTGTCTTAATGCAAGGAGTATCCGCAATAAAGTGGATGAATTAACTGTGCAAATAGATGTTAACAAATATGATGTGATTGGGATTACGGAGACGTGGCTCCAGGATGATCAGGGCTGGGAACTCAACATCCAGGGGTATTCAACATTCAGGAAGGATAGAATAAAAGGAAAAGGAGGTGGGGTAGCATTGCTGGTTAAAGAGGAGATTAATGCAATAGTTAGGAAAGACATTAGCTTGGATGATGTGGAATCTATATGGGTAGAGCTGCAGAACACTAAAGGGCAAAAAACGTTGGTGGGAGTTGTTTACAGACCTCCAAACAGTAGTAGTGATGTTGGGGAGGGCATCAAACAGGAAATTAGGAGTGCATACAATAAAGGTGCAGCAGTTATAATGGGTGACTTTAATATGCACATAGATTGGGCTAGCCAAACTGGAAGCAATACGGTGGAGGAGGATTTCCTGGAGTGCATAAGGGATGGTTTTCTAGACCAATATGTCGAGGAGCCAACTAGGGGGGAGGCCATCTTAGACTGGGTGTTGTGTAATGAGAAAGGATTAATTAACAATCTCATTGTGCGAGGCCCCTTGGGGAAGAGTGACCATAATATGGTGGAATTCTGCATTAGGATGGAGAATGAAACAGTTAATTCAGAGACCATGGTCCAGAACTTAAAGAAGGGTAACTTTGAAGGTATGAGGCGTGAATTGGCTAAGATAGATTGGCGAATGATACTTAAGGGGTTGACTGTGGATGGGCAATGGCAGACATTTAGAGACCGCATGGATGAATTACAACAATTGTACATTCCTGTCTGGCGTAAAAATAAAAAAGGGAAGGTGGCACAACCGTGGCTATCTAGGGAAATCAGGGATAGTATTAAAGCCAAGGAAGTGGCATACAAATTGGCCAGAAATAGTAGCGAACCTGGGGACTGGGAAAGATTTAGAACTCAGCAGAGGAGGACAAAGGGTTTGATTAGGGCAGGGAAAATGGAGTACGAGAAGAAGCTTGCAGGGAACATTAAGGCGGATTGCAAAAGTTTCTATAGGTATGTAAAGAGAAAAAGGTTAGTAAAGACAAACGTAGGTCCCCTGCAGTCAGAATCAGGGGAAGTCATAACGGGGAACAAAGAAATGGCAGACCAATTGAACAAGTACTTTGGTTCAGTATTCACTAAGGAGGACACAAACAACCTTCCGGATATAAAAGGGGTCAGAGGGTCTAGTAAGGAGGAGGAACTGAGGGAAATCTTTATAAGTTGGGAAATTGTGTTGGGGAAATTGATGGGATTAAAGGCCGATAAATCCCCAGGGCCTGATGAACTGCATCCCAGAGTACTTAAGGAGGTGGCCTTCGAAATAGCAGATGCATTGACAGTCATTTTCCAACATTCCATTGACTCTGGATCAGTTCCTATCGAGTGGAGGGTAGCCAATGTAACCCCACTTTTTAAAAAAGGAGGGAGAGAGAAAGCAGGGAATTATAGACCGGTCAGCCTGACCTCAGTAGTGGGTAAAATGATGGAATCAATTATTAAGGATGTCATAGCAGCGCATTTGGAAAATGGTGACATGATAGGTCCAAGTCAGCATGGATTTGTGAAAGGGAGATCATGCTTGACAAATCTTCTGGAATTTTTTGAGGATGTTTCCAGTAAAGTGGACAAAGGAGAACCAGTTGATGTGGTATATTTGGACTTTCAGAAGGCTTTCGACAAGGTCCCACACAGGAGATTAATGTGCAAAGTTAAAGCACATGGGATTGGGGGTAGTGTGCTGACGTGGATTGAGAACTGGTTGTCAGACAGGAAGCAAAGAGTAGGAGTAAATGGGTACTTTTCAGAATGGCAGGCAGTGACTAGTGGGGTACCGCAAGGTTCTGTGCTGGGGCCCCAGCTGTTTACATTGTACATTAATGATTTAGACGAGAGGATTAAATGTAATATCTCCAAATTTGCGGATGACACTAAGTTGGGTGGCAGTGTGAGCTGCGAGGAGGATGCTATGAGGCTGCAGAGTGACTTGGATAGGTTAGGTGAGTGGGCAAATGCGTGGCAGCTGAAGTATAATGTGGATAAATGTGAGGTTATCCCGTTTGGTGGTAAAAACAGAGAGACAGACTATTATCTGAATGGTGACAGATTAGGAAAAGGGAAGGTGCAACGAGATCTGGGTGTCATGGTACATCAGTCATTGAAGGTTGGCATGCAGGTACAGCAGGCGGTTAAGAAAGCAAATGGCATGTTGGCCTTCATAGCGAGGGGATTTGAGTACAGGGGCAGGGAGGTGTTGCTACAGTTGTACAGGGCCTTGGTGAGGCCACACCTGGAGTATTGTGTACAGTTTTGGTCTCCTAACTTGAGGAAGGACATTCTTGCTATTGAGGGAGTGCAGCGAAGATTCACCAGACTGATTCCCGGGATGGTGGGACTGACCTATCAAGAAAGACTGGATCAACTGGGCTTGTATTCACTGGAGTTCAGAAGAGTAAGAGGGGACCTCATAGAAACGTTTAAAATTCTGACGGGTTTGGACAGGTTGGATGCAGGAAGAATGTTCCCAATGTTGGGGAAGTCCAGAACCAGGGGTCACAATCTAAGGGTAAGGAGTAAGCCATTTAGGACCGAGCTGAGGAGAAACTTCTTCACCCAGAGAGTGGTGAACCTGTGGAATTCTCTACCACAGAAAGTAGTTGAGGCCAATTCACTAAATATATTCAAAAGGGAGTTAGATGAAGTCCTTACTACTCGGGGGATCAAGGGGTATGGCGTGAAAGCAGGAGGGGGTACTGAAGTTTCATGTTCAGCCATGAACTCATTGAATGGCGGTGCAGGCTAGAAGGTCTGAATGGCCTGCTCCTGCACCTATTTTCTATGTTTCTATGTTTCTATGACACAGAGAGGCTGCAAAGAGATTTAGATAGGTTAAGTGAATGAGCTAAGGTTTGGCAGATGGAATACAATGTCGGAAAATGTGAGGTCATCCACCTTGGAAAAAAAAATAGTAAAAAGGAATATTATTTGAATGGGGAGAAATTACAACATGCTGCGGTGCAGAGGGACCTGGGGGTCCTTGTGCATGAATCCCAAAAAGTTAGTTTGCAGGTGCAGCAGGTAATCAGGAAGGTGAATGGAATGTTGGCCTTCATTGTGAGAGGGATGGAGTACAAAAGCAGGGAGGTTCTGCTGCAACTGTACAGGGTATTGGTGAGGCCGCACCTGGAGTACTGCGTGCAGTTTTGGTCACCTTACTTAAGGAAGGATATACTAGCCTTGGAGGGAGTACAGAGACGATTTACTAGGCTGATTCCGGAGATGAGAGGGTTACCTTATGATGATAGATTGAGTAGACTGGGTCTTTACTTGTTGGAGTTCAGAAGGATGAGGGTTGATCTTATAGAAACATTTAAAACAATGAAAGGGATAGACAAGATAGAGGCAGAGAGGTTGTTTTCACTGGTCGGGGAGACTAGAACTAGGGGGCACAGCCTCAAAATACGGGGGAGCCAATTTAAAACCGAGTTGAGAAGGAATTTCTTCTCCCAGAGTGTTGTGAATCTTTGGAATTCTCTGCCCAGGGAAGCAGTTGAGGCTAGCTCATTGAATGTATTCAAATCACAGATAGATAGATTTTTAACCAATAAGGGTTATGGGGAGCGGGCGGGTAAGTGGAGCTGAGTCCACGGCCAGATCAGCCATGATCTTATTGAATGGTGGAGCATGCTCGAGGGGCTAGATGGCCTACTCCTGTTCCTAATTCTTATGTTCTTAAGTTCTTATGAGTGCAATGACCTTTTAATTGCCCACAATTCCTTGCAAGCTCCTCAGCCTCGCTCCCAGAGGTTGTGCAAAGCTTGAATGCCACTTTAGGAGAGAGATTTTGCCTCGGAAGTCTCCAGTAACGCCACCAGGAGGGAGTTGAACGGAAGGTTACTGCTGCGCCACGAATCTCCAGCCACCCTAAATGAATTTATTCTCCTTAGCGTTGCAGCCAATTACTCCGAACTTTTGTGGCCAACACAAATTTCTCGGCATTAGAGTGCAAAACTGTGTAGCAAACATTCCATTTCCTTGGCTTCTCTTCTTCAATTCTGGGACAATTAAAAAAAAAAAAATAACTGCACTTAGAGGCACTTGTCTTGAGATGGAAAGTACTTTCTTTCCTCTATGTCCCACAGCTCAAGCACCTAGGTTGATGCCTCACCATTCTCGGACATGTCCCAATGAGCTGCTTTCATGCAAGTGGAGGTAAGTGCTTCGAACATTGGCACAAACGTACAGGCTACAGCAAGATTCAACTGTACTTTGTGTGAAAGATGTATTTTATTTTGTGGCCATTTGTGGACCTGAGCCAAATAGCTTTTTGCTCAGTTTGGGGATGTGCAATAAAATAGATGGGCAATCAAAAGCTATATGGGGCAAAATTGCCCTTTTTTATAGCCCTATAAGCACCTCCGGGGGGCGCTAATGGGGCACAACGAGGTTATCGCCCAAGGGAAGGGGTCGATAGTGCCTCTGGGGAACTTGCCCCGGAGGTTTGGGGCGCGTTGTATCGTTAAAGCCACGTCCCGGACAGGCGCACGCACGGCGACGATATCATCGGCGTGCACACCGACCCTTTGCGCCCCGTCGGGAAATTTGCCCCACGGACGGCAAGGATGGCGCCGGCCGACGTCAATGCCAGCTTCGTGGAACGCGGGTCACGAAGCTGGCGCGGACATCCACCATCGGTACTCCCCTTAAAGGGGAGGCCATTTGCGCCATGGGCCGCCATATATTTCCTGGCCGACTCTTCTGTCGGCCCGACAATGGCAGCCTTTTCCTCGACCGAGCCGTCATCCTGTAGCCCAGCACTCTGTTTTGGGTACCAGGTTGTTGGCCCAGACGAGGGCGTCCCTGATGGCCCAGTGGCAGCCGCCAAAGGGACAGCAGAGCGTACAGCGGCCCTCCCCTTTAATTGAAGAGGAGGGATGTTGTGATGCTTCAGCGCGATGCGGCACGTCCTTGCCCGCTGACGTCATCAGTGCCATGCTCATGTGGTCAGCACGGCGCTGACTCACATCACCCCGCTTCTGCCCTTTTACCACCCCTCGGAGACCCAAAACGCCTCCGATAGCGCACCTGACATTTTTCAGAGTTGAAGACCCAAATTCTGGGTCACTTACCTATACTTCGCAACAGGCGATAAATTTTCTTATAATTCGAATTATGCGTCCCAAACGTGGCACGGGGCAATTTCACCCCTATAGAGCCAACCAAATAAAACTGAACACTAGCAATTACATCAATATCTTAGTTTCATTGTGACAGCTGCTTAAGTGCTCTACATTCTGTAACTTTTATGCCTGGAATTCACCTATTTTACATTCTGAAATGGTGCGTCAGGAATCTCAGAAACATTAAGCAAGGGATTAACTATTGTGCTATGGGTTCATTAGAACTTTCATTATACTTCTAAATTTCACCTCTGTGATCTGGCTTCAAATCCAACCCAGACTGATTGGATGAATGTATTTTATTCTCTGCTAGATGCTAGAATCCTCCCTGGAATAAATTTGTGCCGGTTCTTAATGGAAATAAACTCCTAGTTTAAAACTGCCCATAATTTGGCATCAACTGATGCAAATTTGCAATAAAACTTGTCAATCTCACTCAGAGAGCCCACAAGGATAATTCGTATGAGAATTGAAAAAATCTACACTGGACTAGTGGGATTGCTGTCCTGCCACCAAGAAGGACAAGGGCAGCAGACGCATGGGAACACCATCACCTGCAAGTTCTCCTCCAAGTCACAGATCATCCTGACTAGGCAATATATTGCTGTTCCTTTATCATCACTGGGTCAAAATCCTGGAACTCTCTCCCCAACAGCACTGTGGGAGCACCTTCACCACACGGACTGCAGTGGTTCAAGGCGGCGGCTTACCACCACCTTTTCAAGGGCAATTAGGATGGGCAATAAATACTGGCCTTGCCAGTGACGCCCACATCCCAGAACAAATTTTCTTTAAAGTATATTGTTGGGCAGAGTACTGAACACTCTGTACTGCAGCTGATGAGAGTGCCTAATCCTGACACACCAGATAACAATAGCGATGAACCACAGGAGAGTCATTGGGGGCCATTTTTGATGCAGGTCATGTCGCCGCCAGGCAGGTTTTGGTGATCCTGCTTCATTATAATAAAATCAGTGAGATACCAACACTGAACGAGTATAAACAGGTAGTTCGCTGATGGGTTGGGGATGGTGTATCCAGCGGCTCCTCCATGGGGCCGTACCAGCAGGGACACCTTAACTGGAGGCTGGGGGGGCTCATCATAGGCAGTCCCTCGGAGTCGAGAGGACTTGCTTCCACTATTAAAATGAGTTCTTAGGTGGCTGTACAGTCCAATACGAGAACCACAGACTCTGTCACAGGTGGGGCAGATAGTTGTTGAGGGAAAGGTTGGGTGGGACTGGTTTGCCGCACACTCTTTCCGCTGCCTGCGCTTGATTTCTGCATGCTCTCGGCGATGAGACTCGAGGTGCTCAACGCCCTCCCAGAAGCACTTCCTCCACTTAGGGCGGTCTTTGGCCAGGGACTCCCAGGTGTCAGTTGCATTTTATCAGGGAGGCTTTGAGGGTGTCCTTGTAACGTTTCCTCTGCCCACTTTTGGCTCGTTTGCCGTGAAGGAGCTCCGAGTCGAGCGCTTGCTTTGGGAGTCTTGTATCAGGCATGTGGACACTGGGGTAGGGGGGGGGGGAGGCAGGGCGCAGGTGGGGTAGTGGGTGAGGGACTGGCAGGAAGATTTTTGTGCAGCCCAAGAGGAGCATTCATTTATAAACTTCAACGTTGAACGTTTTCAGAGGGGACAGTCTGCTCCGTCATAGGATCCCGATTTAAATATATTAATGAGGCTCCCACCATTGTTGGTCATGTACATTGAAGCCCACTTGATAATCGCATCAGGTCGACCTTGAGCGAGAAGAAAATGGCGTTGGGTTCTTTACATTTTTGTCTCACTATCACCCGGGTCACACTGAACAACAGAGGGACAAAAATCCATCCTAAAGTCTTCCTTACAAATTCATGACTTTTTGTTCTTCAGGTCATTGCTGGGTATTCTTTTAATATTATTGTAATGTAGGCACCTGTGAGCATGCTCACAGGTCTGAAGAGCTGTTGAGTTGTGAGTGGCTTAGCCAGTCACGTGATGTTCACAATACTCAATAAAACCCCAGCCAGTTGGGTTCAGGGGATCCACAATGAGGTGTGCAGTTGTGAGCCTCGTGGATGAACTGGTAATGCTGAGTGTGATTGTTAAACCTTTGCTAATAAACCAACTAGTTTTTAATAGTAATGTGTTGCTATGAATTCTTAAGCAAAGAACCCATGAAGCAAATACATTACAATTATAAATATTTTTCTTTTTTTATATAATTGATCAATTTAAATTATTCTTGATTTTTCTACAGTGGGGTTTTCTACACTTCTGTGTAATATTCCTAAATAGGACATGTGGATTATCTCTTCTCTCTCCAGAAATAGTTGGCAGCCAGTCTGAAACTCCCATTACTTTTAGCTCTCCTTGAACCGGTTAAATTGCTCACCTCCCTCAGTGTCTCCTTTATCCTACCATCGGCAGGCCTCTGAACCTCAAGCTCAGTGTCACCTAACTGCGGTCTCTACATTCATCTCATCTTATTTCCAACTCTTCTCTGTCTCAGAAGAAGATTTTTTTTTAAACACGCGAAAGGCCCATTAAAGTTCATCCCTCCACTGCAAGGATTTTCTTAACATGATATCAAATTGCATTTTGAGTAAGCTCAGTGTTTTTGTCTCTTATGTGGCTTGGCAAATAATTGTAAACCAAGATAGTTCGGTTGCAGACTAGACACATTCCCATGAGGAGGAAAGGAAGGGCATCCAAATGCTATAACTCTCTGGATGACTAAAGGTATAGGGATTAAAATGAAACAGAATAAAAAGAAGCTTATGATAAATATTAGGTTCATAATGCAGTAGAGAAGCAAGCTGAATATGAGCATGCAGAGAACAGAAAAAGGAAAAGAGAGGCAAAGAGAGAGTAGTGTGTAACATAAAAGGGAACACTAAAGTCTTTTATAAACATATAAATAGTAAAAGGATAGTCAAAGGAAGGGCGGGGCCGATTAGGGACCAAAAAGGAGATCTTCTTGTGGAGGCAGAGATCATGGATGAGTTACTAAATGAATACTTTGCATGTCCTCACAAAAGAAAAGGATGCTGCCAATGTCACAGTAAAGGAGGAGGTAATTGGATAGATAACAATAGATTAAGAGGAAGTACTTCAAAGGTTGGCAGTGCTCAGGTAACTACAAACCACTCAGCCTAACGGTAGTTTGGGGGAGACTTTTAGAGACACTAATCTGGGACAAAATTAATTGTCACTAGGAAAGAATATGGGTTAATAAATGAAAGCCAACATATATTTGTTGCAGGCAAATCGTGTTTGATTAACATTATTGAGTTATTTCTTGAAGTAACGGAGAGGGTTGATGAAGGTATTGTGGTTGATGTTGTGTATATGGACTTTCAAAATACATTTGATAAAGTACCGCACAATAGACTTGTTAGCAAAAATAAAGCCATGGGATTAAAGGGGCAGTTGCAGTGTGGATACGAAATTGGCTAAGAGACAGAAAGCAGAGAGTAGGGGTGAATTATTGTTTTCAGACTAGAGCAAATTATACAGTGGCTTCCCCCAGGGGTCAGCATTAGGACCACTGCTTTTTTCGATATATATTAATGACCTGGGTATACAGGGTGTAATGTATTTGCTTCATGGGTTCTTTGCTTAATAATTCATAGAAACACATTTCTATTAGGGACTAGTTGGTTTATCAGCAAAGGTTTAACAATCACATTACACATTACCAGTTCATCCACCAGGCTCACAACCACCTGCCTCATCATGGATCCCCTGAACCCAACTGGCTGGGTTTTAATGAGTCTTGTGAACATCATGTGATTGGCTAAGCCCCTCCCAACTCAACAACTATTTTTGTAAAACTTTAAATCAAGTATCCCCTTATTGGGCTCAAAATTGTCCAGGAACTGCTCCGTTTTTTTTGGAGCAACTTGATTTTTCTCGAGTATTTTAAAAATCCCCATTTTGCACATTCAAATTGCACCAGTGTAAGTGAGTTAGTTAGGATTTTTTTTGTTTCATTTTTTTTGGCTATTTAGGCCACTTTGGACAGCTAATAGTTACTCCAAACTAACTTAAGTCAACGTATGTGGCCACTTGTGGCCGCTTGTGAAAACCCTTGCAGAGAGTTAAGAAATCAGCGCAGGTAGGTACATCGGAGACCATTCGGCCTGCGATAGGGGCAGGAAGGGAAGCGGAGAGGACCTTGTACCAAGACTTACAAAGCACTAAATAAAGCACAACAAGTAATAAGCATTCAAGAAGACATAAAAACATTCAAGAAGGAATAAAAAGTAAAACTAAGTCCTACGTTCATCTCAAAACTCGGCCCAGGAAGGCAGTGGGCCAGCCAGTGCAGGAGGCCACTCGGCCGGGGATAGGTGCGGGGCGACAATATACCGGGAGGCTACTCGGCCAGGGATAGGAGCGGGAGCAATTGAAGTGCCATTGGAGAAAACACAGGCTGCATGAAGCAAACTCACCTGCCATTTCACCTTCTTTGACCTTCTTTGAAAGTTTAACTTTAAGTTTAAGTATGGGGGCAATAATATCAATGCCACACCTTTTGCGAGCGTTCTGCATCATTGTGCTATGTGCTAAGTAGGAGACAATTGATTAGAGTTCATCACATCAGGAACATCAGAGCCCATAGTCTGCTGGGCAAGAGGCCTTACCCTCCTCAGCAATTTCGAGTCAGGCATTCATACCTGGACCTGAGTGATGCAGACTGTCAGAGGCTGCGTTTCTGCAGAGAAGTTGTCCGTGAGACCTGTGAGTTGCTGAGACCAGACTTACAACCGAGAAGTGGCAGGTGGACTGCTTTGTCTGTTGAAGTGAAGGTTACAGCTGCACTTTCATTCTATGCCTCTGGATCGTTTCAAGCTACAACTGGAGATGTGTTCGCCATCTCTCAACATGCAACACATGTCTCCATTCACCATTGTATGCGCGGAGGAATGACTTCATCAAGTTCCCAATGACCGCCCAAGCAGTCCGTGACAGGGCTGTGGGATTCTCAAGGATTGCTGGCTTCCCAAAGGTACAGGGCTGCATTGATTGTACCCACATCGCCATGTGAGCACCTGTGGAGGATGCCGAGCTGTTCTGGAATAGAAAAGGCTTCCACTCCATTAATGTGCAGCTCGTGTGTGACAACATGCATCGCATCATGTCAGTCGATGCAAGATACCCTGACAGCACCCATGATGCATTCATCCTACTCGACAGCATTATATCTGACATGTTTGAGCAGCAGCCAGAAGTGCAGAGCTGACTACTGGGAGACAAAGGGTATGGCCTCGTCACCTAGCTCATGACACCCCTACGCATAACCTGGATGGAAGCTGACCGTCAATACAACATGTCGCACATTGCAGCATCATAGAAAGGACCATTGACATCTTAAAACAGCGTTTCTGATGCCTGGACCTTTCTGGAGGCAACTTGCAATATTCCCCTGACATTGTCGGTCAGTTCACTGTTGTGTGCTGCATGCTGCATAACTTAGCCATCATGCGACAGCAGCTGCTGATAGTGGAAGAAGAAGAGCCACTTGCGGTGAGAGTGGCTGATGATAATGATTTGGAAGATGCAGGTGACGAGCAGGAGGAGGAGGAGGAGGTGGTGGAGGAGGATGATGATGAGGGTGAGGAAACCATGCAAGTGCCTGAGGCCAGAGCATGACGTCGGCGGTGGGAGGGCCATTCTGCTCCTTTAATGATTGTTTGAGCCTTGCGCCAGCAGCTCATCCGTGAACGCTTTACTGATACCTGAGGGCTCACCGACAACTATTCCGCATGGACATGTTTATTTTTTGGAGTTGTTCCTAAATGTTGTGTTGTGTTAATGGAACATGATTCAGTTTTAATGTAAAACATATTTTATTCAAACATTTACAATGTACTTAACTTTAGTGCAATAAAATAATTCTTGTATCAAACTTTACTTTAATATGATTCTTTAAGATCAGTTAAAAACTTTAAGATCATTTATAAACTTGCAAAGTTACATAACTTACAAAATGTGAGAATATTTAGACTCTAAGATCATTTAAAAACTTTAAGATCACTTATAAAGTTGTATATTTACATAACTTACAAAAAACTTTCAATTTGAAAACAGTTACAACAGCATCATCAACAACAACAACAGCAGCAAAGAAAGGCTGCATCCATCTCTCATCCCCATCTCGGTGAACGTGCACTGCTTCATGGGAGTTGGGGGAGCGGCGAGGGGCATCAGGTGTTAATGTTCAGAGGCTGGTGCGGGGATTGTAGTGAGAGTGGTGGCGCGTGGCCTGGGTGTGTTTCCTTATTGCAGCAGCTAACTCACACATGCCCTCCCTGATGGCCTGTGCAATTCTTTCCACTATCTCTGACAATCCCTCCCTCACGGACACTATTCCCTCACTGATGTTCCCAGAAGTCGTTCCCATCGTGTGATTACTGTTACTTCTCCCGACAATCCCGTTACCTCATCACCCACTGACGGTGTCCACGAGTGATCGGGTAAGATCAATGCTCTCCGCACTCAATGCCATGATCTGAACCATATCTGTTGCATCCTGCATCTCAGGAGAGCGTGGTCGATTTCTCTTTCCCCTCACCCTGGGTCTGCCTTGCAACTCCCCCCCTACCCCCCCCCCCCCCCCCCAGTGGGAGGCGCAGGCTGGGATGGTGGGGCCCTGGGTGTTCCATGCTGCATTCCACCACCACTGGGACCCGCAACCTCGGACGCTGTGAAACCATGGAATGTCACATCAGAACTTAAACCACTAATTATGGTCGGACTGAAACCAAGGAATGTCACACCAGAACTCATGGAACGGTTTTCCAACATCAACGCCATTAACGCGGCCTCATCCATATTCAGTACAACATTGTCCTCTTCGTTCATCTCCATCCCCTCCCCCTCCCCCCGCCGCATGTTGGTCTGCAGGGTCAGGCTCGTCCGCGTCTGAATCTTTTTCTGGATCTACACGATTGGCATCAGGTTCTGCAAAATATAACAGAACAGTCAAATGGTTAGCAGCACAGGAATGGGCAGGAAGGAGCACGAGTAGGCTCACACGTAGCAGGCCAGGCAGCAGGCTGATTTGAAGGGCCACGATGAATTTTCAGGACTTACCCTCTCCCTCTCCCTCGCGTGTGGGCCCAACTTGTGCAGTACTGATTGTTTTTCTCCAGGTAGGACCCATCTAAGTAGCGACCCTCTCTTCCAAGGGTGTCAGTTGGTGCAGATTTGGCGGGCCTCCTCCTGTTCGAGTTCTTTCCCTTTTGTTGTGGGCCAATTTCTTCTGCAAAGATGAAAATGCAACTTTTTAGAGAGAGTGTCTTTCTGCTGGGCGGCACATATACAGCTGGTTACATTTACAATTGCAATTGCATAGAATAAATGAAAGTATTACTTACACTAACTACTTGACCAAGGTCCTGCCATTTCTTTTTACACTGGCCTCCAGATCTCTTGGTGTTCACCACTGCACAGTAATCTGCAACTTGGTTCCAGCATTTCTTCATTTCTTTAGGTGGCACTTTAGTGCGACCTCTGTTGTTGGTATCTGCCATCTGTTCTCAATGACATTAAATAGTATCTCCACTTCGTCATGCAAGAAATTCTTCGTTCTTAGTGCACGTTGTTGCATTGTGAAATGACACTCACAGCACTTTTCCAATGCTCTTAGACACACAGTGATTTTTCCAAACACACAGTCCTTATTTTGCATGCAGCAATGATTTTCAAATATACAGCACTCCTTCCGGAACTTTTGCAGACATTCAGCACCATTAACACAGAACACCCACTGCTTCTTAATTCCAGCAACTGATTTCTTCCACAGCACTCCTTCTGGCACCAAAGGTCAAGCAGCTTCATAGCCCTTTAAAGATGGCCGATTGCCAAAGTTCTGTGCATGCGCGGACATCGCGACCCGACTCCAATGCAAATGCACAGACATCCCGGCACGGTTTTCAGTGCAGGACACTGGCTCCGCCCCCCCACTCCACTGGCCATGCTGCACAACGACCGAGGAGAGGCCGGACAGCGTCCAAAGTGGGGAGCGATTTTTTCGGAGCAGTTTTCAACACAGCAAGTCGGTGCATCTCTCGTGAGTGCGCCGAAAAAATGGGTGGGCCAATTTTGAGCCCATTAAAGGGGCACTAGAACTGACACATTAACAAATTATGAACAGCTCTACAACTATTTTAAAGTAGAACATTAAATCAAGTGCTCCCTTTTAGCAAGGGCACTAGAACCCACGAATTTCCAAATAAAACCAACAGCTCTACACTATTTTGTGTGAAACTATAATTCAAGTGACCCCTTATTAAAGGGGCACTAAAACTGACAAAATAAATCAATTAAACTTTTGATGTTAATGGATCAAACCAAAATTTGTTGCTGGGGGTGATGATGCACTCCAGTCCCTCCAGCGCCCACCTCTCGCGGAAGGCCGCGAGCGTACCGGTGGACACTGCGTGCTCCATCTCCAGAGACACCCTGGCTCGAATATAACCGTGGAAGAGAGGCAGGCAGTCGGGCTGAACGATCCCCTCGACCACCCGCTGCCTGGACCCGTTAATGGTCAACAGCTCTACAAACCTGTGAGCATACTCACAGATACATACATTACACAGGGCATAATTTCAAAGTTTGCAGTTGACCTGAAACTCAGAAAAGTAATAAACAGTGAGGAGGGCAGTAGCAGACATCAGGAGGATCTCGACAGACTGGTGAAATGGACAGACACTTGGCAGGTGAAAATTAACACAGAGAAGTGTGAAGTGATGCATTTTGGAAGGTAGAATGAGGAGAGGCAGCATAAGCTGAATTATACCAATTTAAAAAGGATACAGGAACAGAGAGACCTGAGGATTTGTATACAGAAATCTTTGAAGGTGGCAAGTTGCTAAGACTGTTAAAAAACCATATGTGATCATTAACTTTATAAATAGAGGCATAGAGTACAAAAGCAAAGAAGTTATGCTAAGCCTTTATAAAACACTGGTTAGGCCCCAACTGGCATATTGTGTCCAGTTCTGGGCACCACACTTTGGGAAGAATGTCAAAGCCTTGGCGGCAGTGCAGAGGAGATTTACTAGAATGGTACCAGTGATGTGGGACTTAGTTATGTTGAGAGACTAGAGAAGCTGGGATTGTTTTGCTTAGTGCAGAGAAGGTTAAGGGGAGATTTAATAGATGCATTCAAAATCATGAAAGGTAAATATGGAAAAACTGTTTCCAATAGCTGAGGGGTTGGTAACCAGAGAACACAGATTTAAGGTGGTTGGCAAAAGAGTGCGATGAGGAGAATTTTATTTTAACACAGCGAGTTGTTATGATCTGGAATGCGCTACCTAGAAGGGTAATGGAAGTAGATTCAATAGTAACTTTCAAAAGGCAATTGGATAAATACCGGAAGGGGGAAAATTGCAGTGCTATGAGGAAAGAGTATGGGAGGGGGACTAATTGAATATCTCTTTCAAAGAGCTGGCACAGGCAGATTGGCTGAATGGACTTTTTCTGTTGAGTAGAATGGGCCTATATTTACTGGAGTTCAGAAGAATGAGAAGTGATATCATTGAAACGTATAAAATTCTTTGAGGGCTTGACAGGGTAGATGCTGAGAAGCTGTTTCAATTAGTTAGAGAGAACTAGGAGGTCAGGATAAGGGGTCGAGCATTTAGGTCTGAGATGAGGAGAAATTTCTTCATTCAAAGGTTTGCGAATCTTTGGAATTCTCTTCCTCAGAGAGTTGTGGATGCTCAGTCACTGAATATATTGAAGACTGAGATCGATAGATGCATTTAAAAGGAGAATTCATGCACAAATTCATTGCTTCATGCTCACTGATGATCCAGTAAAACTTGTTTCCGCAAAGCCTCCTTGACAATCCTGACTGACTTTTCAGCTGCACCATTCGAGGCAGGATGCTACCAACGTGTGTTTGATACCGTTGTCTGGCAAAATTCGCAAATTGCGTGGACTGAAATTCTGATCCTTTATCTGACACCATTTCTTCGGGCAGGCCATGGCATGCAAAAATATCCTATCATTCATCCAATGTACGCTCTGCAGTTGTAAATGACCCCATGTGCAGTACCACCAGCCATTTCGAATGGCTATCGATTAGAACCAGAAAATTATCACTGCCCCTCTCACAAAAATCAATATGTATTCTTTGGAATGGTCTCGTTGACCAAGTCCATGTTTGCAGCGACGTTTTAGCTGGCATGGCCCTGATGTCTTGACAGATAGTAAGTACACTTACTTACTAATAATTCTAAAGACCCGAAATTGGTCGATGCAAAAGGTCCGCCCATTTCTCGGCTGTATACCGGCGATGCGCGGTTGCAAACCGTCGGCATACCGCTGAGTCTGAAGTGGTCAAAATGTTTGCGCCATATGTCAGCGGTCTGCAGCGGGCAGTATGTAACCTAGTGGTCAATCCAGATCGACTTATTCTTCGATGGATGGTGCGGCACGGAACTGCACATGGGTGATTTTTTTTTTCCGTTTTTTTTACAGAAGCGTTTTACCCGCGATTTCGGGGGTCAGGGGTCACCAGCACATGTGACTTGAAGAGGAGGGAGAGAGAGTGAGAAGGAGCAGCAAGCTTGTCGACGGGCAGTTGCATTAAAAACACATTGCAGAGTTAAAAATTATTCAAAACAACTAATAATTCTACAGTTTGAAGAATAAGAAAACATATTTTACAAAGCAAAAATCATAACAACAGAAATATTATGGAAATGTAAAAAAAAATCAAAGTGCAGGAACATCAAAAAGGACAGGAGGTTGAGGGAGCCAGCCTTCGATGAGATGGAGTTACCGGCCCTTCTCGAGAATATTACAGAGAGGTACTCCGAGCTAACGAAGGGTGGTCGTGGAACGCCCCCCCCTCCACAAAGGAGTCCAACAGGATATGGAACGAGATTGGAGAGGCTGTGTCCTCCAAAAGTACCATGGTATGCACCGGGGAAAGGTGCCATAAGAGGTGGAACGACTTGGTGAGGGTAGCAAGAGTAAGTAATGATTTTATTTAGCACCCCCAAGTGCCGCGTAAATGTAGGTTCAGTGTCACACGGATGATGTTATTTATCTTAAGGTTACGGCGATGTATTCGTGCTTTTAAGCAATGACAAGAGGATCAACGCAGTGTTCTTTAATGTGTGTGTGTGTATGTGACCCGGCGTGTCTGCGATGTTAACTGGATTGAAGATTTTTAACTTTTTACTTTCTACAGAAGAAGATATCTGCAATAGCAGCCGCTCAGCGGCATAAGGGGGGAGGACCCACAACCCAGGAGCCTCTGACTAACATCGAGATCCATGCCCTGTCCCTGGTTGGGGATAGCAACCCTGCCGCCACCGGCATTGGAGCTGACCCACTCACACAAACTGGTAAGCTGAATACAATCCAGCCTGTGTTGCGGTCCTCTCCTGTCATGTCATGTAATGTAAGTGTAACTGTAACGTTGGCCTGATGTAATGTAATGTAAGTTTATTGCACTGTCATTTTGGCCTCATGTGATGAACTGCAATGTTGGGGGCATGTAATGCAATGCATATATGTATTGTCTGTCTGCGATATGTAATGCGATAAGCCACTGTACTACGTACTCATGTAACCCTGACCCCTACCCTGGTGCCAAGCTTTATAAAATGTTGTTTTGTACTTCCAGACTCGGACAATTCAGATCACACCGACACAAAGAGACCCACAGCCTCCAACTCTGGCGTCACCCAGCCCTCTCCCAACTTCACCACTGGCAGAGATGAGGAAGATGGGGGAAGAGGTAGAGTTGCTGATCCTGGAGCCAGTGGAGGTGGAGGTGGGGGTGGAGATGGAGGAGGATACACCAGCTCCATGTGGGACAGCTGGAACATCCTCCACCACAGAGTCTGTATTCAGGGGATTCCCCCATGGCTCCTCTGATTCTGCGGGACCAAGCGGTGCACAGCAAGGCACCCCCAGTGTTGCAGGTCTTTGCCGCAGTGACAGAGGTTAATGCAGAAAAGGTCGGTTGCTGTAGGTGTGTACCAGGACATGGTGCGTCTGTCACAGGCCAGCATCGACATAGGTCGCGAGCTGCTCAAGGCCATGACCACAATAGCTGCAAACATCGCGGCTCTATCAGAGCAGCAGTCGGAGGATATGTCACATAGAAATATAGAAGCATAGAAAATAGGTGCAGGAGTAGGCCATTCGGCCCTTCGAGCCTGCACCACCATTCAATATGATCATGGCTGATCATGCAACTTCAGAACCCGATTCCTGCTTTCTCTCCATACCCCTTGATCCCTTTCGTCGTAAGAGCTACATCTAACTCCCTTTTGAATATATCTAACGAACTGGCCTCAACAACTTTCTGTGGTAGAGAATTCCACAGGTTCACAATTCTCTGAGTGAAGACATTTCTCCTCATCTCGGTCCTAAATGGCTTACCCCTTATCCTTAGACTGTGACCCCTGGTTCTGGACTTCCCCAACATCAGGAACATTCTTCCTGCATCTAACCTGTCCAATCCCATCAGAATGTTATATGTTTCTATGAGATCCTCTCTCATTCTTCTAGTCGATCCAGTCTTTCTTCATATGTCAGTCCTGCCATCCTGGGCACCCCACTAGTCACTGGCTGCCATTCTGAACAGGACCCGTTTATTCCCACTCTTTGCTTCCTGTCTGCCAACCAGTTCTCTATCCACGTCAATACATTACCCCCAATACCATGTGCCTTAATTTTGCACACTAATCTCTTGTGTGGGACCTTGTCAAAAGCCTTTTGAAAGTTCAAATACACCACATCCACTGGTTCTCCCTTATCCACTCTACTAGTTACATTCTCAAAAAACTCTAGAAGATTTGTCAAGCATGATTTCGTAAATCCATGCTGACTTGGACCAATCCTGTCACTGCTTTCCAAATGCACTGCTATTACATCTTTAATAATTGATTCCAGCATTTTCCCCAACACTGATATCAGGCTAACCGGTCTATAATTCCCTGTTTTCTCTCTCCCTCCTTTTTTAAAAAGTGGGGTTACATTAGCTACTCTCCAATCCATAGGAACTGATCCAGAATCTATAGAATGTTGGAAAATGACCACCAATGCATCTACTATTTCTAGGGCCATTTCCTTAAGTACTCTGGGATGCAGACTATCAGACCCTGGGGATTTATCGGCCTTCAGTCTCTTCAATTTCCCTAATACCATTTCCTGACTAATAATGATTTCCCTCAGTACCCGCTTCTTGCTAGACTCTCGGTCCCCTAGTATTTTCAGGAGGTTATTCGTGTCTTCCTTAGTGAAGATAGAACCAAAGTATTTGTTCAATTGGCCTGCCATTTCCTTGTTCTTCATTATGAATTCACCTGATTCTGACTGCAAGGAACCTACATTAGTCTTCACTAATCTTTTTCTCTTCACATATCTATAGAAGCTTTTGCAGTCAGTTTTTATGTTCCTTGCAAGCTTACTCTCATACTCTATTTTCCCCCTCCTAATTAAACCCTTAGTCCTCCTCTGCTGAATTCTAAATTTCTCCCAGTCGTCAGGTTTGCTGCTTTTTCTAGCCAATTTATATGCCTCTTCCTTGGATTTAACACTTTCCCTAATTTCCCTTGTTAGCCATGGTTGAGCCACCTTCCCTCTTTTATTCTTACGCCACACAGGAATGTACAATTGTTGTAGTTCATCCATGTGATATTTAAATGTCTGCCATTGCCTATCCACCGTCAACCCTTTAAGTAACATTCTCCAGGCTATCCTCGCCAATTCACATCTCATACCGTCGAAGTTTCCTTTCTTTAAGTTCAGGAACCTCGTCTCTGAATTAACTGTGTCACTCTCCAGCTTAATGAAGAATTCTACCATATTATGGTCACTCTTCCGCAAGGGGCCCCGCACGACCAGGTTGCAAATTAATACTCTCTCATTACACAAGACCCAGTCTAGGATGGCCTGCTCTCTAGTTGGTTCTTCGACATATTGGTCTAGAAAACCATCCCTTGTACACTCCAGGAAATCCTCCTCCATCGTAATTTTACCAGTTTGGTTAGCCCAATCAATATGTAGATTAAAGTCACCCATGATAACTGCTGTACCTTATTGGACGATTCCTAATTTCCTGTTTGTTGCCATCCCCAATCTCCCTACTACTGTTTGGTGGTCTGTACACAACGTCCACTAACGCTGTCTGCCTTTGGCGTTTTGCAGTTCTACCCATATAGATTCCACAACATCCATGCTAATGTCCTTCCTTACTATTGCGTTAATCTCCTCTTTAACCGGTAACGCTATCCCACCTCCTTTTCCTTCCTGTCTGTCCTTCCTGAATATTGAATATCCCTGGATGTTGAGTTCCCAGCCTTGGTTACCTTGGAGCCATGTCTCCGCAATCCCAATTACATCATATCCGTTAACAGTTATCTGCGCAGTCAATTCATCCACCTTATTACGAATACTCCTCATTTTGGGACTCAGAGCCTTCAGGCTTGTTTTTTTAACACTTTGTCCTTTTAGAATGATGTTGTAATGTGGCCCTTTTTGATTTCTGCCCTTGTTTTCTCTGCCCTATACTCTTGCTTTTCTCCTCCCTACCTTTTGCTTCTGACCCCTTTTTACTTCCCTCTGTCTCCCTGCATAGATTCCAATCTCCCTGCCATTTTAGTTTAAACCCTCCCCAACAGCACTAGCAAACACTCCCCTGAGGACATTGGTTCCGGTCCTGCCCAAGTGCAGACCGTCCGGTTTGTACTGGTCCCATCTTCCCCAGAACCGGTTCCAATGTCCCAGGAATTTGAATCCCTCGCCCTTGCGCCATTCCTCAAGCCACGTATTCCTCTGAGCTATCCTGCAATTCCTACCCTGACTAGCACGTGGCACTGGTAGCAATCCTGAGATTACTACCTTTGAGGTCCTACTTTTTAATTTAACTCCTAGCTCCCTAAATTCAGCTTGTAGGACCTCATCTCGTTTTTTACCTATATCGTTGGTACCTATATGTACCATGACAGCTGGCTGTTCACTCTTCCCCCTCCAGAATGCGCTGCAGCTGCTCCGAGACATCCTTGACCCTTGCACCAGGGAGGCAACATACCATCCTGGAGTCTGATCACCGTGATGGAGTGGACCACCAATGCCGAAACCATGTGGTAATCGATGGGATCAGGACATGGTGCAGAAACCCCCCCGTGCCATAGTAGTCAGGTCGACAGCACCTGAGGGTGGTGAGCTGACATCAACTTCCAGCCCTGAAGCCGTGCCTTCCACATCACGAGTTTCTCCTGAGACCTCATTTATTACGCCTGCAATGTCTGACCCACAACGACAGCAACAGCATTCTGGGTGCGGTGCTGCATGCCGGCTTGGTACCACCACGGGGACATCCGGGCTCAGCGGCAATGAGACAGGGAAGGGCGGGAGTAAGAAAGGGAGGAATAGTTCCAAGGGTAGCACGTGATCGAGGATGGGACCGAGGTCATGGCCGAGGACAGTAAAAGTGTCTTTTTGTTGTACTTGTTCATTGAATAATTGAAGTTTGATTTGTAACAGTTTATTAAAGTTGTACAAGTTTTGTTAAAATTGTTATTAAAGTTGTTCAAGTTTTGCTAAAATTGTAATGAAAGTTGTTACAGTTGTTTTATAGTTATAAGTTTTACAAAGTTTTTAAATTGTTGTATATTTGAGATTTTTACATAAACATTTGAATTGAATTTAAGCACTCTTGTACAGTATCAAACTTTTGGGGTAACAGTCATCAGTGTCCCAAACGCAGCTCTCTACATTCAAGCAAAGGGTTCATTTGAGCTGCTGACGTAACAATTTTGCAGTGGCATACGCTCCGCGAGCCCTCCGCTGTGATATTAGGGGGGCTGGTGCCATGGGTTGATCTGGAAGCTCCTCGTCATCCTCCTGCCCCTCATTGTCCTCTTCTTCCTCCTCCATCACCTACAATTTCTCCTCAGGTGGTCCCGCAGTCCCCTGTGGCAATTCCTGTCCTCATATGATTGCTAAATTATGCAACATGCAGCACACCACTGTGAACTGAGCAACCTGCTCAGAGTGGTATTGCAGCCTGTCTCCTGAGTGGACCAATCATCGAAAGTGCTGCTTCAGCACTCCAATTGTCTTTTCGATAATTTTACGTGTGGCTATATGGCTCTTATATCGTTGCTCGGCTTCTGTCTGAGGGTTCCACAGCGGGGTCAAGAGCCAGGTGGCGAGGCCGTACTCTTTGTCGCCCAGCATTCAGCATTTACCTTGTGGCTCAGACTTGAACAAGTCAGACACAGTGCTCTCACACAATGGGCCCAAGTTTCGGGCCGCGCCTAGAACGGCGCAGCCCCGACCTGGACCGCCATTATTTGCGCCACAAAGTGCGCCTAAAAAAAACTCACCTATTCTCCGGCTCCCTGCAGGTCCTCTGGAGCTGGGCACGGCGCAGCATGAGCTGTGGGGGGCAGAGCCAGGTCCCTGCGCTGAAAACAGTGCCGGGACCTCTGCACATGCGCGCTACAGTGGCCACGCATGTGCAGTAGCTCCAGGCACCCAAAACTGTGGGAGGGGCCCGAAGCACGCAGCCCCTAGCCCTGGCCGAATGGCCTCACTGGGGCTGCATGGATAAGGCTCACCTCCCACCTGTCCGGACCCGACACGACTTGACTCCCACTCCCTGGACCGGACCCGACCTCCGCTCCCCCGGACCCAACCCGACCTCCGCTCTCCCTCCACAGCCCCGGCGACCCGACCACCGCTCCCCCATGCCAACCCACCCCCCGCGACCCGACCTCCGCTCCCTCCCCCTCCCCCACCGGCAACCCGACCTCCACTCCCCCCCCCCCGGCGACCCGACCTCCGCTCCCCCCCACCCCCGGCGACCCGACCTCCGCGACTCCCCCCCCCGACCTCCTCGACTCCCCCCCCGACCTCCGCAACTCCCCCCCCCCGACCTCCACGTCTCCCCCCCCGACCTCCGCAACTCCCACCCCCCCGACCTCCGCGACTCCCCCCCCCCACCCCCGGCGACCTCCGCGGCTTCCCCCCCCCCCAACCCCCGGCCTCCGCGACCCCCGCCCACGCCCCCCTGTCCGGGACCCGGGACACGACGCCTTCTACCTGTAAATCCAGCCCGAAGTCTTGGGCCCGGCCCGTTCAGCCTCCTTCTCTCCCTCCCTCCCTTCTCCTCCCTCCTTCCCCTCTCCTTCCCTCCCTCCCTCCCCTCTCCTTTCCTCCCTCCCTCCTCCCTCCTCTCTCCTTCCCTCCCTCCCTCTCTCCTCTCTCCTTCCCTCCCTCCCTTCCTCCTCTCTCCTTCTCTCCCTCCCTCCCTCCTCTCTCCTTCCCTCCTTCCCTCCTCTCCCTCCCCTCTCCTTTCCTCTCCTCCCCCCTTCTCCGCCCCCCCTCCAACTCCCCCCTTCTCCTCCCCCCTTTTCCTCCCTCCTTCTCCTCCTCCTCCCCTCTCCCCCTCCTCCCTCCCCCCGCCCCCCTTCTCCCCCTCCCCCACCCCCCTCCCCTCGCTGTAAGAAACACAGACACTGACAGACAGAGAGTGAGAGACACACACACAGACAGACAGAGAGATAGAGACACTGACAAAGACACACTGGGGGGGCCGTCCCAGCACGCTGTTGGAGAACTCCCGGTGCTGCAGTCGGTAAGTAGAAAATGTTTTATTTATTGATTTTTAAAAATTTTTTAATTTTTTATTAATTTTTTTTGATTGATTTATTGGTTGATTTATTGATGTATTTATCATTTATTATTGATGATGGCTCTTTATTTGTAAAACTGAAGTGTTTAATGTTTGTAAACTTCCCTTTAAACCAACCCCCCCCCCCCGCCCCCCTTTCCCTACGCCTGATTTGTAACCTATGCCTGATTTTCTAAGTGTAGACAAGGTTTTTCTGAGCGTACAAAAATCTACACTTACTCCATTCTAAGTTAGTTTGGAGTATGTTTTCACTGCCTAAACTTTCAAAACGGGCGTAAGTGGCCGGACACGCCCCCTTTTGAAAAAAAATTCTGTTCCAAAGTGAAACTGTTCTAACTGACTAGAACTGGAGCAAACTAAATGCCGAGAATTGCAATTTCTAAGCTACTCCATTCTAAACCAGTTGCTCCAAAAAAACAGGAGCAACTCAGGCCGAAACTTGGCCCCAAGATGTGGGCATCATGGATGCTCCCTGGAAATTTGGCATTCACTGCCATTATGCGTTATGTATGGTCACATACAAGCTGCACGTTGAGGGAGTGAAATCCCTTACAATTTCGGTACGCCTCCACCTCCTGTAATGGTGCTCGCAGGGCAACATGGGTACAGTCAATAGCACCCTATACCTTGGGAAAGCCGGCAATGCGTGCAAATCCCAAAGCCCTGTCACTCTGTGCCTCCCTGGTCATTGGGAAGTTTATAAATTCCATCCGGCGTGCATACAGTGCTTTGGTTATCTGTCGAATGCACTGATGAGTAGTGTGCTGAGAAATAGAGCATATGTTGCCAGCTGATGCCTGAACAGAGCCACATGCAGAAAAGGAAAGTGCCACAGTCACCTTCATCTTGACAGAGAGTGCAGTAATGTTGCTGGTACTGGGCTGCAGGTCTGCCTTAATGAGCTGGCAAATCTCAGTGATCACCTCTTTTCGGAAGCGCAGCCTTCGAATGCACTGTCGATCGGTCAGGTCCAAGTATGGACGCTTCTCCCTGAAAATCTTTTACGGGTAAGGCCTCCTCCTCATCATCAGTCTGCAACCTCCCCCATTACCCTTATCACTCTGGTCAATAAACCTTCTCACATCTGGTTCCTCCATTAGACAGGTTGTCAGCAATACAGGCTGAGATAGTACAGGCGCCATTCATTTTAAATCTCCACAAGAGTTTTCGATGAAAAAATATAACTAAAATGCCTTCTATCTTAATAAGTTACTCAGTAACAATAAAAATACCTTTTCCACTAAATTGCACTGTAAAGTCACTGTTCACCTCAGAAATACAGAGGTGCTGCTTGAGCTGACTGTTCTCGATTTAAAAATGGCGGCTCCAAGCACGACCACCCATTCCCGCCCACTTACCATTGCGTAAAACCACCTTTTCCAGGACTGTATGCAGCTCCGGTGGTATGTCGACGATATGCAATGCTCACACTTTTTGGGCAGTATGCGGGCAATCCTGCACGGCATACGGTGTGCATACCCCGCGGCGGTATGACAATGATGAATATTCCGCTGAGCGGTATGTCGGCGATATGTACCGTATATACTCGCGTATCATGCGACTTTTGAAGACCTAAATTGTAACCTAAATTTGGGGGGTCGCATGATACGCGAGATACAAAATTTGCGGATGTGAAGTGCTGGCCAAGATTAGGCTGTTAGGCTGTTAAGCAGACCGTATCCACGCTGAATCTCGGCAGGTATCTCCTGGGCTGGATTGCAGCCTCTATTGTCACTTGTACTGTATCTTTGCTGTGGTCTAGAGATCGCCACCCACAACTCCCTCTGAAGTTTGCTGCATTATTAGAGGCTTTAACAATCAAATCTCCATCTATCTCAGCCCATGCTTCTTTTACCCGCAAACACAGTAGAGGCAAATCCGGAGCCTTCATATTCCCTCCCTTCGTAAATGATTTCTCTCCTTCCATCATCCAGTCATTCCATTTCTTTCTTATATTGTCTTTAAATGGCTTATTAATGGATACGTCAAGTGGCTGAACGACGCTAGTCAAGCCAGCTGGAATGATTGCGATATCGGTGTTCGATTCACGAACAGCTTTCACAACAGAATCCACTCGATGTTTCATGATTCGGTTGTTAAGGTCTGTATTCGATCGTTGTTATGTGTTAGGGTACTTGTTACGTGTTGGGTACTTGTTATACTTGTTTGAAAGCCTAGCCTAGTGGCATCTGGTATCTCAAAAAAGTGACTCGCATGATACATAAGATATATGATAAAATCATGTTTTGGGGACGAAAATTTAGGGGTCGCATGATACGTGAGATCGTAGGATACGCGAGTATATACGGTAGGTGTTTTTTGACCAAAATCGCATTTTTGGGCAGTAGGGGGCAGTATGTCGACCAATTTCAGGCCCGAAGTCTTTATCTAACTCAGGCCAATAAACAAAACTTCGGGCCACCGCTTTCTGTCTATGATACCAGTATGCTCACTGTGAAGTTCCATCAAGACTTTGGCCCATAGTGCCATGGGAATGACAACTCTCAGGTTCCATTTTAGACATCCCTGCTCACATGATAATTCGTTCCTGTTATGTATGAATAAAGAGTCTGACTGGATACTATGAGCTCAAAGTAAAGTGTGACCTTCGTCTTTTATTGCAGGTCTCCAGAGTGCCTCTCCAGTCTGTGAAGCCTCCTTAAGTACCTGTGCTCCCAAGGGATGATGGGATCCCTTGGGAATCCAGGGGATGAGCCCTCTGGTAGCTGTACAAGGTATATATAAGTTAACATATATAACAGTTCCAACGATGATAAAAGAGCTTTATCCCCTCATCTAAATATGGCTGATCTTCAGGGTGTGCTCACAGGCCCGCTGTAATGAGGCATTTTTCTGTGTGTGCCCTGCAATAACAGGTGGTGACCGGAAAGTCCTCATCAACATCTAGAGCAAAGATTGACTGTTCGCTGCCAATTTCAGAATAGTCATGAGGCAACCTTGAAAGGGCATCTACCATTGCATTCTGCCTCGACATGCAATACTCGATTTTGTAATCATATTGAGATAATAAAATAGCCCAGCTTTGCATCTTGGAAGCCGCCATAGATGGAATTGCTGCCTTTGGGCTTAGGATAGCTCGTAACGGTTTGTGATCGGTTACCAGCGTGAATTGGCATCCCAAAAGAAATTGGTGAAACGTTTTAATACAAAATATAATTACCAAAAGCCTCTTTCCAAATCTGGGCATAATTTTGTTTGCTTTGTTGAGCTTATGCGATGCAAAGGGAACCGTTTTTTCTTACCCATCATTTATAACATGGCTGGTCATTGTTCCCATACCATACCCAGAGGCATCATATGTTCACGAGTCAGATTATAATGGACAAGAAAAGCACGACTGCTCAAGCGTCGCTTGCATGTATTGTAAGCATTCTGTTGTTCCTTGTCCCATATCGAACGTACACCTTTCTGTAATAAATAATGGAGTGGTGCGAGTACCGTTGCTAGTCCAGGAAGGAATAATATTGGGCCATGCCTAAAAAGGATCGTAATTCAAGTAACGTTTTTCGGCTCCGGAGCCATTATGATGGCTTGCACTTTTTCCTTAGCTGGTTGGAGACCATTTTTATCGACCTGCAATGCAAGAGAAACCACCTCACACTGTATGAATGCTTCATCTTCTGGTCTGACTACTTCTAAGATTTCCATGTTTTCCTTCTCTGTGCCGGTAACTATCAACACATCATCTTGATTGCACAACAGTGATTTATTCCCTGTAAGATCTGATCCGTGTTAGCCTGAAATATCTTTGGTGAGGACTTGATACAATATGGCATCTTAGTGTATAAATATAAACATTTGTGTATGTTGACTGTCAGATTCTGCTGACTATCCTTACCAACGTGGAGTTGAGCATAGCCGTGGGAGAGATCCATTGTGAAGACTTTGGCTGCCGCCAGTTCTGCTTCCAGGTCCTGTGGATGTCAGTAAATGTCATCAACTGCTCGATTCAGGGTAATTTTATAATCCCCACAGAGCCGTACCGTTTTGTCTGCCCAGTCGCTCCCATCAGTTTTCACTAAAACTCAATTTTTCTCGAACTTATCAAGCTCTTGCTCAACCTTTGATTTGAATACATATGGTACCAGCTTTGGGGCCGGATTTTCACGAGGTTTGTGACCGGGTTTTCGCCGCGATTTGACTCTCCGCGGCGAAAACCCGGTCGCAAAGCCCAGGTCTTAGGGTATCTGTTTGTGGCAGCGCTTTCAAGTACCGCCAGGGAGAGGTGCGCTGACGTGCAATGACTCGGATTGCGTTTGCATCCAACTTTGGGCTCTCTCTTGACCCGTACGCCATGCCCAGTGCAACCCTGCCAGCAGCGGTAAGTATGAAAACCTGCAAAAAAGGTAAGTTAAAGTTTTAATGTTTAAATTTTTTTGCAGCGATTACTCAGTTAAGGGTCTTGTAAATGTTTATGGAATTTTTTTTGGAATTGTTTTTGTCATGTATGTACTTTTGGGATCACTATCACGAGATGGCGTCACTGTTGGAAGCCATTTTGTATATTAGTCATTTTAGGCCTTAATAAAGCAGAGCCAAGATTATGCCTCTTGGAGTTTAACAGTACTCAGTCCAACAGTTATTGCATACACAACATTTGGGGACGAGGCAACAAGAACCTTTGCATGCAAATACGAACACAATTGGATTGTTGGAGTGATTTGTGGAAGGAGAAGATTGGGCAGACTTTGTGAGCCGTTTGAGCCAGTTCTTCATGGCCAACAAAATGGAGGAGGTCGGCGACGCAGATTGGCACCGGGCAATGTTCCTCATGGTTTGCGGTCCAAAAATTTATGGTCTGATAAAGAATCTACTCCTGCCTGTGAGTCCAAAAGAGAAGACGTATGAAGAATTGTGTACACTGGTACACGACCACCTTAAGCCAGACGAAGGCATCATCATCTCGAGATACAGATTTTACACGCACGTTCGCTCAGAGGGCCAGAATGCAATGCGGCGGAATTCTTTGCCGACCTGAGACGTCAAGCGGGACAGTGTAAATTCGGGGCTGTGTTGGCAGACATGCTGCAGGACTTCTTTGTAATCGGCATCAACCACGAGGTGATCCTGCGTAAACTACTGGCGGTGGAAACGTTGGACTTGAACAGGGCCATCACGATCGCTCAGTCATGCATGATGACGGATACAAGTCTAAAGCCGATATCAGTGAAAAATCGAAACTCGGCAAATACTCTAAATATGATTGATTTGCCGTTCGGTAGAGCGGCACATGGCAGGGCCTACCCAACTTCGTACGCGAAACCTGAGGCTGTCCAAAGTCCGCCAGCGTGAATGCATCCGATTTCTCCGTGTTGGCATTGTGGGGGAAATCATCGGCACCAACAGTACTGATTTAAGCAATATAGTTGCAAAGGCTGTCTGAGAGTGAGGCATCTCCAGCACAAGTGTCCGCAGATGAGCAAGCGAGCTGCGACACACCATGTGGAGGATGATGGTCAGACTAGCGGGGATCTGGATACGCAATCGGAGATACCAGAGGAGGAAGTGTACGCGTTCCTAACTAAGAGCAAAACGATAATAATCAACATGAAATTTATTGATGGAACTGGACATGGGGGCGAGTCAATCGATAATAAGCTAGAATGCATTCGACAAGCTGTGGGACACTAAGGCTGTGAGGCCCAGGCTGAGTCCAGTCAAAGCCAAGTTGTGCACGTGCACAAAGAACTCATAACGGTGATTGGCAGTGCCACAATTAAAGTGTCGTGTGACGGTGCAATGCATGAGTTATCGCTATGGATTGTCCCAGGCAATGGCCCAACGTTGTTCGGTAGGAACGGGCTTTAAAAAAATCAGATGCAACTGGAACGACATCATGGCGTTGTCGTCGGAGTAAGGTACATGTGCCCAAGTACTGAGCAAGTTTCCCTCGCTTAACGAACCAGGCATCGGCAACTTCACAGGAGCCAATGTGCAGATCCACGTGGACTCGGATGCAACATCCGTCCATCATAAAGCTCGGGCAGTTCCATGTATGATGAGGGAGAAGGTTGAAATCGAACTGGACAGACTCCAGCGTGAAGCGATCCTATCATCGGTTGAATTTAATGAATCGGCCAAACCCATTGTTCCTGTGCTGAAAAGTGATGGCACAGTCAGGATCTGTAGAGACTACAAGGCTACAATCAACAGGGATTTGAAACAGGATCAGTACCTGTTACTAAAGGCTGGTGACTTGTTTGCAACGCTAGCCGGGGGGAAGTCGTTCACCAAACTGGGCTTGACGTCGGCCTACATGACACTGGAGCTGGTCGACACGTTGAAGAGACTTCTGTGCATTAACATGCATAAAGGACTGTTTATTTATCACAGGGCCCTTTTGGAATTCGCTCGGCTGCAGCAATATTTCAGCAGAACATGGAGAATCTACTGAAGTCCGTTCCTAGAACCGTCGTGTTCCAAGATGACATCCTGATCACAGGTCGTGACTCCGAGAAACATCTGAACAACCTGGAAGAGGTTCTACATCGTCTGGACAAAGTGGGACTCAGACTGAAATGCTCGAAGTAGGTCTTCATGGCACCAGAGGTCGAATTCCTGGGAAGGAAAATTGCTGCTGACGGCATCAGGCCCACGGACGCGAAAACCAAGGCCATCAAGAATGCACACAAGCCGCAGAATGTGACGGCGCTACGTTCGTTCCTGGGTCTACTCAACTACTTCGGTAACTTCCTACCTAAATTGAGCACCTTATTAGAACCACTGCACATGCTGCTAAGAAAAGGCGACAATTGGGTGTGGGGTGCGTCTCAAGACAGAGTTTTTGAGAAAGTCACGAATCTGCTTTGTTCTAACAAGCTGCCGGTACATTATGACCCATGTAAACGTTTAGTATTGGCCTGTGATGCTTCGTCACATCGAATTGGTTGCGTACTCCAACAAGCTAATGAGTCGGGTAAACTTCAGCCAGTCGGGTATGCTTGAAAAAGTTTGTCTAAAGCAGAAAGAGCCTACAGCATGGTAGAGAAAGAAGTACTAGCCTGTGTGTATGGGGTTAAAAAGATGTATCAGTACCCGTTTGGTCTTCGGTTTGAACTGGAGACAGATCACAAGCCGCTCATTTCACTGTTCTCTGAAAATAAAGGGATCAATACCAATGCTTCATCCCGCATCCAGAGCTGGGCGCTGACATTATCCGCTTATGATTATGTCATTCGCCATAGACCGAGAATTGTGTCGATGCTTTGAGCCGTCTGCCGTTGCTCACACCGGAGGTGGAAACGCTACAACCGGCAGACCTATTGTTAGTTATGGATGCTTTTGAGAGTGAATCAGGGCTCAACAAGTAAAAACCTGAACCAGCCAGGACCCGATTTTATCGGTGGTGAAGAGTTGTATCCTCAAAGGTGATTGGTTTGTCATACCCAAGCAAATGTGCGAGGAGACCAAACCTTACATTCGTCGCAAAGACGAACTGTCTATTCAGTTGGATTGTATACTGTGGGGCAATCGTGTTGTTGCGCCCAAGAAAGGGAGAGAGAAATTTGTACATGAGCTACCTAGTACACATCCCGACATTGTAATGCTGAAAGCCATCGCCAGGTCTCTTCTATGGTGGCCGGGAATTGACTCTGAGCTGGAATCATATGTACATGAGTGCAACACTTGCATGCAGCTCAGCAAAGCATCAGCGGAATCACTGCTGAGTCTGTGGTCGTGGCCGTTCAAACCATGGTCCAGGATCCACATAAACTTTGCAGGTCCCTTCCTGGGGAAGATGTTTTTAATTGTGGTGGATGCATATTCGAAGTGGATAGAGTGTATAATCATGTCATCCAGCACATCCACAGATACCATTGAGAATCTCAGTGTCATGTTCGCGACAGATGGTCTGCCTGACATCGTTGTTAGCGACAACGGATCGTGCTTCACCAGTCAAGAGTTTCAAGAGTTTATGAAACTCAATGGTATTAAACATGTAAGGTCAGCACCATTCAAACCTGCATCCAATGGGCAAGCAGAACATGCTGTCCAAATCATAAAGCAGAGTATGAAGCAAGTAACCCAAGGGTCACTGCAGACCCACCTGTCATGCATACTGCTTAGTTACAGGACAAGACCACACATGCTTACCAGGGTCTCGCCTGCTGAACTAATGATGAAGAGAGGTCTTAAGACCAAGCTATCTCTTGTATACCCTGACTTGAATAATCATGTCGAATATAGAAGACAAAGTCAGCAAGGGTATCACGATCGCGCAGCTGTGTCATGCGATATTTCTGTAAATGATCCTGAATTATGGTCAGGGTCCCAAGTGGATCGCTGGTATTGTCAAGCTCAAAAATGGGCAAACATGCAGGAAACATATGGATCAGACAAAGCTGTGGCACACAGACGAACTGGAACAATCAGAGGAAGAGACAATCGACGACCAACCAACCTACCCCCAGTCATCTGAGGACTCAGTGGTCATCAGTGAACCGGGACTTTCAATCACTGACATGTTCAATGAAAATGGACTTTCAATCCCTGACATGGCCATTGCCACTCCCACCAGGTCAGCCACCCAGCCACCAGTCACAACAGACTCTGAACACTCACCCAAGGCTGGAGTTGAACTGAGACGGTCAACCCGGGAGCATAAAACATCGGACTGTCTCAATTTGTAAAAGACTGTGTTAATATTTCAGAGGGGGCATTGTCATGTATGTACTTTTGGGATCACTAGCCACTAGATGGCATCACTGTTGGAGGCCATTGGGCTGCATGCACATGTGTGCAGCCCAAGTATAAAAGGCCAGCCATTTTGTATATTAGTCACTTTGGGCCTTAATAAAGCAGAGCCAAACTTATACCTCTTGGAGTTAAACAGTACTCAGTCTAACAGTTATTGCATATACAACAGTTTTCCCCCTCCCAAGGCCTCTCTCGCAGCGCTCCCGGTCCCGGACTAAAGTTGCCGAAACTCGCGGTTTTGCATTGCGAATGAGTGTGCAATGCCTCCATTACCCACTGGCGCATACATAAAGGCTGGAAGTTCAGGCTAAAAAAGGTACTGCAGTGAAAATGGTAAGTTTCACGTAAAGCTATGGTTTTCGCCGAAAAACCCCAAAATCCAAAAATCCGGCCCTTGGTCTACAAAATATAGGTTTGACAGCTGACTTAATCTGAAAATGTACATTGTATACCTTGATGCCCTCGTATGAGTCCTCAAACATGTAAGCATATTTCTACAGCAGAGTATCTAGCTGAGATTTTACCATTTCTGCACTACAGATGCTGTATCAATCCAAACAAAGCACTCTTAGCCAATCTTTCCCCATTTATCCCGACTCTCTGCTTCCTGTCTGCCAACCAGTTCTCTATCCACGTCAACACATTACCCCCAATACAATGTGCTTTAATGTTGCACACCAATCTCTTGTGTGGGACCTTGTCAAAAGCTTTTTGAAAGTCCAAGTACACCACATCCACTGGTTCTCCCTTGTCCACTCTACCAGTTACATCCTCAAAAAATTCTAGAAGATTTGTCAAGCATGATTTCCCTTTCATAAATCCATGCTGACTTGGACCAATCCTGGCACTGCTTTCCAAATGCGCTTCTATTTCGTCTTTAATAATTGATTCCAACATTTTCCCCACTACTGATGTCAGGCTAACCGGTCTATAATTACCTGTTTTCTCTCTCCCTCCTTTTTTAAAAAGTGGTGTTACATTAGCTACCCTCCAGTCCATAGGAACTGATTAGGAGTCGATAGACTGTTGGAAAATGATCACTAATGCATCCACTATTTCGAGGGCCATTTCCTTAAGTACTCTGGGCTGCAGACTATCAGGCCCTAGGGATTTATCAGCCTTCAATCCCATCAATTTCCCTAACACAATTTCCTGACTAATAAGGATTTCCTTCAGTTTCTCCTTCTCGCTACACTCTCGTCCCCTAGTATTTTCAGAAGCTTATTTGCGTCTTCCTTCATGAAGACAGAACAAAAGTATTTGTTCAATTGGTCCGCCATTTCTTTGTTCACCATTATAAATTTACCTGATTCTGACTGCAAGGGACTTACGTTTGTCTTCACTAATCTTTTTCTCTTCATATATCTATAGAAGCTTTTGCAGTCAGTTTTTATGTTCCCAGCAAGCTTCCTCTCATACTCTATTTTCCCCCTCCTAATTAAACCCTTTGTCCTCCTCTGTGATCAGGTCTCACATTTAACTGTGTGGAAATGATGTGTGAGAGGGCTCACAGGTTGGCCCATGGATATGGCCGGATGCAGGGTGAACTGGGCATTGAGTTATGTGAACCGTGCAGCAATGAGACGGCTTTGTGCTTCTCTTGCAGGGTCACGATGGCGATGCCGCCTCCTGTGTGGCTGGCCACCCGCATCCTGCTTTTCTTCCAGTACCTCCTCCTCCTCCTCCTCCTTCTCATGCGCCTCCTCCTGCTCTTCCTCCTCCTGCACAGGTGCCACTGCTGCCTCATCCTCCATTGTCTGCGCCCTCAGGATGGCCAGGTTGTGGAGCATGCAGCACACCACCACGAATATGGAGAAATGCTCAGTTGAGTACTGCAGTACAGCCCCTGAGCAGTCCAGCCAACAGAACCTCTGTTTGAGAATGCCTATGGTGTGTTCGATGATGACGCTGGTGGTCATCAGACTCTTATTGTATGCGACCTGCCCAGCAGTTCTCGGGTTGCGCAGAGGATTCATGAGCCAAGTGCTCAGCGTGTAACCCTTGTCACCCAGGAGCCCGCCGCAAACTTTATTGGGACCACTGAAGAGGTGTGGCACCCCGCTCTAGCGCAGTATGAATGAGTTGTGGCTGCTGCCAGGAAACCGGGCATCTACTTGCATAATCTTGTGGTTGTGGTCGCAAACAAGTTGAGCATTGAGGGACAGGAAGCCCTTGTGGTTTCTGAATTGCTCCGGAGTTTGTTGGGGTGTCCTCAAACCGACATGGGTGTAATCAATGACCCCCTGGACCCTGGGGAAGCGCGCAATGCGCAGCAATCCAGTCTGGCGCTCCAATTTGGCAGATGGAGTATAATGTGGGGAAATGTGAGGTCATCCACTTTGACAGGAACAATAAAAAAACAAATTATTATTTAAATGGAGAGAAATTACAAAATGCTGCAGTACAGAGGGATCTGGGAGTCCTTGTGCATGAAACACAAAAATTTAGCATGCAGGTACAGCAAGTAATTCGGAAGACAAATGAAATGTTGGCCTTTATTGTAAGGGGGTTGGAGTATAAAAGCAGAGAAGTCCTGCTACAACTGTACAGGGTATTGATTATGCCGCACCTGGAGTACTGCATGCAGTTTAGGTCTCCTTATTTAAGGAAGGATATACTTGCATTGGGGTAGTTCAGAGAAGGTTCACTAGCTTGATTCCAGAGATGAAGGGGTTGACTTATGGAGAAAGGTTGAGTAGATTTGGCCTATACTCATTGGAGTTTAGAAGAATGAGAGGTGATCTTATTGAAACATATAAGATATTGAGGGGGCTCGACAAGGTAGATGCAGAAAGAATGTGTCCCCTTGCGGGGGAACCTAGAACAAGGGGGCATAGTTTCAGAATAAAGGGTCGCCCATTTAAAACTGAGATGAGGAGGAATTTCTTCTCTCAGAGGGTTGTAAATCTGTGGAATTCTCTGTCCCAGAGAGCTGTGGAGGCTGGGTCATTGAACATACTTAAGGTGGAGATAGGCAGATTTTTGAGCGATAATGGAGTGAAGGGTTATGGGGAGCGGGCAGGGAAGTGGAACTGAGCCCAAGATCAGATCAGATCAGCCATGATCTTATTGAATAGTGGAGCAGGTTCGAGGGGTCAAATGGCCTACTCCTGCTCCTATTTTTTATGTTCTTATGTTCTAATTGCTTGTCTCTGGTCATAGGGAAGGAGATGTTGTCGGCCCTCCTCCTATAAAGTGCATCTGAGACCTTATCTATCAATGTAAAGATTGCAACCTGCGAGATGTTGCATATGTCCTCAGTGGCAGCTTGGAAGGACCCAATGGCATAAAAGTTGAGCGCGATTGCCATGCTCAGGGCTGTCCTCACCCATGTCTGTGGCTCCAATTCTGTCTGCAGGAGATTACAGAGCTCAGCCACGACGTCTTTCCAAAATCTCAGTCTTCGTAGGCACTGATCATCACTCATATCAGTGTATTCAAATTGATGCCGGAAGACCCTTTCTCGATATGGCCTGTCGCCCCCACATCCGTGTGGCCATCTTGCTCTGTGAGGTGGCTCATTGGCTTCTCACTGCCACTCTACTGCCTCCTCCACCTCTGCAGGCTGCTGCTGCCCAGCATCTGTCTCTTCTGCAGGCTGCCTCTTGGCCTGCTCACTCATTATCTGGTGCAGGGGAATCAGCGTACCTAACTCTCCTCCTTGGGGGAGGCCCTTGCTGAGGGTCTGCCTGTGGCACCTCTCTGGCCTCCCCTCTGTCGCCATCTCCCTGCCCCTCTCCACGCTGGGCCGCAATGCTGCTTGTGGCCCCAGTCCGCTGCCTCTGCAGCCGTTGCCCCCAGCACCGCCTTCTCCTCCATGCCTCGGCGGCACGCACAATGCACAGGAGGCGTTGACCTGCAAGCACTGCCCCCATCTCAAAGCCCTCCACAAGCCTGGCCTCCTCCAAGTGGCCTCCCTGTTCTGCAAGTGGAAGGCACCTCCAGCACTCGCAAAGCAGCGCGCACTCTATTCTTTGAAAAAAATAAATACACCAAAGAAAATGACGCGCGACATAAAAACGGCACAAATGACCCAGGAAAATTGAGCCCTTTATTTTTTAATATTGGACTAGCAACCCAGAGGTCATGAGTTCAATTCCCACCAATTTAAGTTATGAAGTTGTTTTCAATATATCCGATAATTTGTGGGTTGGCACCAGAAGTGATCATTACAGCTGCCGGATTGTCATTAAAAACCCAACTGGTTTACAAATCCTTCAGGGAGGGACACCCCCACCACAGGGGTTTCTCGCTATCTACCCTATCAACTCCTTTAATCATCGCAAATACTTCAGTTAGCTCACCCCTTAATCTTCCATACTTAAGGAAATGCAAGCTTAGTCTTTGCAACCTTCCTCATAATTTAGCCCTTTTTACATTGGTACCGTTCTGGTGAATCTGTGCTGCATCCACTCCAAGGCCAATATATCCTTCCCGAGGTGCAGTGCCCAGAACTGAACACAGTATTCTGAACGAGGTTTAACCAGAGATGTATAAAACTGTAACGTAATATCCACTCCTTTGTATTCCAGTCCCCTTGAGATAAAGGCCAACATTCCATAGTCTTTTTAATGATGTTATGTCATAGCCTCCTACTATGTGGTTGACGCTGAAAGCCCTCAGGATAGCTCGGGGTGGACAATAAATGCTGTACTTGTCAGTGCCGTCCACATCCCAAGAACAATTTTTTTTTAAATCAGGGTAACAGGCAATTTGTGCAGGGGTCCAGAGTAAGCGAAACTTCCTGGAATGGGAAGGGATTCCAGCGGCAGAAATGTCATCGATGATCTGATCACCAGAATGAAGCTGACATATACAAGTGTAAGGGAGTCCCACCGAGGTATCCATGTCTGGGGTCATGGCTTAAGAGGCCCCAGAAATTCAAGCTGGCAGTGTTTGGATTGCTACCCCCACCCCCGCTATCATGGGGACTGAACTGAGCAACTTGTTTGCCTTCACTTTTGGGGAGCCTGTTAGCAAGCAGCTAGCTGACACCATGTTTCCTGTCCCCTGTTCTTGATTGTCGCCTGGCATTCAGTGACATGCTCAACGTACACAGATTCATTGTCAATTTATTTTTTTACACCCGCTGTCATAAATAGTCACACATGACTCCAGGGGAGCTCTGAACCAAAATGCCCCTTGTTCTACACACGCACACGAACCTTTATTTAACCCGAACAATAAATCCTTTACTAATCCTGATCTGCTAAAAACCCTCAGGCAGATGCTTCACCACCACAGTGCCAAAACTAAACAGGTCAGGTATAGTGATGAGCTTTAATGGACAAGAGAGCAATATTCTTTAAGAAGCCCGAAGGTCTGACAAACAAGTTTGATTTTAATTATGGTGAAGGATACATCCTGTCTGTTCCACTTCTTCTAATATTCATGGAGGATGTATTAAAAACTTCTAAATATGACACCTGCTTTGGGGCACGTAAGCAGAATGAACATGTCATACCTTGAGTGCATGGATGACATTGAGCTCATTCATTTTTTTGATGCACACCTGAGGCAAGCTTTGAAATATTTCTCCTTTGCAACTGAGCCATCATATCTGTGTTGCAAACTCACGAGGACAAAGCCAATATGTCAGATGGTCAACGGAAGAGGTGAAGCTCTCTTAAATCATGCTGAGCTAGAGTAGATCTACAGATTCACCTGCTTTAATAGACTCGTGAAAGATTATAATGATACCTTCAGAGAACTCAAGTAGGAAATTGATTTATTAATCAATACTTTTGCTATGATGCACTTAACCACAAGGATTTTCTTGCTAACATTCATAAACATTCCTCTTGTGTGATCGACCCATGCTGCACCCCATTTACCACAAAGGGAAGTTGGGCTGTGGACTTTATAGCCTCTGTTGTTATGGAATGTTGCAGCACCTGAGAAAATGATTCATAACCTTCACAGTCATGTTGATTTATTGGGATTTTGAAGTTTGTGTACTGAAACTCTTATCCATGCTTTTTTGTTACCTCAGGATTCAATTTCTTCAGTGCCCTTCTTCGTCGCCAGCTTCAGGAGCTCCATACTTATCCAAATCTCCATTGCCTGAATCCTGTCCTGTACTCAGTTTCACTTATCCATCATCCCTGTTCTTCCCAATGTCCATTTGCACCCTGTTCCCAACAAACTAAATTCAAAATCCCTGTTCTCATTTTCAAATCCCTCCATGGTCTTCCCCACCCTACCTCTGTAACTTCCTCCAGCACAATGCTCCTGCAAACATTATATCATCCTCTGTCACTGGGCTCCTGTGCATCCCCTATTCTGGTGTTCCTGACTTGGTGGCAGACTTTCAACTGTCTTGGCTACACCTTCTGGAACTTCCCGTAGACTTCTTTGCTTTGGTACTGGCTTCCGCTATCTTTTAACTGTGTTTCTGGCTAAATCTCCGAGTTGCTCTTTCTCTCTCTCTTAGGAAGTTGCATGGATTGCCCATGGAGGCCACAAAAAACACAGTCTCTCTAAAAATGTTCTTTCACAATGAGAAAAAAAATCAAATCTGACAATAACATACAATACAACTCCTTGAAAACATTTAGGGGTCGAAATTTGGTACCGCCTGAGTGAACTTTTTAACGCATCACTTCAGGCGCTTCCCAAACGCGAATTTCAGTGTGGATGCCTAAAGAATTGATAGGAGTGTTAAATCATGGCGTTGCACACTTACCTGGATGTGCTGCGCTGCGCTAAGTGGGCCGTTAAGTGTGGGCTCAACATCCGGGACTCAGGCATCATTTTGGAGCTGCGCCACAGACATAGTGGTGCCATCTGGATTGAATTGAAATGTTGATTGGCTGCCTCAACACCTCGTGGGTATATTCACTTCCTACGCACTCACTCAGACCGTGAGCATGGCAGACCCAGCAGCAGCTCCTTAGCGTGCCCATCGGTTCTCGGGCGCTGGCCTGGATGCACTCCTTGATGCCCTGGAGAGGCGCCGGCTACCAACTGACAGAGGCCCATGGAGGAAAATTTCACCACAAGTTTCTGCGATTGACACGGTGGGCACGACAGCCACTGAATGCGTACAACAGTGGAAGGACATGATGCGGCTGGTGAAGGTGAGTATCTTACATTTGAACCGTCAAGATGCTAAGCTCTGATCTCACTGTGCACTTTCTCAATGTAGTGTTTGGGAATCCATGTTCTACGTGGATGAGGCCAGATGGAAGGTTCCCATTTGAAGCCTCACTCACTGCAAGGGCCTGCATGTGCTGTTAACCTTGCTACTCGGTTCTGCAGACCCACTTCTCATGTTGTTGACTCCTCAGTCTGCATATGTGTCTCGAAGACCATAGCCTCCCCGTTACTGTTAGGTCCTGGCCCCCTAATTCAAGCATTGCCACAGCAACACCACACAGCAAATGGAAGTTACATCAAATTGTGAAGACTCTCATACTGTTATATCGACTAAGTTATGTAAGGCACTTGGGACACATTGATAGAAGGGCTCTAACTCAGACATTCTCTTGCATCTCACAGGACAAGTTTGACCACAGCTGCGGGAGCAGATGCGGATCGGAGGAGGGGACTCTGACCTGCAGGTCCTTACTCCGTTCGAGGAATGCGTCTCGGCCCTAATGGCCGTTCAAGTGGGTGGCATGGCGATGGGTGAGGCCGACCTCCCTGGGGACAGTGACGGTATGTTGAGTTCCTTTGCAGCATCCGCCACGACACTTAGTCCTGAGACCACAATCCTTCAGCTCGTTCCATGAGATTGGAATTCTCGAACGCATTTCCCGCTCCTGGCGCCTGCAGCTAACCATTCTTCTCTGGCTTTGTGATTTCTGATGATGACTTAGATGTCAGCCTTCCACTGCGGAAAAAAGTGGAGAGGACGAGGAGGCGGAGGACACCTCTCTGGATGTGATCGACGATCCAGCAGCCTCACAGAGCGGGGCCAGCAGTTTTTTGTCAGAAGGCGTGGTCGGGGAGATGGAGGTGGGTGATGCTCCTGGACCCAGTGGCCTGCAGTAACACCACGGGGGAGGGGAGATCAGGGGGCCAACTCCCCGGAGGGTGAGTGTGCGCCTGAGTGATGCTCAGCAGCACTTTGAGGATGAGGCCGACTTAGAGGATCTCGCCAGACAGCCATTGCAGATGCACAGCGATCTGCTGGGTGCTTTGTCAAGGGTGCCCAAGAGTGTCAATGCACTTGCTTTGAGTGTGGTGGAGACTGCCTCAACTATTGCATTTGTGTCTCAGCAGCCCATCGAGCCCATCCATGGTAGATACCAATGGATGTTGGATGCTTCAACTGACCATGGGGCCCCAGGTATGGTGGCATGGGCTATGGCTAACGTGGCAGTAGCCATTGAGCACCAGGCCAATGCTATGGTATGCTGGCAGACCATCATGTTGTCAGTGCGTGGTGGCATCAATCAGCTCTGTGGTGTGCTGCAGTCGCAGTCTGCCCTGACGCAGAATCAACTTGAATCCATGCAGGCACTGACCGCTGCCAACCTGTCTGGGGCCCCAGCAGTTGCACAGGGAACTAACATTGGCGAAGCACGGCAGCAATCTGTGCTCAGCCAGATAGCTTCAGATGCTGAGGCTCTGCCTCAGTGGAGCAACAGCATGTCAGGCCTGTTGGAAAGTGATGTCCTATCTCAGGACGACATCATTCTGCCCTTGCCCCTGCCGCTCTCTGCAACCCATCCACTACAGAGTGCTGCTGCCCATGCTGAGGTGATGCAGTCCATAACCGGCCTTTCCAGGGCCTGAGGTGATACGGAACATCCTGCTAGGCCATCAGCTGTGGCAGTGGCGCCAACACAGTGACCTTCTACCAGCCTTGCTGCAGGCACTGACTCCCCATTAAGGAAGAGCAGTAGGCCTGGGAGGGGGGAAAGGGAAGGGATGGGAAAGCACTGAGAAAGAGCCGGTAAAGATGTGTGTGCTAGTGGCCAGAAATGGTCAACTTGCTCGAATGTGAAGTAATGTATATAGTTGGAGTTGATGAGCCAATAAAGAATTGTGTAATGCCACCCAGTTGTGCTGCCCTTGTTCCATGATGAAGTAATGTGAAGAGCTGCATGTGCATGTGGGTGATAATGTTTCAAGGGAACAGCTTTCAACTATTGCTTGCTATGGATGATGGCGTTGTTTAGTGCTTCTTTACAGCACACTATGTTGTTTTGTGTCAATAAAAATTTGTTTCATTTATCACAATCTTGTGTTGCCGTTTGTATGCATGGAGGCTTCGAGGGTGGGGTGCGATGTCTTCAGCAGATGGCCATGTGACGAGGCTGGCCAGGTGAGGTGGGGCCAGCAATGCCAGCTGAGTGCAATCGAAGGCTCCCTGAACCCTGGGGAAGCCCGCTATCATGGCAAAGCCACGGGTGCGCTCATCCACGTCTTCCCTGGAGATGCTGAGCTTGATCTAGCGTAATCATTTGCTGTAGAGAGTGTCGGTAACCTGGCGAAAGCAGCAATGTACTGTCAACGGCGAGATGTTACATATATCGCCTACAGGAGACTGGAAGGAGCCAGTACCATAGAAGTTCAGTGCTACTGTTACTTTCACTGCCACTGACAGTGAGGTCCTGGTGCTGATATCATCTGCCAGGTATGTCTGCAGAAGGTTGAAAAGCTCCGTGACCACCTCAAGGAACCTCAGCCTTCTTAAGCACTGCCCTTCGGACATCTCAAAATAGGAGTAATGCGCACAGTAAACCCTGCATCTGTACGGCCTCCTGCCCCGCCATCTGGGGTGCCTCCTCTAGGGAGGATCCACATTTGCCCTAAGCTGTCTCTGCAGCCAGTGCCTTTCAAGTCATCACCGCAGGATGATGTGGTGTGCAATCATTGCCCCCATAACTTTGCAGAGGTCACAGCGAAATCCAACATTCACTTTTCTCCGAGATCGAACCCAGCAATGTGTCTGAGATATTAATAAACAATATGATGAGTCAACAGCAGCGCGAGGCCAACACCCTACTCTCTGTGCAAGCATCAAACGCAGCACTGACCGAGACCTCTGAGCCCTGGCTGCAGCTCCCTTTAAATACCACAGCTGATTTTTTTCACCGCCTTGTACAGTCCAACGTTTTCAGGAGTCATGGATGCTAGCCGTTATGTAAGGCGGTAAAAGTGAATGTGGCGAGAGAGGTGCCAAGGAGGCTTTGCACGCGTACGGATGTCATGATTTCCATGGCATTAGCCAGCGGTACGCTAAATGTTTGCGCCCCTAAAGAATTTCAAGCGAATTTTGCATCAGGCGTGAACAGCACTGAGCACCACTCACAGACGCCTAACTCCCCGTTGACACCTAACACCGGCGCTACCCGCATGCATTATTAATCGAATTTTGACCCCTTATTTTTTTAAGGAACTAACTTGGTTCCACGATTCACAAATGCCACGTTTTCATCTCAAGCAACACTTCCCTACTTGCCGTAATTTACTAAGTTCTTGACATATCTGTGTGTACGTGCCAATTTATTTTAGCGTTTCCTGTTCACACTTACTGCTTACAAGAACTGAGCTATTGATAAGAGCACGAAAACAATTTTTAGAACAAGAGGCAGAAATTGGTTTTAGAATGGATTGGCTCAGTTGGCATTGCTTGATTATTTTAGTGCGGCCCTACTAAACTCAGCACACTGTCATTTCAGGCTGGCTGAGCTTCTTCAGTGAACGGTTTCATTAGGATCAGAGTCCATGATTAAAAATGATGACAAAGGGAAAGCTATGGAATTTGTGCAGTGACTTCTCCTCATTCATTGTTAAGTTGTCAAATCCATTTTCACTCGCATTAAAAATCTTCAAATGAATTCACATCTGGGGAGAAATGGAGTGTGATAGGCATTATTTAATTATGGTCTTAAGTTCAATTATCTTACAACCTTATTTTATGTAGGGCAGCGGGTGGCACAGTGCAATGATATATTATTCCATTGTGACACAAAGTACTAGGATGTCACTTTTCCAACGATTACCTGCAATCATTCCCTGAATGCCATTACGCTTTGGGGTGAACTGTAGAGCAAAGGAATGACATTTTTCAACATGTTGGAGGGAAAATCCAAATGGCAAGTCAATCCTAGTTGCTCTTTCGCATCTCTTAGCACGCAGTTGCAGAATTCAAGTTAGGGGCTAGGAAGTGAGTGTGAGCAGTGTTAAAGAGACCAGGCTGCTCATTGGGAAGTGTGGGAGAGCAGAGTTAGAAAGACCAGACTGAGAGTTAGGATATGTGTGAGACCAGGCTGTACAGGAAGTGAGTGAGAGCAGAGTAAAGCATTCAGTTATCAGCTGTGGCTCAGTGGGTAGCACTCTCGCCTCTGAGTCAGAAGGTTGTGGGTTTAAGTCCCACTCCAGAGACTTGAGGTCAAAATCTAGGCTGCCACTCCCAGTGCAGTACTGAGGGAGTGCTACACTGTCGGAGGTACCGTCTTTCGGACGAGGTGTTAAACCAAAGCCCCGTCTGCCCTCTCAGGTGGACGTAAAAGATCTCATGGCACTATTTTCAAAGAAGAGCAGGGGAGTTATCCATGGTACCCTTGGTTATTTATCCCTAAACTAACATCACTCAAAAACAAATTACCTGGTCATTATCTCAATGCTGTTTGTGGGAGCTTGCTGTGTGCACATTGGCTGCCATGTATCCCGCATTATAAAAGTGACCGCACTTTAAAAAATATGTCATTGGCTGTAAAATTCTTTGGGATGTCCTGAGGTTGTGAAAGGTGTTCTATCATTTCAAGTCTTTCTTATTTTCTTTGAGAAGTGTATGAAAGCTATATTAGAGCATCCAGGAAATGGGAAGTGAATAAGAACAGAGTTAGACACCAGGCTGCGAAGTGCATGAGAGAATCCGAGGATGAATCTCCCTCTGATTTTCTTGTAACCTGCCTGAGCTTAGTACCCCCACTTGATGGCATATCTGAGATCTAAAATGTACTATGTGAGGGAGCATAAGCACCAACACTTGTTTTAACCTCCATGGTGCCAATGCTCCACCTGTCGAGCTCTGTTTTTTTCTGCTATTTAGTCGATCAATGACCATTTCTGAAACAAAATTATTGAAAATGGGACTAAAAGGGTTAAATTATGAGGACAGGTTGCATAGACAAAGCTTGTCTTCCTTTGAGAATAGAAGATTAAAGAGTGATATAATCGAGGTTCTGTCAAAGGGTCACAGACCCAAATCGTTCATTCTGTTTCTCTCCACAGATACGGCCTGACCTGCTGAGATTTTCAGTATTTTCTGTTTTTATTTTAGATTCCAGCATCCGCAGAATTTTGCTTTTGTATTATATGATATAATCGAGGTGTTTAAGATGATTAAAGGATTTGAAAGGGTAGATATAGAGATACTATTTCCTTTGGTGGGAGAGTCACGAACAAAGGCGAATAACCAGAAATTAGAGCTAAGCCTTTCAAAGGTGATGTCAGAAAGCACTTCTTCACACAAGGGGCTGTGGAAACCTGGAACTCACTCCTTCAAAAAGCTGTAGAGGCTGGGGGTCAATTCAACTTTTCAAAACCGAGATTGATAGATGTGATATATTCTTACTACAGGTTGAACCTCCTTTATCTGGCACCCTCGGGACCTGGCCTGGGCCGAATAACGGATTTTGCCGGATGAGGGAGGTCATGTGTTATAAGGGGAGCAATGCTATACAAACCGCTTTTACAATTTCATTGGTGTCAAGCATTGGTCAAAAAAAGACCGTGACCTGTGCCATAGCGACCAAGTACACACATTATTGTGTATATTAAGCGTAATTTTTACAGCTTTCATGAACTCCGATCGCTTGCCTGACCCCGCGATCCACCGCTCCACCCCTTCCCCCCTCCCCACGATCTCTCTGACGCACTCCAAGCCCCCAGCCAGCCAGCCCCGATATCCCAGACTTCTCCACTGCAAACTCCGCTGGACTCCCGACTCCGCGATCTCTTCCACCGCCGCCGATCCCCTCGCCCCCCTCACCCCCCGCGGCCTTCCTCGCTGCCGCTGGGAGTACGGCAGAGAGATCGTGGGGGTGGTGGGGGGTGGGCGGATCACAGGGTCAGGCCAGCGATTGTGGGAGTCAGCAGCGAAGGACTTCAATTTGTTCATGTCGGAGGACCCGGCCGTGTTCTGCACATGCGATCCCGGCAGCGGGAATAATGACGAACGAGGGGTAGTGCAGGATAAGGTAGTCCCTGATAAGCGAAGTCCAACCTGTACATCACAAACAAAAATACTCTTCAAGATGGTTCATAACAGAAAACTGTCATCGTGTGAACTTGCCACATGATCCTTTATTATTTACATCAATAGCTACAGTACATCAGTAGTCCACTAGGTGGAGCAGTAGTCCAGTAGGGGAGCTCAATTACACTTCTCCCTCCTTATTGAAGAAATAATCATAACAAAATAATCATTCTCCATAACTTGCACAGTATACACAGCAAAAGAGATGAACTTATTTTTCCATATTTACACATCAAACTTAACCACTGGTTTTCTGTTTCGAAGAGGATACCTTCTCTCTCGAACAGAACTTTCCAAACTTGTTGTCAAACTCATTCTAGGCTGATCCTGAGGAGAATTGTTTGTCTGCCTGACTCGGACTCAGACTTAAATTCTGAATTTCTCTTGGACTTGTTTCTAGTACATCTGATGTAGGATTTGCTACTGGTGCTCTACTTGTAACAAGACTATCTGGCTCATCAGAAATAATCGAATCATTAGAATTTTCAACTCCTTCCACATCTGTAGGTAAAATATGATCAATGTGAACAAACCTAACCTGTCCATGATCAAACATCTGGACCAAATATGCGCGAGGGCAACATATCTTCACTATTCTTCCTGGTAACCACTTTAACCATTTATGGTGATGGTTCTTCACTCTAAACTTCTGATTCAATTTCACATTTCTCTCTCTCTTATTCTACCTCCATCATGATTCTCCTCCTGTCTTAATTGTTTCTCTTCTACTGAATGTGCCAAGTTTTGCATTAACAATGAGAACCTGGTTTGTGGCTGTCGTTTAAGAAACAACTCTGCTGTTGTTCTACCAGTAGTTGCATGTGGAGTATTACGAAAAATAATTAGAAAATTTGCCAGTTTGTGGTTCAATGTCAACTGCCATTTCCTTGGATTTGGATCCAACATTTGCTTGATGAGGCCACATTTTACAATTTGTACTGTGCGCTCTGCTGCACTATTTGAAACAGGGTGGTATGGTAGAACTTTGGTATGTTTCTGCTCCTGAACTGTGCAAATTCTTGGGAACAAAATTGCAGCCCATTGTCAAACACAATTTCTTCTGGAAGGCCATATGAAGAAAGCAATCTTCGCAAATTGTCTAGTGTTTTACCTGTTGTTATTTTCCACATCAGAAACACCTCTACCCACTTCGAATCAATCACAATGAACAATTGTTGTCCTGCTAGCTCAGGAAAATCTATATGACACCTTTGCCACCCTGGGAGGCCATTTCCATGGCTGTAATGGTACTGATGGTGGTTTCTTGCTTACCGAGTGACATGTTGTACACTGTCTAACGATGTACTCTATATCTTTATCTAAACCTGGCCAGCATAAGTAACTGTGCGCAAAACTCTTGGTCACACACATTCCCAGGTGCTGATCATGAAGATCTAATTATTTGGACCTGAATTTATTTGGAATAACTACTCTTACACCCCACATGATACAATCTTTATCCACTGACAATTCATTCTTAGGATTGAAATATAGATCAATATTTTTCTTTGATACCTGTTTTGGCCAGCTATTTGCTATATAATCATACACCTTTGACACAACTGGGTCACAGTTGTTTGCTCTACCAGTCTCTTCAGCTGTGACTGGCAGTTCGTCAATGTATGAAAAAATAGAACACTTCTTCCCTATTGGGTGTAACTTGTGATGGGGGTGGCAACCTGGACATAGCATCAGCATTACTTTGATTATCTGATCTTCTATACTCAATGTCATATGTATATGCTGACAAAATCAAAGCCCATCTCTGCATTTAGGCCGCAGTTAAGGTTGGAACTCGGGACTTTGGATGGAGGATTGCTGTTAGGGGCTTATGGTCCGTAATGATGGTAAACTTACGACCATACAAGTATTTGTGGAACTTCTTGACCCCAAATATCAATGCCAAAGCTTCCCTTTCGATCGGCACATAATTACGCTCACTGACACTGAGAGTGCGTGAAGCAAAAGCAATTGGTCTCTCCTCCCCACTAACTATTACTTGAGAGATCACTGCCCCAACTCCATGCAGAGGGATGTCACATGTGAGCTACATCATTGTGAACTAACATGGTGCTCTCTACCAACTGGATTTTACACTCCTTGAATGCTATATCGCATTCTTCTGACCACTTACAATGGACCTGTTTTTTCAACAGTTCATTCAGTGGATGTAACACTGTAGCCAAATTTGGTAGGAACTTCCCATAATAATTCAAAAGACCCAAAAATAATCGCAGTTCAGTGACATTCTTGGAAGTGGGTGCATTTCTGATTGCAGCCAGCTTTCCCTTGGTTGGATGTAAACCATCTTTGTCTACTCTGTGCCCTAAGTACTCCACTGAGTTTTGAAATAACTCACACTTGTAAGCAGACACTCGTACTCTGTGCTTCTCTTGCTGTTTGAGCACTTCATTCAATACATTATTATGGATTTGCCTGTTTGGTGCTGAAATTAGTATGTCATCTAAATAACATACTACCCCTTCAATACCTTGCAGAATCTGGTTCATTACCCCTTGGAATATGGCAGGGCGGAAGTCACTCCAAACGGTAGCGTATTAAATTGATATAGGCCTAGATGAGTATTTATAGTCAAACATGACTTGGATTCCTCATCTAGCTCAAGTTGTAAGTAGGCATTTGTCAGATCTAACTTTGAGAATATCTGGCCACCTGTCAGCATTGTGAACAATTCTTCTACATTTGGCAATATAGTGGGTAGATTACCCTCTAGAACTTGGTTTATGTTTACTTTATAATCACCACACAATCATCAGACTTAGGTACAATAACAATGGGTGTCGCCCAATTATTTAGATTTTATTATGATTAAGGGCTCAGTTTACCCCAAAGCTTTTTTTGGGCGTACTTGAAGAGATACACCCGTTTTTTGGGGGTCCAAGTATGCCAAAAAAAATGTTCTAAGTTTCCCCGTTGGATTTCTTCATTTTGGCACAGCCTAAACTGTCCTTTAGTTTTGGGGGTGGAGCCTTGATCTGCGCCAAAAAGATCGGGTTGCCACGGTAACTAGGAACACAATACGAGCTGAGGTTGCAAAGTGAAACATACAGCCAGCTCCTAACACATTAAAACACAATGCATCAACTTAAAAACACATTAAAAACATATTGCATCAACTTAAACACACATTAAAACATATTACATCAACTTAAAAATACATTAAAATATATTGCAGTAACTTGCCTCCAATTATTAAAGCCGGTCCCGCTCCAACGCCCCTAGCCCTGGCCGAACGGCTTGCCGCTCTGCTTCCCTAGCCTGCCCCGAGCCCCTTGCTGGTGCCAGTGAGCTCCAGCTCCCCCATCCTCACTCCCCTCCAGCCTCGAATGCCTTGCCGGTCCCGGTCCCCCCCGCCCCCTATCTCCGAGTGCCTTGCCGGCTCCGGTCCTGGTCCCCTACCTCTAATCCTGGTCGAAGGGCTTGCCTGTCCGTTCCCCCACCCAACTCTGGCCCTGAGTGCTTTGCCGGTCTGCTCCCCTGCCCCTATCTCAGGCCAAATGACCTCCTCCCTCCCGGTCCCCACAGCTAACTACACCCGAAAGGTTTCCCCCCATCCCCTCTTTGCCCACCTCTCTCTCCCACCCCCCCCCACCACCCCCCATCCCCCCCACTTCTATCTCCCCTTTCTCTTACCTTTCCTGCTGCTGCTGTCTGGGCATCTGCTGCACTTACCTGTGCTGATTTCCTTACCTGCGCCGATTTCTTTAACTCTCCAGGAGGTTTTTCTGCAGAGGCCATATACGCTGGCCTAAGCAGAACTGGAGTAACTCTCAGCTGACCAAGCTTACCTAAATGGGCAGAATTGGCGCGGGTGGCTGGTTACGCTCCCTTTGACTGAAAAAAAATTACCTAAAATTCGTAACGAGCTGAGTTATGCTGGTGCAAATTGATTGGGGAAACTGTTATTTTTTAACTTAGGCTAAAAAAAAGCAGCCTGCTCCAAAAAAATGCCGCAAATCACTGGGGAAAATTGAGCCCAATGTTCTCAGTTTCTAGTCTTTTGAGTTCTTGCTCAACTTTCTCCTTGAGTGCGTGTGGTACGAGACGTGGCTTGCAGTAAACTGGTCTAGCGTCTCTCTGCACTCTGACATTCACCTGGGAGTCTTGGATCAGACTGCCTGTTTTGCGGAGCACCTTTGGATACTGCTTGATGACGTCATCTTTCGATGTAAATTCCGTTTCCACACGAAAAATCTCATTTCAATCCAGCTTCAGTGATCCCAACCAATTTCTACCTATCAAGGCAGTCTTGTCTCCTGCCATTACAATGAGAGGCAAGCTCTGAAACTGATCCTGAAGTTCACTGGTATGGTGATATATCCTACAATAGAGATTTTCTCTCCTGAGTAGCCTTGTAGCTCTATCTTCGATTTCTCCAGTCGAAAATCATGCAACTTGTCGAGATATAGCGATTCCAGTACTACACTCATGGATGCCAGTGTCGATTTCCTTGAGTATTCTGGTTCCTGCAACATCTACTTGGATGACGATAAATCGCGAATCGTTGTTAGATACCTTCGTGCTCCTGATGACATGTATCTCCAGAACCTTCTCATCCTGTTGCTTCTCTTCAATGCTCTGTAATGTCTGCCGATTTCTACTTCTAGCATTGAAAATTGGTTTACTCTTCAGTCGGCATGTCTTCGCAAGATGTCCTGTTTTCTTGCAGTAAAAACACTCTGCCTTCACATACGGACAGCTTTGAGCAATGTGTTCTCCCAGGCACCGAGAGCACAACTTCAATTCACTGTTACCATGGCCAGTTACTGAGGCCTTGGGGCCCAACTGCCTTTTACTTTTAACCTGCAGGCGATTCACCTCGGTGTCTGATGACTGGAAATGGTGCGAAATTATCGGGACATTGGTCGGCCATATCCATCGACATAGCTGTCTGACAAGTTAAATCAAAAGTCAAGTTAGGGGTTGTCAACAACTTTCTTCTGACTGCTTCATTTTACATCCTACAAACAAAGAGGCCATGCAATGCTTGGTCCTGAAAGTTTCCGAAATGATGATGAATGAAGTTTTTTTTAAGTTACAATATACTCACTGAGTCCTTCATCATTCAATTGATCTCGTGTACCAAAATGATAACTTTCAGCAATTTCCATGGGCTCAGGACTATAGTGCTGTTCTAACTTGGTTAGATTCTCCGTCAGTGGCGTGTTCTGTGGCTTGACAGGAACAAGTACATTTTTCAGGGCTTCATACACCTCCGCTTGCTTCAGTTAAGAAAATAGCCCGTTTCCTTTCTAAAGCCACCCGGTTACGGTTTTCATCATCAGGGACTTCGACGATACTATTCGCTATGAAAAACATTTCTAGCCACTCCACATACGAGTTCTCTCGGTCACGATGGAACTCATCCAAGCGCCCTATTATTCCCATAGGCATGGCCATCTGAACTCTGGGAATGTCAACAGTTCACCCAAGTGTTCTTGAAATTTATCTTGGATTCTTAAATAACCTCAAAGTCTCTCTGTTGGTTGGTAGTAATATCCACCAATAAACATTGCAGCTAAGGAACACAGAAATCCTATCCTCATCACCAATGTGTTATATTCTTATTCATCATCATCATAGGCAGTCCCATGAAATCGAGGAAGACTTGCTTCCACTCTAAAAGTGAGTTCTCAGGTGACTGGACAGTCCAATATGGAAATTACAGTCTCTGTCACAGGTGGAACAGACAGTCGTTGAAGGAAAGGGTGGGTGGGGAGTCTGGTTTGCTGCACGCTCCTTCCACTGCCTGCGTTTGGTTTCTGCATGCTCTCGGCGACGAGACTCGAGGTGCTCAGCGCCCTCTCGGATGCTCTTCCTCCACCTGGGCGGTCTTGGGTCAGGGATTCCCAGGTGCCAAATGAATGTTGCGCTTTATCACAGAGGCTTTGAGGGTGCCCTTGAAACCTTTCCTCTACCCACCTGGGGCTCGCTTGCCGTGTAGGAGTTCCGAGTAGAGCCCTTGCTTTGGGAGTCTCATGTCGGGCATGCAGACGATGTGGCCTGCCCAACGGTGCTGGTCAAGTGAGGTCAGTGCTTCGATGCTGGGAATGTTGACCTGAATGAGAACACTGACGTTGGTGCGTCTATCCTATCTTACTACATCACTAACAAACACACTCTACAAGATGGCTCTTAACAGAAAACTGTCATCATGTGACCTTGCCACATGATCCTTTCTTATTTACATCAGTAGTTGCAATACATCAGTAGTCCACTAGGTGGAGCATTAGTCCACTAGGGTGAGCTCTATTACAATAGATTTTTTTTAGGTAAGTGTATTAAGGGGTATGGAGCCAAGGCGGGTATATAGAGTTAAGATACAGATCAGCCATGATTGAATCTCGAGGGTTTAATTACCTATTCATATGCCTATGTCCCTATGTTCTACTTCACAATTTATTTGAAAGAAAAGAGAATAATAGAACAGAAATAACTTTTTGATATATATATAATATATCTAGCACCTTAGGATCTCCCAAAGCACTTTAGAACCGATTAAGTTCTTTAAAGCACAGTCAGCCTTGCCATATAGGCAGAAGTGGCAGACAATTTGTGCACAGCAAGGTCCCACAAACAGTGATGAAATGAAGGACCAGTTATTCTGATTTTGATAGTTTTGATTGAGGGATAAATGTTGGCTAGCACACCAAGAGAACTTCCTACAAAAGCATGCGACACACACCTGACTAACTGGTTTTCCTGCCCTCAACTTTCAAGAAGTTCTTGAACTCCCTCTGTTTTATTTAAAGCAATTAGTGAGTGGGCTATGTCAAACGTAGAAGCCTGAATCAAAAAAAAAACTTTACTTACCAAGATAAATCTGTAGAAGGGGCCGTGACTGATACACTGCAGTAGTACTCGTGCCAGCTGTGGTTCAGTGGAACTGGGGCAAACATCACATGTAAGAGGACCACTAGAGACAGGAGTTCTGCCAGGATCCAGAAATGCGGGTCTCTTCCCAGAATCTGGATATGGTAGAATTGTGATTATAATTCACAATCAGTCAGCTGTGGCTCAGTGAGTAGCACACTCACCTCTAAACCAGAAGGTTGTGGGTTCAAGTCCCACTCCAGGATATTGAACATAAATAAATTAGGCTGACGCTCCAATGCAGTGCTTAGGGAGAGCACTGTCAGAGGTGCCATCTTTAAGCTGAGGCTCCATCTGCTTTCTCAAGTGGATGTTAAAGATCCCATGGCATTATTTTGAAGAAGAGCCGGGGTCCTGGCCAATATTTATCCTTCAATCAACATAACAAAAAAATAGATTATCTGGTCATTATTACATTGCTGTTTGTGGGAGCTTGCTTGTGCGTAAATTGGCTGCCGCATTTCCCACATTACAACAGTGACAACACTTCAAAAAGTACTTCATTGTCTGTAAAGCACTTTGAGACGTCTGGTGGTTGTGAAATGAGTTATATAAATCCAAATCTTTCTTTCTTTCTTTTACTAGAATTTCAACCGTTCAACTTGCCCAGCCACAATGCTATGGTGTCCAACAGTGGGCATGCACAGTCTTTGTATCTGAGACTATTCCACAGGGGAGCAGGGTGGAGACTACTGATGGAGAACCAATGGCAACCCGTGGGAGACAGTACTATGGGACAAATCAACTCGCGGACCCCTTCCCCGGTTGAGAACCCCTGACCTAACCCATGTGTCCAAGCAGTCAATCACAGGAGGCGATGTCGAAGATTAATACAGTCGGGAAAAAATCATGAATTATCTGAGTTGAATCGCGAGATCGCGCGTTGGGATCAATTTTCATTAATAATCATGTGTCTCACAATGAAGTTGTGAGAGTTGGCAATACTGAAAGAAAGTTCTACATAGCCCACGAAAAGGCAAGGATAGCTAGGACCCACTCGAGAACTTCCAGCTCTTCTTTAGTGTCATGGGATCTTTTAATTCCACCTGAGAGGGCAGACGGAGCCTCATTTGATATCATCTAAAGTGTAGAATCAAAGGCAGAGTGATTACCTCAGGAGATAGTTCATACTTCACCGACAAAAAAAGCAAACCATTCAACAGGAATCGATCACATCAAAAACTACAGCAATGTTCTGATACCCAAAACCAAATTACTACCTGAAATTTATCAAGTAATACCTGCCTCGGTTTACAATATTTGCAGACGTGCGAGTTAATCATAATGTGGTAATGTGATTTAGTCCAGTATCTAGCAAGTGTTGCACTGTTGGAGGTGCAATCTTTCAGATGGATGTACGTCCAATAGTATTACTTCGCTGAGGTGTGCCCTTGTGGCAGATCCTCCAACCCCTGCGATTAGAACTGTCCATTTGGTTGTGGGGGATATCTGTCATTGAGACAGAGGCGCCTGTATCCATTAACATGTCACATTGCTGGCCCGCTAACAATGCTGTAATGTGGATCCAAGGATCGCCTTTGCTCTGAACGGGGACCGCTGACTTTCAGTCCCTTGCCAAATCTTTGAGGGTCTGGAGAAACTAATCCTAACACTCCTTCTACCCCAGGATCAAATATTGTCTTCAAATTAAGAAAATCTCCAGTATTCAAAAGGTATCACCCACTGAATTAAAACCGAGTTTCACAGCTGCCTGTGGAAGAGTTAACTTCCTTTGTTTCGAAAGCCGACAAACACAGACACCATCAATCAATGTCAACTTTCATTGCACAGTTTGCAGCCTTTTCAGTTTAAATCTCGCTGCTTTTACACTTAAAGAAAAACATAATCTTCCCTTTTCTCCTTTTCATTGAGTCATAACTATCCATTATTCACAATACACGCGAGTCACTAAAACGAGGACTTTCTCCTCTTTGTTTCTTTACTTGTTCCCTTGATTGCCTTAATTCCTCAATTTTGGGTTTCATCTTGTCACTAAATTGTAAAAAGTGTTGCTCTATAATGAATGTAATATCTTCACAGAGCACATACACACAGCTTCTTAAGATGGCAGTCTGCTCTGTCCAGAAGCTACCAGAAAGAACTGGTTCTGTTTATTATAACTCTGCAGCTGCAGTACACAATTCGTCCATATTCACAGTATGGAGCTACAAGCATTACAAGCTTACAGCACTTACAGACATCACACTTCACCCTCCTTAATGAAAAAGCCATCATAACAAACATCATAAATAACTTCATTTTTATACATATTTACAAATTTAACTTTACCACTTGTTTTCTGTTTCGAAGAGGATACCTACACTCTCGAACAGAACCTTCCAAACATGGTGTTGATTTCACACTCATTTGAGGCTCATCCTGAGGAACATTTTCCTCCGTGGAATTTCCTTGATTTTCATTTGCACTCACTCTAACTTCAGGCTCTTTGTTTCCCTGACTTGGACTCAGACTTTCATTCTGATTCTCTCCTGGATTTGTTTCCAGTACATTGGATTTAGGATTTGCTATTGGTATATCAAAACTATCTGATGAGTCAGAAATAATTGAATCATGCCCACTTTCAACTCCTTCCATGTCTGTAGGTAAAATATGATCAATATGGACAACCCTAACCTGTCCATTATCAAACATCTTTATCAATTATGTGCGAGGACCACATATCTTCACCACTCTTCCGGGTAACCAATTTAACCATTAATGGTGATGGTTCTTCACTCTCACCTTCTGGTTTAATTTCACTCTTCTCTCTTTTAGTCTCCCTTTATCATGATTCTCTTTTTGTCTAATTTGTGTCCCTTCGACAGACTGTGCCAAATTTGGCTTTAATAATGAGAATCTGGTTCGTGGCTATCGTTTGAGAAACAACTCCACTGGCGTTCTACCAGTAGTTGCATGAGGAGTATTTCGATATGTAATCAAAAAATTTGCCAATTTGTGATCCAATGACAACTGTCATTTTCTTGGATTTGGATCTAACATTTGTTTTATGAGGCCACGTTTGACAATTTGTACAGTGCGCTCTGCTGCACCATTTGAAGCAGGTTGGTATGGTGGAACCTTGGTATGTTTCACACCATTTTTGCTTGTGAATTGTGCAAATTCTTCCAAACAAAATTGTGGTCCATTATCCAAAACAATTTCTTCAGGGAGGCCAAATGCAGAAAATAATTTTCATAAAATGTCCAATGTTTTGCTTGTTGTTATTTTCCACATTGGAAACACCTCAACCCACTTTGAATGGCTATCAATTACAATGAACAATTGTTGTCCTTCTAACTCAGCAAAATCAATATGTAGTCTTTGCCACACCTTGGGAGGCCATTTCCATGGCTGCAATGGTACTGGTGGTGGTTGCTTGCTTACCGATTGACATGTCGTACACTGACTCACGATGTCCTCTACATTTTTATCAAGACCTGGCCACCATAAATAACTGCGTGCAAAACTCTTGGTCAAGCACATTCCCAGGTGCTGGTCATGGAGGTTTCCTAATAATTTGGACCTGAATTTATTTGGTATAACCACTCGTGCACTCCACATGATACAATCTTTATCGACTGATAATTCATTCCTATGATTGAAGAATGGATGTGTATCTTTGTCTGTAACCTGGTTTGGCCATCCATTTGCAATATACTCATACACCTTTGACATCACGGGGTCATGTTTAGTTGCTCTACCAATCTCCCCAGCTGTGACTGGCAGTTCATCAATGTATGAAAAATAAAACACTCCTTCCATATCGGGTGTACCCTGTGATGGGGAAGGCAATCTAGACATTGCATCAGCATTACTGTGATCAGCTGATCGTCTGTATTCAATATCATATGTATATGCTGACAAAATCAAAGCCCATCTCTGCATTCAGGCTGCAGCTAATGTTGGAACTGGGGACTTTGGATGGAGGATTGCTGTTAGGGGTTTATGGTCTGTAATGATGGTAAACTTACGACCATACAAGTATTTGTGAAACTTCTTGACCCCAAAAATTTATGCCAAAGCTTCCCTTTCAATTTGCACATAATTTCTCTCACTGACACTGAGAGTGCGTGAAGCAAAAGCAATTGGTTTCACCTCCCCACTACTTAATACATGAGAGATTACTGCCCCAACTCCATATGGAGAGGCATCACATGCTAGTTTAATCTCCTTAGATATGGCATAGTGAACTAACATGGTGCTCTCCACCAATTTGTTTTTACACTCCTTGAATGCTGTTTCGTATTCTTTTGACCACTTCCACTGGACTTGTTTTTTCAAAAGTTCATTTAGTAGATGTAATACGGTAGCCAAATTTGGTAGGAACTTCCCATAATAGTTCAAAAGACCCAAGAATGAACGAAGTTCAGTGACATTCCTGGGAGTGGGTGCATTTCTAATTGCATCCAATTTTTCCTTGGTTGGATGTAAACCATCTTTGTCTACTCTGTACCCTAAGTACTCCACTGAGTTTTTAAATAAGTCACACTTACGAGCAGACACTCGTACTCTGTGCTTCTCTAGCCGTTTGAGGACTTCATTCAATATCTTATTATGAATTTGCCTATTTTGGTGCTGAAATTAGTATGTCATCCAAATAACATACTACCCCTTCAATACCTTGCAAAATCTGGTTCCTCACCTTTGGAATATGGCAGGGGTGGAAGACACTCCAAACGGTAGCCTATTAAATTGGTATAGGCCTAGATGAGTGTTTATAGTCAAACATGACTTGGACTCCTCATCTAGTTCAAGCTGTAAGTAGGCATTTTTGAGAAGATCTGACCACCTGTCAGTGTTGTGAACAAGTCTTCTATTTTCGGCAATGTATTTGGGACATTACCCTCTAGAACCTGGTTTATGGTTACCTTATAATCACCACACAATCTTACTTTACCATCAGACTTAGGTACAACAACAATGGGTGTAGCCCAATTACATCGATCTATCTTACAAATAATGTTCTCAGTCTCTAGTCTTTTTAGTTCTTGCTCAACTTTCTCTTTGAGTGCATATGGTACGGAACGTGGCTTGTAGTAAACCGATCTAACGTCCTTCTGTACCCTGACACTCGCCTTGAAGCCTTGGATCGGATTGCTTGCTTCGCAGAACACCTTCGGATACTGTTTGATAACCTCATCCGTTGATGAAAATCTCGCTTCCACAGAGAAGATCTTACTCCAATCCAGCTTCAGCGAGCTTAACCAATTTCTTCCTCGTAAAGCAGTCTTGTCTCCTTTCACTATTATTAGAGGCAAGTTCTGAAATTGATCTTTATATATCACCGGTACGGTGATATGGCCTACTACAGGAATTTTCTCTCCCGAGTAGCCTCGCAGCTCTATCTTGGATTTCTCCAGTTCGAAATCGCGCAATTTGTCGCGGTACAGTGACACCGGTATTACACTCACGGAGGCATCCATGTCAATTTCGATTGGTATCTTGAATCCCGCAACATCTATGTGGATTTTGATGCTTTCCGAATCTCTGTCCATTAACCTCATGCTCCTGATGACGTGTAATTCTAACATCTCCTCATCCTGCTGTTGTTCTTCCAAGCCATGCAGTCTCTTTGGATTACTACTCATAGCTTTGAACGCTGGACTCATAGCTTTAAAAGCTGGTTTACCCTTCAGTCGGCATTCCTTCGCAAGATGCCCAGTCTTTCTGCAGACACGTATGGACAACTTTGAGCAATGTGTTGTCCCAGGCACCTATAGCACGACTCCGACGCTCTGGTAGAATTTCCAGTTTCTGAAACATTCGGCCATGGCCGTCTTTTACTTTGAACTTGCAGGTGATTTACCTCGGTTGACTGACAACCATAATCATTATTTAATTCTTGGGAATATTGTTTGGCCATGCCCATCGACCTCGCTGTCTGACAAGCAACCTCAAAAGTCAAGTCATCCGTCGTCAATAACTTCCTTCTGATCGCATCATTTTTCACCCCAAACAAAACGATCCCTTAATGCTCGGTTTTGAAAGTTTCCAAAATTACAGTGCATCGATAGCTTTTTTAATGTTATGATATAATCATTGATACTTTCAGCAATCTTTTGATTCCGAATCCCGAAACGATAGCTTTCAGCAATTTCTAACGGTTTGGGGTTATAGTGCTGCTTCAGCTTCGTTAAAATCTCTTTAAGCGTTGTGTCCTTTGGCTCGTCAGGCACAAGCAGATTTACAAGGGTTTTGTATAATGCCGGACCCGCCACTGTTAAGACGATCGCTTTCTTCCGTTCCAATACAGCCTGGTTTTGGACTGCATTGTCCAGAACTTCAATGATGTTATTTGCAGTGAAATACATTTCTAGCCGATCCACATACGCTCTAAAACATTCCTGGTCGTGTCTATATTCACCCAAATATCCGATTACACCTGCCATGTTTAATCTCTATCTGTTCTCACCGTGTGCTGTAGTTTACCTTGGATTTTGTAGCTTTTTTTTTCAAAGACAAACTTCCAAAGTCTTCTGCCGGCTGGCTGAATCCTTCACCAACAAAATTTAAGCTTTAAACATCCGAAAAATCCCATTCTCAGTCGCCAACTGTAATATCTTCACAGAGCACACATACGCAGCTTCTTAAGATGGCAGTCTGCTCTGTCCGGAAGCTACCGGAAAGAACTGGTTCTGTTTATTATAACTCTGCAGCTGCAGTGCACAATACGTCCACATCCACAGTATGGAGCTACAAGCATTACAAGCTTACAGCACTTACAGACATCACAATGAACATCATAGGCAGTCCCTCGGAATCGAGGAAGATTTGCTTCCACTCCCTGAGTGATTTCTTTGATGGCTGAACAATCCGATATGAGAGCCACAGACCCTGTTACAGGTGGGACAGACATTCGTCGAGGGAAGGGATCGGTGGGGTTGGTTTGCCGTGCGCTCCTTCCACTGCCTGCGCTTGGCCTCTTCACGCTCTTTGCATTGAGACTCGAAGAGCTCAACGCTCCACCTTGGGCGGTCTTCGGCCAGAGTCTCACAGGTGTCAGTGGTGATGTCGCACTTTACCAGGGAGGCTTTGAGGGTGTCCTTATAACCTTTCTACTGTCCTTCTTTGGCTCGTTTACCACAAAGGAGCTCCGCATAAAGCATTTGCTGAGGGAGTCTCGTATCTGGCATGCGAACTTTGTGGCCTGCCCAGCGAAGCTGATAGAGTGTAGTCAGTGCTTCAATACTGGGGATGTTAACCTGGTCGAGGACACCGATGTTGGTGCGCCTGTCCTCCCAGGGGATTTGCAGGATCTTGCGGAGACTTCGTTGGTGATATATCTCCAGCGACTTGAGGTGCCTTCTATACATCGTCCATGCCTCAGATCCATACAGGAGGGCAGGTATTTCTACAGCCCTGTAGACCATGAGCTTGGTGGTAGATTTGAGGGCCTGGTCTTTGAACACTCTTTTCCTAAGTTGGCCGAAGGCTGCACTGGTGCACTGGAGGCGATGTTGAATCTCCGCATCAATGTCTGCCTTTGTTGATAAGAGGCTCCCGAGAAGTGGGAAATGGTTCACGTTGTCAAGGGCCGCGCCGTGAATCTTGATGATTGGAGGGCAGTGCTGTGCAGCGGTGACAGGCTGGTGGAGGACCTTTGTCTTATGGATGTTAAGCGTAAGGCCCATGCTTTCATATGCCTCAGTGAGTACATTGACTATATCCTGGAGTTCAACCTCTGAATGTGCGCAGATGCAGGCATTGTCCTCATACTGCAGCTCAACCACAGAGGTTGGGGTGATCTTGGACCTGGCCTGGAGGCGGCGTTGGTTAACAGCTTCCCACTGGTTCTGTAGTTTAGTTCCAATCCAACGGAGAGCTTGTTGATTGTGAGGTGGAGTATGGCGGCGAGGAAGATTGAAAAAAGGGTTGGAGCGATGACGCAGCTCTGTTTGACCCCGGTCCGGACTTAAATTGAGTCTGTAATAGATCCGTTGATAAGGATCACGGCCTGCATGTCATCATGAAGCAGGCGAAGGATGTTGACAAACTTTTGGGGGCATCCGAAATGGAGGAGGACGCTCCATAGACCCTCACGGTTGACAGTGTCAAAGGCCTTTGTAAGATCGAAAAAGGCCATGTATAAGGGCTGGCGCTGCTCCCTGCATTTTTCCTGCACCTGTCACACTGCAAAGATCATCTGTTGTACCCCGTAGGGGACGAAATCCGCATTGTGATTCTGGGAGGAGCTCCTCGGCCACAGGGAGAAGTTGATTGAGGAGAACTCTCGAAACAACTTTCCCAGTGGTTGATAGCAGGGAGATTCCCCTGTAGTTGCCGCAGTCGGACTTGTCCCCTTTTTAAAAAATGGCCCACAATCACTGCGTCTCTGAGATCTCCCAGCATGCTCTCCTCCCTCCAGATGAGAGAGATGAGGTCATGTATCCGCACCAACAGCGCCTCTCCGCCATACTTTAGCACCTCAGCAGGGATTCCATCCGCACCCGTAGCCTTGTTATTCTTCAGCTGTTTTATGGCTTTGCCTACCTCGTGCAACGTTGGAGTTTCACTGAGTTGGTGGCGGGTCGCATGCTGCAGGATGGAGTCGAGAACACTCGAGTCAAAGGCAGAGTCCCGATTGAGGAGATCTTCAAAGTGCTCCTTCCATCGGGCCCTGACAGTCTCAGTGTCCTTGATGAGTGTTTCCCCGTTCTTGGGGTGGGGTCTTGGGAGTTTGGACCGTAGGTGGCCTTGACTGCAGTGAAGAATCCTCACATATCGTGGCTGTCGGCCAGTTGTTGTATCTCCTGTGCTTTCTCCATCCACCACCTGTTCTTTAGGTCCTGGGTTTTTTGTTGAACCTGAGCCTTGAGCCATCTGTAATGTTGTTTTGCAGCTCCCAAATTGGGTTGTTGCTTGAGGCTCAGAAATGCTTTGCGCTTGCGATCTATTAGTTCTTCGATCTCCTGATCAAACCAGTCCTGATGTTTTCTGGTTGAGTGACCAAGTGTCTCTTCACAGGCACTGGTTATGGAGGCCTGAAGGGTAGACCAAGTGCTGTGGGCATTCAGCATCTCAGGGTCATCAAGACACGCCAGGTTGGCTGTGAGGCGCTCGCTGTATCGGGCTCTCTTAGCTGGGTCTCTAGGTGCCCCGGCATTAACTTTTTTGCGGAACTGCTTCTGCTGTCCCCTCTGCTTTGGGGCAATGTTAATGTTGATGATGGATCGGATTAGGCGGTGGTCCGTCCAGCAGTCGTCAGCTCCTGTCATAGCGCGGGTGATGCTCACATCCTTGCGATCCCTGGCTCGGACGATGACCTAGTCGAGCAGGTGCCAGTGTTTGGAGCGAGGGTGTTGTCACGGTGCCTTGTATTTGTCCCTCTGGCAGAACAGGGTGTTGGTGATGAGGAGTTCATGTTCTAGACATTTTGTCAGGACTAGGGTACCACTGGAGTTGGCTTTCCCTGCCCCCTCTCTGCCAATCACGCCTCCCCAGAGGGCTGTGTGTTTGCCGAACCTGGCATTAAAATCACCCAGAAGGATCAATTTGCCACCCGTGGGGACGCAGAACAAGGATGTCTCGAGGTTGGAATAAAAGACTTTCTCCTCTTTGTTTCTTTACTTCTTCCCTTGATTGCCTTAATTCATCAATTTTGGGTTTCATCTTGTCACTAAATTGTAAAAAGTGTTACACTATAATACTACCGGCTTTCTGGCCTCTCTTAATTTTCTGTTTTTCCCACCAAGCCTTTTGTTCGGCTGGTTCTTGTGACGGGTCCCATCCGTCTTTTAACATTTTGTTGATTAACCCCTTCCAGTCATCTCCATAGAATTTAGTAAGGGAACTGTCCGAACCCCCGTCTAAACCTTTTCCCGATGCCATTATATGGTCTGACGATCTAAATCACCTGTCCGATGACTTGACGTCTCTCCAATCGGTTGTTTAATCCAAGCTTTATGTTAACTCTGAGCCTTATTTCACCGGTATAATTTCTGCGCCACACAGTTCTTATCAATGACTTTAAACTAAATCAATGACTTTAAATTAACTTATCATAATCACGCGGCAACAAAAATTTGTTCCTCAACAGACTCTCACAGTTCGGAATACCCGGTTGACAGACAGTCTTGTCACAAAGATCATATCATTTTGGACTGGTACTTTAAACTTACTCACTCCAACATGTTCTGTCAATGGTCGTCTGTCCATCTCCCGGATATCCCATCCTCTTCACCAAATTTGTTGTGGAACCCAAAATAAAGGCTCAACACAAGAGTTTGATAAAGAATAAAAATAATGTTTATTTTGCAAATACCTACAGCTTGGCCAAGGGAGTACAGCTTAGAGTTCCTCAACGCTGCACCAGCCGACTCAACCCTTGATTACCAGCGTACAGTATTTAAAGCCAAAAACTGCAGTGCATGTACGTCACCTGTTCCATTACACTGGGGACTTTACATTGGGGACTTTACGAAGCAAAAAGCCAGGTTTCCTGTTATTCAACACCTAGCCTAACCACAAGTCAGCATGTCTATCTTTTTTAAGCTTGCCACCTCATCCTCTTGCAGGTGGCCTACCATCTGATTAGTCCAGCTAGTTGTTGCTGGGCAAATGCAGCTTGACATACTTTCTGAACACATTTCCCAGACTGCAACTCTATATTACTACGGTGAGTTTCTAAAAATCCCACTTCGTGCACCAAGTCCCACTCACCCATCACAGGTCTCGGCAGACCATGTCCTAACTCACACCAAGTCCCACTCACCCATCACAGGTCTCGGCAGACCATGCCCTAACTCACACCAAGTCCCGCTCAACCATCACAGGTCTCGGCAGACCATGTCCTAACTCACACCAAGTCCCACTCACCCATCACAGGTCTCGGCAGACCATGTCCTAACTCACACCAAGTCCCACTCACCCATCACAGGTCTCGGCAGACCATGCCCTAACTCACACCAAGTCCCACTCACCCATCACAGGTCTCGGCAGACCGTGTCCTAACTCACACCAAGTCCCACTCACCCATCACAGGTCTCGGCAGACCATGCCCTAACTCACACCAAGTCCCACTCACCCATCACAGGTCTCGGCAGACCATGCCCTAACTCACACCAAGTCCCACTCACCCATCACAGATCTCGGCAGACCATGCCCTAACTCACACCAAGTCCCACTCACCCATCACAGGTCTCGGCAGACCATGTCCTAACTCACACCAAGTCCCACTCACCCATCACAGATCTCGGCAGACCATGTCCTAACTCACACCAAGTCCCACTCACCCATCACAGGTCTCGGCAGACCATGTCCTAACTCACACCAAGTCCCGCTCACCCATCACAGATCTCGGCAGCCCGTGTCCTAACTCACACCAAGTCCCACTCACCCATCACAGGTCTCGGCAGACCATGCCCTAACTCACACCAAGTCCCACTCACCCATCACAGGTCTCGGCAGACCATGCCCTAACTCACACCAAGTCCCACTCACCCATCACAGGTCTCGGCAGACCATGCCCTAACTCACACCAAGTCCCACTCACCCATCACAGGTCTCGGCAGACCATGCCCTAACTCACACCAAGTCCCACTCACCCATCACAGATCTCGGCAGACCATGCCCTAACTCACACCAAGTCCCGCTCACCCATCACAGGTCTCGGCAGACCATGCCCTAACTCACACCAAGTCCCGCTCACCCATCACAGATCTCGGCAGACCATGCCCTAACTCACACCAAGTCCCACTCACCCATCACAGGTCTCGGCAGACCATGCCCTAACTCACACCAAGTCCCGCTCACCCATCACAGGTCTCGGCAGACCATGCCCTAACTCACACCAAGTCCCGCTCACCCATCACAGGTCTCGGCAGACCATGCCCTAACTCACACCAAGTCCCACTCACCCATCACAGATCTCGGCAGACCATGCCCTAACTCACACCAAGTCCCGCTCACCCATCACAGGTCTCGGCAGACCATGTCCTAACTCACACCAAGTCCCGCTCACCCATCACAGGTCTCGGCAGACCATGTCCTAACTCACACCAAGTCCCACTCACCCATCACAGATCTCGGCAGACCATGTCCTAACTCACACCAAGTCCCGCTCACCCATCACAGGTCTCGGCAGACCATGTCCTAACTCACACCAAGTCCCACTCACCCATCACAGATCTCGGCAGACCATGTCCTAACTCACACCAAGTCCCACTCACCCATCACAGATCTCGGCAGACCATGCCCTAACTCACACCAAGTCCCACTCACCCATCACAGGTCTCGGCAGACCATGCCCTAACTCACACCAAGTCCCACTCACCCATCACAGATCTCGGCAGACCATGCCCTAACTCACACCAAGTCCCGCTCACCCATCACAGGTCTCGGCAGACCATGCCCTAACTCACACCAAGTCCCGCTCACCCATCACAGGTCTCGGCAGACCATGCCCTAACTCACACCAAGTCCCACTCACCCATCACAGGTCTCGGCAGACCATGCCCTAACTCACACCAAGTCCCGCTCACCCATCACAGGTCTCGGCAGACCATGTCCTAACTCACACCAAGTCCCGCTCACCCATCACAGGTCTCGGCAGACCATGTCCTAACTCACACCAAGTCCCACTCACCCATCACAGGTCTCGGCAGACCATGCCCTAACTCACACCAAGTCCCACTCACCCATCACAGATCTCGGCAGACCATGCCCTAACTCACACCAAGTCCCGCTCACCCATCACAGGTCTCGGCAGACCATGTCCTAACTCACACCAAGTCCCACTCACCCATCACAGATCTCGGCAGACCATGCCCTAACTCACACCAAGTCCCGCTCACCCATCACAAGTCTCGGCAGACCATGTCCTAACTCACACCAAGTCCCACTCACCCATCACAGATCTCGGCAGACCATGTCCTAACTCACACCAAGTCCCACTCACCCATCACAGATCTCGGCAGACCATGCCCTAACTCACACCAAGTCCCGCTCACCCATCACAGGTCTCGGCAGACCATGTCCTAACTCACACCAAGTCCCACTCACCCATCACAGATCTCGGCAGACCATGTCCTAACTCACACCAAGTCCCACTCACCCATCACAGATCTCGGCAGACCATATCCTAACTCACACCAAGTCCCGCTCACCCATCACAGGTCTCGGCAGACCATGCCCTAACTCACACCAAGTCCCACTCACCCATCACAGATCTCGGCAGACCATGCCCTAACTCACACCAAGTCCCACTCACCCATCACAGATCTCGGCAGACCATGCCTTAACTCACACCAAGTCCCGCTCACCCATCACAGATCTCGGCCGACCATGCCCTAACTCACACCAAGTCCCACTCACCCATCACAGGTCTCGGCAGACCATGCCCTAACTCACACCAAGTCCCGCTCACCCATCACAGGTCTCGGCAGACCATGTCCTAACTCACACCAAGTCCCACTCACCCATCACAGATCTCGGCAGACCATGCCCTAACTCACACCAAGTCCCGCTCACCCATCACAGGTCTCGGCAGACCATATCCTAACTCACACCAAGTCCCACTCACCCATCACAGATCTCGGCAGCCCGTGTCCTAACTCACACCAAGTCCCGCTCACCCATCACAGATCTCGGCAGACCATGCCCTAACTCACACCAAGTCCCACTCACCCATCACAGATCTCGGCAGCCCGTGTCCTAACTCACACCAAGTCCCGCTCACCCATCACAGATCTCGGCAGACCATGCCCTAACTCACACCAAGTCCTACTCACCCATCACAGGTCTCGGCAGACCATATCCTAACTCACACCAAGTCCTGCTCACCCATCACAGATCTCGGCAGACCATGCCCTAACTCACACCAAGTCCCGCTCACCCATCACAGATCTCGGCAGACCATGCCCTAACTCACACCAAGTCCCGCTCACCCATCACAGATCTCGGCAGACCATGCCCTAACTCACACCAAGTCCCGCTCACCCATCACAGATCTCGGCAGACCATGCCCTAACTCACACCAAGTCCCGCTCACCCATCACAGATCTCGGCAGACCATGCCCTAACTCACACCAAGTCCCGCTCACCCATCACAGATCTCGGCAGACCATGCCCTAACTCACACCAAGTCCTGCTCACCCATCACAGATCTCGGCAGACCATATCCTAACTCACACCAAGTCCTGCTCACCCATCACAGGTCTCGGCAGACCATGCCCTAACTCACACCAAGTCCCACTCACCCATCACAGGTCTCGGCAGACCATGCCCTTACTCACACCAAGTCCCGCTCACCCATCACAGATCTCGGCAGCCCATATCCTAACTCACACCAAGTCCCGCTCACCCATCACCCCTGTGCTCGCCGACCCACATCAGCTCCCGGTTAAGCAACGCCTGGATTTGAAAATTTTCATCCTTGTTTACAAATCCCTCCATGGCATTCCCCTTCCCTATTTCCATCATCTTCAGCCTCACAACCCCCCGAGATGTCTGCGCTCCTCAAATTCTGCCCTCTTGAGCATCCCTGACTATAACTGCTCAGTTGCCATTGGTAGCCATTGAATGTAATATCTCCAAGTTTGCAGATGACACTAAGCTGGGTGGCAGTGAGAGCTGCGAGGAGGATGCTAGTAGGCTGCAGGGGGACTTGGACAGGTTAGGTGAAGGGGCAAATGCATGGCAGATGCAGTAAAATGTGGATAAATGTGAGGTTATCCACTTTGGTTGCAAAAACAGGGAGGCAGATTATTATCTGAATGGTGACAGATTAGTAAAAGGGTAGGTGCAATGAGACCTGGGTGTCATGGTACATCAGTCATTGAAGGTAAACATGCAGGTATAACAGGCGGTAAAGAAGGTAAATGGCATGTTGGTCTTCATAATGAGGGGATTTGAGTATAGGAGCAGGGATGTCTTACTGCAGTAGTACAGGGCTTTGGTGAGATCACACCTTGAGTATTGTGTGCAGTTTTGGTCTCCTAATCTGAGGAAGGGCATTCTTGCTATTGAGGGAGTGCAGCGAAGGTTCACCAAATTGGTTCCCGGGATGGCAGGACTGACATATGAAGAAAGACTGGATCGACTAGGCTTATAATCACTGGAATTTAGAAGAATGAGAGGGGATCTCATAGAAACATATAAAATTCTGATGGGATTGGACAGGTTGGATGCAGGAAGAATGTTCCCAATGTTGGGGAAGTCCAGAACCAGGATCACAGTCTAAGGATAAAGGGTAAGCCATTTAGGACCGAGATGAGGTAAAACTTCTTCACTCAGAGAATTGTGAACCTGTGGAATTCTCTACCACAGAAAGTTGTTGAGGCCAGTTCGTTAGATATATTCAAAAGGGGGCTAGATGTGGCCCTTGCGGCTAAAGGGATCAAGGAGTATGGAGAGAAAGCAGGAATGGGGTACTGAGGTGAATGATCAGCCATGATCATATTGAATGGTGGTGCAGGGCCGAAGGGCCGAATGACCTATTCCTGCACCTACTTTCTATTACCCCAAGTTTCCACATGATTTGCTCCTGATTTTTAGGAGCAACTGGTGTAGAACGGAGTATCTTAGAAATCGAAATTCTCGTCATTTAGTTTGCTCCAGTTCTAGTCAGTTAGAACAGTTTCACTTTGGAACAGAATTTTTTTTCAAAAGGGGGCGTGTCCGGCCACTTACGCCTGATTTCAAAGTTTAGTCAGTGAAAACTTACTCCAAACTAACTTAGAATGGAGTAAGTGAAGATTTTTGTACGCTCGAAAAAACCTTGTCGACACTTTAGAAAATCAGGCGTAGGTTACAAATCAGGCGTAGGGACTGGGGGGGGGTGGTTAAAGGGAAGTTTACAAACATTAAACACTTCAGTTTTACAAATAAAGAGCCATCATCAATAATAAATGATAAATACATCAATAAATCAACCAATAAATCAATCCCAAAAAATTAATAAGAAATATATTTTTTTTAAATCAATAAATAAAACATTTTCTACTTACCGACTGCAGCACCGGGAGCCCTCCAACAGCGTGCTGGGATGCCCCCTCCCCCCCCCACCCCCAGTGTGTCTCTGTCAGTGTCTCTATCTCTCTGTCTGTCTGTCTGTGTCTCTCATTCTCTGTCTGTCAGTGTTTCTGACAGTGAAGGGAGGGGGAGGAGGTGGGTAGAGGGAGAGAGGGTGGGAGCAGAGGGAGGGAAGGGGGAGGGATGGGGGAGGGATGGGGGAGAAGGGGAGGGGGGAGAAGGGGGGAGGGGGGGAGAAGGGGGAGGGGGGAAGAAGGGGATAAAGGAGATGGGGGGGAAGGAGATTGGGGGGGAAGGAGATGGGGGGGAAGGAGATTGGGGGGGAGAAGATGGGGGGGATGGAGATGGGGGGGCGAAGGAGATGGGGGGGAAGGAGATTGGGGGAGGGAGGAGATTAGTGGGGGGGAAAGGAGAAGGGGGAGGGAGGCTGAATGGGCGGGCCCGAGACTTCGGGCAGGGCTCGTCTCCAGCACCAGATTTACAGGTAGGTGGCGTTGGGTCGGGTCGGGGCGGGTGGTGGGAGGGAGGTCGGTTCGGTTCGAGTCGGGGGGAGGGAGGGAGAGGGAGGTCAGGTCGGGGGGAGGGAGGTCAGGTCGGGGGGAGGGAGGTCAGGTCAGGGGGGGGAGCGGGAGTCGGGTCGGGTCCAGTCGGGGGAGAGGGGGGGTGGAGCGGGAGTCGGGTCGGGTCCAGTCGGGGGGCGGGGGGGGAGCGGGAGTCGGGTCGGGTCCAGTCGGGGGGGGGGGGAGCAGGAGTCGGGTCGGGTCCAGTCTGGGGGGTGGCGGGGGGAGCGGGAGTCGGGTCGGGTCCAGTCGGGGGGGGGAGGGGAGCGGAAGTCAAGTCGGTGTCAGGTCCGGAGGCAGTGGGGGGGAGCGGGAGTCAGGTCGGTGTCGGGTCCGGTCCAGAGGCGGGAAGCGGGAGTCGAGTCGGGTCGGGAGGAAGCAGGAGCTGGCTGTGGGAGGAGCCTTATTCACGCAGCCCCAGTGAGACCATTGGCCAGGGCTAGGGGCTGCGTGCTTCGGGCCCCTCCCACACAGTTTCGGGCGCCTGGAGCTACTGCACTTGCGCGCCCACTGTAGCGCGCATGTGCAGAGGTCCCAGCACTGTTTTCGGCGCAGGGACCTGGCTCCGCCCCCTACAGCTCCTGCTGCGCTGCGTCGAGGGCCAGAAGACCTACAGGGAGGTGGAGAATCTGGAGGGTTTTTTTAGGCGCACTTTGTGGCGCGAAAAACGGGCGTCTAGGTCGGGACTGCGCCGTTCTAGGCGCGGCTCGAAACTTGGGCCCTATGTTTCTATGTTTCTATGTTAGCCGTGCCTTCAGCTGCCTGAGCCCTAAGCTTTGGAATTCCCTCCCTAAACCTCTACCCCTTTCTACCTCTCTTTCCTCCTTTAAGACGCTCCTTAAAATCTACCTCTTTGACCAACGTTTTGATCACCTGCTGTAATTTTTTATTATGTGGCTCGGTGTCAAATTTATTTGTTTTGTCTTATAACACTGCTGTGAAGCGCCTTGGGACCTTTTACTACCTTAAAGGCGCTATATAAATACAAGTTGTTGTTTTTGTCTCCACTCCTCCTTCCTCTGCTTTGCTCCCAGGCACTGACTATTCAAATCCCAGACAAGTGAGTTGGGAGTGATGTAAGGGTGCCCGCATCCCCCTCATTTTCCTGCTGCATCACTGGGCAAGGAGTTATTTTAAAAGTATCCAGAATAAGTCTTAGGCCTTGCATCTGACTTCGCTTACAGTGAAAACGCTGAGAGGGGCAGGCACCAAGGCCACAAAGAACCCAAAAGATAAATGTTCCGACGAAGGATCGCCGACCCGAAACGTTAACTCTGTTTTTCTCTGCACAGATGCTGCCTGACCCACTGAGATTTCCAGTATTCTCTGTTCTTATTTCAGATTCCAGCATCCGCAGTATTTTACTTTTATATCCAAAAGATAAATGCCCTGTTTTCAGGACTCCCATTAAATCTTCAAGGCTGGAGACCTTCTGGCTGTAGTTTTTGGACAACACGCAGAAGGCCTCACAGTCAGCTGCCATTACTACTACTGCAGACACTCAGACCTCTAGCAGTGGTTGGATTTCTGCCCCGGTTTATAGGCATGTGGCCCTACCAAGGGCCAAGCTTGCACATGGGGGTACATTGGGCCTTGGGTAATGGCATGATTGGATGGGGGAGGAAAATCTGTTGTATCTGTAATGGAATATATTTGGGAAAATGTTGCAAGTGATTTTCAGGCAGTAAAGTTCCTTTTGCATTTCGAAGGGATGAGCTGGTGAAATATTCCACTCATAATTCTGCTGATCTGTCCCCGACACAGCACAGTCAGCAATGGACTTGTAATCCTTCTAATCTTGGTAAAACTGTTTCTTGCATGACAGGTCAATAACTTACTCATGAAACCAGAAAGAATCTTCCTGGAATTCAACAGAACACATTTTCAGCTCCATAGTTACTAAAGTCCTTTGCATATTTTCTTTCATTTGTCTTTTCATCGCCATTCCAAACTCAGCAAGATGTTTTTAAGAACCTTTGCTAAATTGGTCAATTGATTTTTCTCATTGTCATACAGTATATTTGTACAATAATATGACTTAAGTCATTGTCAGGCTTCAGAAAAGTACTTTGGCAGAAGTGACGTAAATACGGCATAGTTTATCTTCAGGAGTGCATTTACAGATAAAGTTCATGGACCACATGCTTCACTCAAACTGATCCCAGATTGTAATGTGCCTTGGATAATTTTGTAAGAAATGTCTCATTCTCCTTTACACACAGCGGGTTGTAATTTCCATGGAATTGCACTGGTTTACACATTGGCCTAAATTTCCACTGTGCTATTTTAACCTGTTACGGACTAATGACTGTTATGGTACGAACGGCTAAAAGAATGACTTGCCTTTACAGCCAAAGAAGTACTTTTTTGACGTGTGGTCACTGGTGTTATGTAGGAAACAAGGCAACCAGTTTGAGCACAGCTACCTCCCACAAACAGGAATGTAATAATGACCAGATATTGGGCCGTAAATTGCAGCCTCGCCGGGTGCAGATGATGTGCGCACGGACCCAAAGAGACCTCACAAATGCCGGTTCACGGCACGCAATGCGCATACACCGAGAACCAGCTTATCCAAACTGTCAACATTTATTTTGACAGATCCTACTCATTCCCGTAGGAAGAACATCCACAAGGCAGAGATTGAGCTATTTGCCCAACTCATGCCCAGCGAATGTCCTTCAAACTCTTAAGCCTGGTAAATGCAGGTGTACGGCTTACTTTTACCAGCGTAAGAGTTTTAAAACATATAACAATTAAATTTAATCATGCATTTTATATTAAAAACCCTGTGCATTAAGGTAAGTTCATTTTTAACCTTATTAAAGCACATTAAAAAATAAATTTAAAAAAATGTTTAATTCGAAAACATTTAATTACATTCAATTTCAATTAATTTTATTTATTGTGTTGTGTTTCTTGTTTTCGGGGGGTATTCTCATTGATAGTCAGGGGAGCCTGTACAAACAGAGCTCCCATTATTATCAATACTAGATAGTGATTGGTGGTCCAGGCCCACTTGATTCCAGCATATGCGTACGCATCTGAAAGACATGTTCCCATACACTGCACAGTGAATGAAGGCCTCCGACCGGAATCTTATGTTCCTCCGGGACCACCAGGTATTTTCATGGATTTTTTTCGGGTCGGAGGCATTCGTCCGAAGGAAGCCTCCGACCGCAATTTTCCCCCCAATATGTTTTAGTGATGTTGGTTGAGGAATGTTGGTTGATTGGCCAAGACATCAGCACACTAAAGATTAAATTAAACTCCTGATGGGTTGCATTGGATAAAGCAGATGGCAGATTTTTCTGTGTGGGTCGACAAACACTGCATAAATGTTTTTTGAAATCAGAAAGAATGTTTTCTAGAAATGATAGAGATCAGAATTTTACAGAACACCTATACAAATTCCAGCTTTCATCTCCTCCATCAAATCATGTATTCCTTCCATGTAGAAACTTATTGATTTTCCTTTATGTTTCATGACAGCTGATTAGACCGGGCCATTTAACACACACATGCAGGCCTTTAGAATTACATGAGGGTAACTTTCCAATTTTAGCAGTTTAGAAAAAGAAAAGGGTGGTTTTAAAAGGTGGTGTTCAATTGGGTCTGTCAATTACTGGGTTTAATTTGCTCTCGTAAATGTACAATTTTTGGGAGGCGGTTGGATGTGTTGTAACTGACATACAACAGAACTTACCACGTCATTTAACCCATGAACCTCTAACTGTTTAGATTATCTAATTCCTTTTTTTCCCTCGTTCATCCTACAAAGGGGCTTACCAATCTTATTTACCAAACTTATATGTGTTTAGTTCTGAGGAGGGTGTACACATGAAACAGTAATCTTTACACATGTCAACGGACCTGCTGTGTAATTTCAGCATTTTCTGTTTCTATTTTAGATTTCCAACATTTCCATTTTTTTCTTATTCCTTTTATTTGTACCTGCCTTAATGTTGCTGAATCCCCTGTAATCCTTCCTAATCAGCACTGCGTCAATTCAGCTGTGAAGCAGAGTGGCGATGTATGGTGCAAGGCCGAGAAAGGCCTGCTTTGCTGATGAGGGCCCGTCACGTGATGCATGATGGGAACAGCAAAATGCTCTGTACAATTCTGAGGGGAACCCCATGAGCAACCAGCAGGCATAAGAGGAAATGACAAGGTGGAGAGGGAGTTATATCTGTCACCTATTGCACCTGGAAGGATGCATGGAAGAGCTATACAATTTGAAGAAAAGTGCTGAGGCAAGCAATGAAGAAGATTTTCAATTATCTTAAAGAAAAAGACTTACATTTCTATAACACCTTTCACAACCACAGGACATCCCAAAGCGTTTTACAGCCAATTAAGTACATTTGAAGTGTAGTCACTATATGGAGAAAAGTGCAGCCAATTTGCACACACCAAGGGTCCCACAAACAGCAATGAGATACTTGACAAGATAATCTCTGTTACTGATCTTGGTTGAGGGATAAATATTGGTCAGGACACTGGGAGAACGCCCCTGTTCATCAAATAGTGCCATGGGATCTTTCACGTCCACCTGAGAGGGCAGACTCATTTTAACATCTCATCTGAAAGAAGGCACCTCTGACAGTGCAGCACTCCCTCAATACCACACTGAAATGGCAGCCTGGATTACATGCTCACGTCTTTGGAGTGGGAGCTGAACCCATGACTGTTATATATGTGGAATTGTATTTACTCTGTACAGCCACCAAAGGGCTCATTCCCTGGAGTCCCATGGGATCCCATAATCCCTTGGGAGCACAGGTATTTAAGGAGGCTTCACAGGTTGGAGAGGCACTCTGGAGACCTGCAATAAAAGACTAAGGTCACACTTTACTTTGAGCTCACAGAGTTCAGTCTGACTCTTTCTCCATACACAACAACTGGCGAGAAGATACAGATAGCGAACCCAAAGATGCAGAGAACAGTGGGCATCCTGGAGAAATTCTTGGAGGGAGATGATTGGGAAACTTTTGTGGAGCGACTCGACCAATACTTCATGGCCAACGAGTTAGATGGGGAAGAGAGCGCTGCCAAACGAAGGGCGATCCTCCTCACCGTCTGTGGGGCACCAACGTATGGCCTCATGAAGAATCTGCTCACTCTAGCAAAACCCATGGAGAAATCGTACGACGATTTGTGCACACAGGTCTGAGAGCATTTGAACCTGAAGGAAAGCATTCTGATGGCGAGGTACCAGTTCTACACCTACAAAAGGTCTGAAGGCCAGGAAGTGGTGAGTTATGTCACTGAGCTAAGACGCCTTGCAGGACATTGCGAATTCGAAGGACATTTGGAGCACATGCTCGGAAACTTTTTCGTACTTGGTATTGGCCACGAAACCATACTTCGCAAACTTTTGACTGTATAGACCCCAACCTTGAGTAAGGCCATAGCGATAGTCCAGGCATTCATTGCTACCAGTGACAATACGAAGCAAATCTCTCAGCACACAAGTGCTGCTACAAGTACTGTGAACAAAGTGATGTTGTTTTCAAATCGTAACATACAGGGCAGGTCACGCATACCTGCAGCTGCACATCCGCAGATGACTCAGAGTCCACCATCAAGGGTGATGAATGCAAGGCCATTAACACCTTGTTGGCGCTGCGGGGGTGATCATCGTTTCTATTGATACCGATTCAAAGAGTACATTTGCAAGAGCTGTGGAACAATGGGACACGTCCAACGAGTGTGCAGGCAAAGCCTGTTAAACCTGCAAACCAGAGGAGGACAGATCCATGAAGGATCACGATGAACCAGAGCCTCAGACCGAGGAGGCAGAGGTACATGGGGTGCACACATTCACCACGAATTATCCCCAATAATGCTGAATGTTGAACTAAATGGACTCCCGGTGTCAATGGAGCTGGATACAGGAGCAAGCCAGTCCATCATGGGCAAAAAGACTTTCGAAAGGTTGTGGTGCAACAAGGCCTCAAGGCCAGTCTTAACTCCAGTTCGCACGAAACTACGAACTTGCACTAAAGAACTGATTGCTGTAATCGGCATTGCTCCCGTAAAGGTCTCCTACGATGGAGCGGTGCACAAGCTACCACTCTGGGTGGTACCGGGCGATGGTCCCACACTGCTCAGCAGGAGCTGGCTGGGAAAATGACACGGGAACTGGGGCGACATCCGAGCGCTATCACCCGCTGACGACACTTCGTGTGCCCAGGTCATAAACAAATTTCCTTCGCTGTTTGAACCAGGCATTGGGAAATTCCAAGGAGCAAAAGTGCAGATCCACCTAATTCCGGGAGCGCAACCTATCCATCAAAAGGCGAGAGCAGTACCATACATGATGAGAGAAAGGGTAGAGATCGAGCTAGACCGGCTGCAATGAGAGGGCATCATTTCACCGATCGAGTTAAGCGAGTGGGCCAGTCCTATTGTCCCAGTCCTCAAGGGAGACAGCACCGTCAGAACCTGTGGTGATTATAAAGTAACTATCAATCACTTCTCCCTGCAGGACCAATACTCACTACCAAAAGCCGACGACCTCTTTGTAACGCTGACGGGAGGAAAAACGTTCACGAAGCTGGATCTGACTTCAGCCTACATGATGCAGGAACTGGAGGAATCATTGAAGGCCCTCACCTGCATCAACACGCACAAAGGTCTCTTTGTTTAAAACAGATGCACATTTGCAATCCGATCAGCGGCAACGATATTCCAGAGAAACATGCAAAGTTTACTGAAGTCGGTCCCGCACACCGTGGTCTTCCAGGATGACACCATGGTCACAGGTCGGAACACAGTCGAGTACCTGCAGAACTTGGAGGAGGTTCTTAATCGACTCAACCGCGTGGGGCTCAGGTTAAAATGCTCGAATTGCGTTTTCCTGGCACCTGAAGTGGAGTTCTTGGGAAGGAGAATTGCAGCAGACAGCATCAGGCCCACCAACGCAAAGACGGAGGCAATCGAGAACGCACCGAGGCCACAGAACGTGGCGGAGCTGCGGTCGTTTCTTGGACTCTTGAACTACTTTGGTAACTTCTTATCAGATCTCAACACACTGTTGGAACCACTGCATGTCTTACTACGAAAAGGGGACGAATGGGTTTGGGGCAAAAGCCAAGAAAATGCCTTTGTAAAAGTGAGAAAATTGTTATGCTCAAACAAATTGCTTGTGTTGTATGATCCATGTAAGCGTTTGGTACTAGCATGTGATGCGTCGTCATATGGCGTCGGGTGTGTATTCCAACAAGCTAATGATTTTGGGAAACTGCAACCGGTTGCTTATGCATCCAGGAGTCTGTCTAAGGCTGAGAGAGCCGACAGCTTGATTGAAAAAGAAGCGTTAGCATGTGTCTATGGGGTAAAGAAAATGCATCAATACCTGTTTAGGCTAAATTTCAAGTTGGAAACCGACTATAAGCCACTTCTATCCCTGTTTTCTGAAATGTAAGGGATAAATACCAACGCATCGGCCCGCATCCAGAGATGGGTGCTCACATTGTCCGCATACAACTACGCCATCCGCCACAGGCCAGGCACAGAAAACTGCGCCAATGATCTCAGTAGGCTGCCATTGCCCACCACGGGGGTTGGGGAAGCATTTAAGAGTGAGCAATCACCCATCACTGCCTGGCAGATCAAAACCTGGACAAGCCAGGACCCCTTATTATCTCTAGTCAAAAGCTGTGTGCTTCATGGGAGCTGGTCCAGTGTCCCAGTGGAAATGCAGGAAGAGATAAAGCCGTTCCAGCGACGCTAAGATGAAATGTCCATCCAGGCAGACTGCCTTCTGTGGGGCAATCGAGCAGTGGTCCCCAAGAAGGGCAGAGACACCTTCATCAATGACCTCCACAGTACCCACCCAGGCATCGTAATGATGAAAACGATAGCCAGATCCCACGTGTGGTGGCCCGATATCGATGCGGACTTAGAGTCCTGCGTTCACAGATGTAATACATGCTCGCGGTTAAGCAATATACCCAGGGAGGCGCCGCCACGTTTATGGTCATGGCCCTCCAAACCATGGTATAGGGTACACCTCGACTATGCAGGCCCGTTCTTGGGTAAAATGTTCCTTGTGGTTGTAGACGCGTACTCCAAGTGGATTGAATGTGAGATAATGTCGGCTGGCACATCCGCTGCCACCACTGAAAGCCTGCGGGCCATGTTTGCCACACACGGCTTACCCGATGTCCTCGTGAGCACCAACGGGCTATGTTTTACCAGTGCTGAGTTCAAAGAATTCATGACCCGTAACGGGATAAAACATATCATATCTGCCCCGTTTAAACAAGCGCCCAACGGCAGGCAGAGAGAACAGTGCAAACCATCAAGCAAGCTTGAAGAGGGTAACTGAAGGCTCATTGCAGACTCGCTTATCCCGAGTCCTGCTTAGCTACTGCACGAGACCCCACTCACTCACTGGGATTCCACCTGCTGAACTGCTCATAAAAAGAGCACTTAAGAACAAGGCTCTTGTTAGTTCACCCTGATCTACATGAACAGGAAGAGAGCTGGCGGCTTCAACAAAGTGCATACCATGATAGCGCAAATGTGTCACGCGAGATTGAAATCAATCTCGTGTTTGTATTAAATTATGGACAAGGTCCCAAGTGGCTTCCCAGCACTGTCGTGGCCAAAGAGGGGAGCAAATCAAACTCAGATTCACGAACTACCCTGAGCAACCCACCTTGGACCCTACCTTTTTTGATCCCCCAACATACACACCAGTGGCAACCGGCACCACTGTTGACCACGAAGCAGAACCCATCATCCACAGCAGCCCAGCAGGGCCCAACACACCAGGCAGCCCAGCAAGGCCAGCTGCACAGCAGCCCAGCGAGGGCCCAACAAATGATTCAACAACACCAGCTTTCACACCGAGACGATCAACCAGGGCAAGAAGGGCCCCAGATCGACTCACATTGTAAATAGTTACACTCTTGACTTTGGGAGCGGGCAAGTGTTGTTATATGTGTGGACTTGTATTTACTCTGTACAGCCACCAGAGGGCTCATCCTTTGGAGTCCCAAGGGATCCCATAATCCCTTGGGAGCACAGGTATTTAAGGAGGCTTCACAGGTTGGAGAGGCACTCTGGAGACCTGCAATAAGAGACTAAGGTCACACATTACTTTGAGCTCACAGTGTTCAGTCTGACTCTTTCTCCATACTCAACAATGACCTCCTGGCTCAGAGGCAAGAGTGCCATCAGTGAGCCATGGCTGACACTTTAATGGTTTATACATGTCCGTGTGTTAATTATCTTCCACTATTACATATGGATAACCAAATATGTTGCAGGTGACAGATGTCTGTCTGACCAATTTCCCAAAAGAGTAAAGCTAATTCAAATTCATCCACAACAAGATGGAATATAAAGAAGTATTGCAACAGTCAGACATGCAGATTGGCAGATGATTGTTCACTAAGGTCCTTATGCATGCATAGAACCGGAAATCTTCAAATAGTTACCCTGCTTTTCTAACTGCTGCTAGCAAAATATTTGACATTTTATTCTGCTTGGCCGAGCAATATATATAAATTGATGAAGGGTCCTCGACCTGAAACGTTAACTCTGTTTTTCTCTCCACAGATGCTGCCTGACCCACTGAAATTTCCAGCATTCTCTGGTTTTATTTCAGATTCCAGCATCCGCAGTATTTCGCTTTTGCTTTTATATATATATATTGTTGTGCAACCTTCCTTTTTCTCTGCAAAACTGCATCTCATACAATGAATAAAATGGCCTCCAACAGATGTCCCCAGGAGAGGATTGATGGTCGTATGTGGCAAGCGCATCTCCTCACCCACTAAGAGGGCGCTATGCCAGAGATTCAGGGCCTGGGTGTTGCTGAACTTGAAGAGGCAGCAATGCTCCTCCTGGCTTGTACACAGATAATCATCAACTGTGCTCATCTCTTCAAACTCTGCCAGCTCCCTTCAGTGCCTTCGCTAGCTTCAGTTGTCTGGAATGAAATCCGCATGTGAATCAAATAAATCCAAAGTTTGCACATTCCCCATTAATGGCTGTTTAACAAGCACTTATAAGCAAAAAATAAAGTGTATTAATATTCGTTAAACCTGTTTCAGGGTGAGTTTAAGGAATGGGGAAATGGTTAGTGTCTGCTATATTGATATTGGCCCAGAAATCCCTGTCGGCTGCTTCCCGCGGGCGATTGGGTAAAAAAACTTTAAAAAGATGTGCACTTACCTGTTCCTGCTGCGCCCATGCGAGTTCCCAGTCCTGAGGTCTCCACTCACTGCGGGTTGGAGCGCGTGCACGTCAGGACGTGCGCAGGGCTGGGGCTGCAGTCACATGGCTCTGGGCAGCCAATCAGGTAAAGTACATTTTCATTCATCATAATGGGAACTCCGTAAGTTGGAGGTCCCATTAGTATGATTGGGAACCCCCCCCAAACACACAAAACATTAATACAAAATAGAAAATATACAGCACAGATTTTTATTAATTTAAATTAAAGTTTACGTATTATTAAAAAAATATTTTTTTCTGATTTTTTAAAAAAGTTTTTTTAACTATGGTTTAAAATAAGCTTACCATAGTGGGGAGAGTTTTTAACAATAAAATGTGTTTTTATAATTTTATTTTTAAAATGTTTTTGTGTGTTTTAAAACTCTTACGCCTGTAAAAGTAGGCTATGTACCTTCTTTTATCAGGCGCAAGAGTTTTGAGGACATTTGCTGGGCAAGATATGGGGAAATCTCGCAATCTTGCCCTTGCAAATGTCCTCGCTGCCGAGACACAGAAGATCTGTCAAGCTCCAGCTCGACAGATTGAAAAAGCCGGTTTTCAGCATAAGCGCATTGTGTGCTGATAACCAGCTTTTGCGATGCCTTCCTGAGTCCGTACACATTCCTTACGGACCCAGGGAGGCCAGAATTTCTGCCCTGTTAACTCACAAAATATGACATCTCGGTGCCCAATTAGCACAGGAGCCAGCTCTAATCTTATTCACTTCTATTACTATTGGAACTAAATCCTGCTAGACATGAACTGAATGGTCATGACATCTTATTCCAGAATCACAGTTCATTTTTTGCATCCGCCCAACTATTGTACATTAACAGATTTTACACAGGCACTTCAAAACGTTTTACTTCCACATAAATGGCATGTAGAAATACTCACAATTACATAGCTGGGAAATCAGTCAAGAAAAAAATCCCTCCTCCCCACATCTCAAATAAAACGGAAAGGATTTCTGAATACTTTAAGAAGGTAGTGTCCCTTTACGTATGTCTCACCCAAATTATTTTCCGCAAATAGCTTTTCAATTATATGCTAGGTCTTTGCAATTGCTCTCTGTCCCTCCCATTGCCGGGGAAGTAATTGCAAGATACTGGCATGTCACCAGAGTTGGTGTGCCAAGCAGTTCAGATGAAGCAGATGCAATGGGCCCAAAAATCTGTGGCCTTACTAGCCCACTGCCACCGTGCAATGGAAGAGCCAGGAATGAAGCTTGCACTTGGATACCCTAGGGCCCAGCTTTTTTCACCAGTTTCTGCAGGGCTTCTTTTTTTTTGGCCACGGAACCTCTGGAGCTCCAAAGAATGACGACCATGTCAGAAGGGGCATGGCTCAGGGAAGGGATTCTCAGACATGTCCCTGTCCCCCACCTGGCAGAACAGCAGGGGCCAGTAAGCCCAGTGGCCTACTTGCCACTGCAGGGGTGGAGATGGGGCCCACCGAGGGGATCCAGCCCCTGGTCGTGGGTCGTTGCTTGACCTCCAAAAGAAATGTTTGTCCTATGTTAATTTTTATTACCTGTGCCTCCGTGGGGTGAGATGCCCGGCTATGCACCTTCTGGAGCTGCCAGCCTTCCTAGTCACCCAAGCTGTGCTCCGGGAGCCTGGGTTCCTGCTGGCAATACTAAAATAAGGTGAACTTCCTCCAACCCAATATACTCTGGAGCAGAGGTTGCTGCCACTTACGCCGAGATGCCAGGCTGGAAGATTTCAGCCCCAAGATCTCGATGGAGTGCCTCAAAAGTCATATTTTAGCAATAAAATGGAATGTTACATTTGCCTCACGGACCTTCATCTAGGCTCGTAAGTGGTGTATTTATTTTTATATTAAGTTTTACTGCTCTGCTGGCCAAAATAAGACCCTACACTTCGAAGATCATTACTTTCCTCCTGTCTGATTCAGAAACCTGGCCACAATCAAAAGAAGGAACAAACCTTCATTTGTATAACGATTTTGAAAGGCTCAGAATGTCCCAAGTGCTTTACAGCCAATGAAGTACTGACACTGTTGAATTTAGAAAATGTGGCAATCAATTTGCGAACATCAAGGTCCCACAAATAGCAATGCAATATCTTCCTCATAGCAGCTGAATAGCTTCCAAAAACGGAGTTGGGTAAATTATTGTTTGAACAAGGTGACTTGTGGTTATAGGCATAGTTACAGACCGAGAAAATCAAATACTCACAGGACACAATGTGAGCTAGGGTAGGGTGGGAGCAGGTCGGGGATGAAGGGTGGAGATGTGATGGTGGATTACAATTCCGGTGTTCTTCTTGATAATCATTGGGATCTGTAAGTTTTTATGTAGAACACAGCCTCAGGAGATTACACGGTGGGGTGGAGCCCCCAAATAATAACTTCATGGTGGGGCGGGCAATAATCAAGGGAATAATGGAGGCATGTGAAAAAGGAACGGCAGTAATCATAGGGGATTTTAACCTACATATCGATTGGTCAAATCAAATCGCATGGGGTAGCCTTGAGGAGAATTTCTTAGAACAGTATGTTACAGAACCTAAAAGGGAGCAAGCTATCTTAGATCTGGTGCTGTGTAATGAGACAGGAATAATAAACGATCTCCTAGTAAAAGATCCTCTCAGAATGAGTGATCACAATATGGTTGAATTTGTAATACAGATTGAGGGTGAGGAAGTAGTGTCTCAAACGAGCGTACTATGCTTAAACAAAGGGGACTACAGTGGGATGAGGGCAGAGTTGGCTAAAGTAGACTGGAAACACAATCTAAACAGTGGCACAATTGAGGAACAGTGGAGGACTTTTAAGGAGCTCTTTCATAGTGCTCAACAAAAATATATTCCCATGAAAAAGAAGGGCGGTAAGAGAAGGGATAACCAGCCGTGGATAACCAAGGAAATAAAGGAGAGTATCAAATTAAAAACCAATGCGTATAAGGTGGCAAAGGTTAGTGGGAAACTAGAAGATTGGGAAAATTTTAAACGACAGCAAAGAATGACGAAGAAAGCAATAAAGAAAGGAAAGATAGATTGCGAAAGTAAACTTGCGCAAAACATAAAAACAGATAGTAAAAGCTTTTACCGATATATAAAACGGAAAAGAGTGACTAAAGTAAATGTTGGTCCCTTAGAAGATGAGAAGGGGGATTTAATAATGGGAAATGTGGAAATGGCTGAGACCTTAAACAATTATTTTGCTTCGGTCTTCACAGTGGAAGACACAAAAACCATGCCAAAAATTGCTGGTCACAGGAATGTGGGAAGGGAGGACCTTGAGACAATCACTATCACTAGCGGGGCAGTGCTGGATAGGCTAATGGGACTCAAGGTAGACAAGTCCTCTGGTCCTGATGAAATGCATCCTAGGGTATTAAAAGAGATGGCGGAAGTTATAGCAGATGCATTCGTTATAATCTACCAAAATTCTCTGGACTCTGGGGAGGTACCAGCGGATTGGAAAGCAGCTAATGTAACGCCTCTGTTTAAAAAAGGGGGCAGACAAAAGGCAGGTAACTATAGGCCGGTTCGTTTAACATCTGTAGTGGGGAAATGCTTGAAACTATCATTAAGGAAGAAATAGCGGGACATCTAGATAGGACTAGTGCAATCAAGCAGACGCAACATGCATTCATGAAGGGGAAATCATGTTTAATTAATTTACTGGAATTCTTTGAGGATATAACGAGCATGATGGATAGAGGTGTACCGATGGATGTGGTGTATTTAGATTTCCAAAAGGCATTCGATAAGGTGCTACACAAAAGGTTACTGCAGAAGATAAAGGTACGCGGAGTCAGAGGAAATGTATTAGCATGGATCGAGAATTGGCTGGCTAACAGAAAGCAGAGAGTCGGGATAAATGGGTCCTTTTCGGATTGGAAATCGGTGGTTAGTGGTGTGCCACAGGGATCGGTGCTGGGACCACAACTGTTTACAATATACATAGATGACCTGGAAGAGGGAACCGAGTGTAGTGTAACAAAATTTGCAGATGACACAAAGATTAGTGGGAAAGCGGGTTGTGTAGAGGACACAGAGAGGCTGCAAAGAGATTTAGATAGGTTAAGCGAATGGGCTAATGTTTGGCAGATGGAATACAATGTCAGAAAATGTGAGGTCATCCACCTTGGAAAAAAAAACAGTAAAAGGGAATATTATTTGAATGGGGAAAAATTACAACATGCTGCGGTGCAGAGAGACCTGGGGGTCCTTGTGCATGAATCCCAAAAAGTTAGTTTGCATGTGCAGCAGGTAATCAGGAAGGTGAATGGAATGTTGGCCTTCATTGCGAAAGGGATGGAGTACAAAAGCAGGGAGGTCCTGCTGCAACTGTATAGGGTATTAGTGAGGCCGCACCTGGAGTATTGCATGCAGTTTTGGTCACCTTACTTAAGGGAGGATATACTAGCTTTGGAGGGGGTACAGAGACGATTCACGAGGCTGATTCCGGAGATGAGAGGGTTACCTTATGATGATAGATTGAGCAGACTGGGTCTTTACTCGTTGGAGTTCAGAAGGATGAGGGGTGATCTTATAGAAACATTTAAAATAATGAAAGGGATAGACAAGATAGAGGCAAAGAGGTTGTTTCCACTGGTCGGGGAGACTAGAACTAGGGGGCACAGCCTCAAAATACGGGGGAGCCAATTTAAAACCGAGTTGAGAAGGAATTTCTTCTCCCAGAGGGTTGTGAATCTGTGGAATTTGCTGCCCAAGGAAGCAGTTGAGGCTAGCTCATTGAATGTATTCAAATCACAGATAAATAGATTTTTAACCAATAAGGGAATTAAGGGTTACGGGGAGCGGGCGGGTAAGTGGAGCTGAGTCCACGGCCAGATCAGCCATGATCTTGTTGAATGGCAGAGCAGGCTCGAGGGGCTAGATGACCTACTCCTGTTCCTAATTCTTATGTTCTTATGTTCTATGAGTCCAATGCCTTGCTTTTTAAAGGCTTAATCGGTGATGTGGAACCTCGCTACCGATGGGTATGGATCTAATACTCAGGCCCCCCAAACTCACTTGACTGCTTTGCAGTGCACCCAGATTTGCGATTTGCTATTTTGGGTGGATGGAAGCATCAGAGCTCTTCTGTTGAGACTGTCAACTTGTTAAGGTATATTTTCCTGGGGCCTTGGCAATTTCTGCTGTAGAGCAAATTGTAGCTAACAAAGGTAAGTGGATGGAAATCACCTTTGTTCCCATAATGCTGCATAAATTGAATAAGGATAAGCAATTTATGAGAAAGAAAGACTTTAGCGCCTTTCATGACCACCAAATGGCTCAAAGCACTTTACAGCCAATGAAGTACTTTTGAAGTGTAGTCACTGTTGTAATGTGGGAAATGCGGCAGTCAATTTGAGCACAGTAAGCTCCCATAAACAGCAATTTGATAATGACCAGATAATTTTTTTTTTAAAGTTGATTGAGGGATAAATATTGGCCAGGACAACAGGGATAACTTCCCTACTCTTCTTTGAAATAGTGCCAGGGGATCTTTTACGTCCACCTGAGAGGGCAGACGGGGCCTCGGATTAACGTCTCATCCGAAAGACGTCACCGCCAACAATGCAGCAGTCCCTCAGCACTGCACTGGAGTGTCAGCCTATATTTTTGTGCTCAAGTCCTTGCACAACCTCTGACTCAGAGGCCAGAGTGCTACCCACTGAGCCACAGCTGACACCATGAGGGCAGAACTGGGGTAACTTTCTGACTTTGCATTGCTGGTGGAGTGTCTCGCCTGTCGGTCGCAGATAACAGAATTCCAAGTGAGTGTTGTGTGTTATTTTCTGATTCTTTTCCAATATTGTGCAGATCCAGACAGGTTCCCTGCTGGAGGTTCAATGTCATAAAATGGCTGCTTGCATTTTAGGTCTAACACCTCGGTCCTGTCAATACCCCAGGATCCATGTTTAAAGACTACAACACTCCTAACTTGGTGATTCAGAGGAGATTGGTCTTTGGTGCCTCCATTTCACCACGGAAGCAATATCCGAGCTTCGCCATTTGCTACAGACTGATTTACAGACAGCATCAGGGACTGGGATTGTCATGTATCTTACATTATTATATATAACTGTATCCTAACATGCTATACATTACTGTAATAAAATATTACCTGTAACGCCTCGTGTGAATCTGTACTGAGGGGACAGGACTTTACAGTGGCGACGAGTTACGGGATTACAGAATCCACAGAATGACGAACAACGGAATAGATGAAAAGTACAATGCGGGAGACAATTGGGAGGACTTTATAGAAAGGCTGCAGCAAAGCTTTGTAACCAAAGACTGGTGAGGCGACGATAAGGCAGACAAGAGAAGAGCCCATCTCTTGACCAGCTGTGGCTCGAAAACATACGCTTTAATGAAGGATCTGTTGGCACCCGAGAAACCAGCAAGCAAGTCGTTTGAAGAATTGAGCACACTGGTAAGAGACCACCTGAAGCCAGCGAGCAACCTGTACATGGCCAGACACAGGTTTTACAACTACAGACGCTGTGTGGGCCAGAGCATACCCGACTTCGTGGCGGAGCTTCGGAGGTTGGCTAGTTTATGTGAGTTCTCCGATGAACTGAGGAGAGAAATGCTGAGAGACTTTTTCATTGAAGGAATAGGCCACGCAGGCATATTCCGAAAGCTCATAGAGACCAAGAACCTGACCTTAGAGGCAGCAGCACTGGTTGCACAGACATTCTTGGTAGGGGAAGAAGAAATGAGGTTGATTTATAATGCAGGTACGACAACTAACGAAATATTGGAAGAAGAAGTTCACAGCACTAAACAAGCTGCTACCCCCACACACAGACAAAACCGGGAGAACAGTCTCCCGACAGCAGGCAGAAGCCATCAAGGGCCACAGGAACGGCCGTTCACACCTCATTAACCCACAATGCAAGCAATCAACTATAAACTGAGAGAAGCTCAAGAGAGATCAGCCAGACGCAGCTCATTCTTTGGGAACTCTTTGAACAATGGAACAGGTCTGTACTGGAGGTGTGGGGGTGGGCACTCGTCAAGGGGATGTCGATTTCAGCAGGCTGTTTGCAGAAATTGTGAATATACAGGGCATTTGGCCCGCATGTGCAAAAAAACGGCAGCTCGGCTGGTATACGAATCAGATGGGTCGGAAAGCGGACCAGAAGATGGTGGGGACAGTACCCGGGTCAACACGATCAATGGCCGCTGCTCCTACAACAGTATGACTCCTATAATGATGAAGGTCCTACTCAACGGGATATCTGTCAACATGGAGCTGGATACGGGAGCGAGTCAATCTCTCATGGGTGCTCAACAATTTGAACAACTGTGGCTGCATAAAAGAGACAGACCAAAACTCACAAGGGTCGACACCACACTAAGGACCTATACCAAAGAAATCGTACCAGTCTTTGGCAGCGCCATGCTCTCTGTCACACACAAAGGGACAGTGAACCGACTTGCCCTGTGGATTGTCCCCGGAGACCCCCCAGCACTGCTGGGGAGAAGCTGGCTGGCAAAACTAAACTCGAAATGGGATGATGTTCATGCCATGTCATTAGAGGAACGGACCTCCTGCTCAACAGTTATAAAGCGATTTGAACATCTCTTTCAGCCAGGTGTGGGCACTTTCAAAGGGGCCAAAGTCAAAATCTACATCACACAGGATGCTAGACCGGTCCATCACAAGGCCAGAGCTGTACCTTATGTGATGAGGGAAAAGATTGAACATGAACAATGGCCGCTGCGGGAAGGCATTATATCACTTGTGGAATTTAGCGACTGGGCAAGTCCCATCGTCCCAGTCATGAAGCCTGATGGATCCATACGAATCTGTGGAGACTACAAATCTACCATAAACAGAGTCTCCCCACAGGACCAGTACCCGCTGCCCAGAGTGGAGGACTTATTTGCCACATTGGCTGGAGGTAAACTTTTCTCAAAATTAGACCTCACATCTGCGTATATGATGCAAGAATTGACCGAGGAATCCAAGCTACTCGCCACCATCAACACACATCGAGGCCTTTTCATGTACAATCGATGCCCATTCGGCATCAGGTCGGCAGTTGCCATATTCCAGCACAACATGGAGAGTCTGCTCAAGTCCATCCCGGGGACGGTTGTATTTCAAGACGACATACTTATCACGGGCAGGAACACCGACTCCCATCTCCGTAATTTGGAGGAAGTACTAAAGCGGTTGGATCGGGTAGGCCTACAAGTCAAGAAATCCAAGTGCCTGTTTCTCGCACCCGAGGTTGAATTTTTGGGCAGAAGGATTGCCGCTGATGGAATCTGCCAAACAGAGTCCAAAACAGAAGCAATTCGCCTGGCACCCAGGCCCCGGAATGTCTCAGAACTGCACGCCTTTTTCGGGCTACTCAATTACTTTATTACTTTGGGAACTTTATGCAGAACTTAAGCACGCTGCTGGAACCTCTCCACGTGCTACTCAGGAAGGGGTGCGATTGGTTTTGGGGGGACGCCCAGGAACGCGCCTTCAATAAGGCATGCAACCTTCTGTGTTCCAACAGTGTTTTGACTTTCTTTGACCCAGGTAAAAAGCTAGTTCTCACATGCGATGCGTCAGCGTATGGGGTCGGGTGCGTTTTGTAACATGTCAATAGTGCGGGCAAATTACAACCCATCGCTTATGCCTCCAGGTCACTTTCGCGGGCGGAGCGCGGGTACGGAATGGTGGAGAAGGAGGTGCTCGTGTGCGTGTGCGGTGTCAAAAAGATGCACCAATATCTTTTCGGGGCCAAGTTCGCGTTAGAAACTGACCACAAGCCCCTCACGTCCCTCCTATCCGAGTGCAAGGCAATAAACGCCAACACCTTGGCGTGAATTCAACGGTGGGCACTCATGCTGGCGTCCTACGACTATACAATAAGGCACAGACCAGGCACAGACAGCTGTGCCGACGTGCTCAGCAGGCTACTCCTGGCGACCATGGAAGGGTCTGACGAACAGGACTGTGAGATAGTCATGGCAATCAATGCCTTTGAGTCCACAGGTTCGCCCATGACGGCTCGCCAAATCAGAGCCTGGACGGCCAGCGACCCCACGTTATCCTTAGTAAAAAGATGTGTCCTAACCGGTGACTGGGCAGAGGCTCGCGATGCCTGCCCCGAGAATTAAAACCCTTTCACAGGCGCATGCATGAGCTATCACTACAAGCAGACTGCCTGATGTGGGGCAGCCGAGTAGTCATGCCTCTGCGAGGCAGAGAGGCATTTGTCCGGGAGCTCCACCGCAAGCACCCGGGGATCGTTCTCATGAAGGCCATAGCCAGATCCCACGTCTGGTGGCCTGGTATTGACACGGACTTGGAGCTCTGCGTCCGAAGGCGCACCATTTGTGCCCAACTCAGCAATGCTCCTAGGGAGGCTCCACTGAGCCCCTCGCCCTGGCCTACCAAACCGTGGTCGCGGGTGCACGTAGACTATGCGGGACCATTCATGGGCAAAATGTTCGTCGTAGTTGTAGATGCATTTTCAAAGTAGATCGAATGCACCATTTTAAACTCGAGCACAACCTCCACCACTGTGGAGAGTCTCGCAACCATGTTTGCAACGCACGGAATCCCTGACACATTGGTCAGTGACAATGGTCCGTGCTTCACCAGCGTAGAATTCCAAGACTTTATAATTGACCACAGCATAAATCACGTCAAAACGACACCGTTCAAGCCGGCCTCCAACGGCCAGGCGGAGAGAGCAGTGCAAATCATTAAACAAGGCATGCTTAAAATCTAAGGTCCCAAGCTGCAGGGTCGCCTGTCGCGACTGCTGCTGGCATATAGATCTCGTCCGCACTCACTGACTGGGATCCCCCCCGCGCAACTGTTGATGAAAAGGACTTTAAAAACAAGGCTCTCATTAATCCTCCCAGACATGCACGAAATCGTTGAGGCAAAGCGCTGTCAGCTGACTGAGTACCATGACAGAAATTCGAGGGGGAGATGGAATGAGATAGTGGACAAAGTGTTTGTACTAAACTATGGCAGGGGTCCCAAATGGCTTGCTGGGACAGTAACGGGCAAGGAAGGAAACAGGCTACTGGTAGTACAAATGGACAATGGCAAAACCTGCCGTAGGCATGTAGACCAAGTCAAAAGCAGATTTACCAACAACACTGCGGAACCAGAGGCAGACTACAATGTGGAACTCGCACCACACCTGGTGGACAGACAGAGGGAACAACCTGAGGAAAGGGCAATCCCAACAGACAGCCCAGGCGAGTCAACAACAATCACATCAATCGAAACAGACAGCCCAGGTGAGATACCTGCAACCACACCCAAAGAAAAACAGACACCAAGGCAAACAACTGAACCACAACTAAGACGCTCCACGCGAGAGCGTAGACCACCTGAGAGACTGAACCTATAAAGACAATAAGACCTTGGGGGAGGGTGATGTCATGTATCTTACATTATTATATATAACTGTATTCTAACATGCTATACATGACTGTAATAAGATATGACCTGTAACCACCAGCATACCTTGCCACCAGGGGTGCACTTGCAAGAGACAGGTATATAGGACAGGTCTCAGGCAAGTGCAGCATTCCAGAGCTGTGAAATAAAAGGTGCAGGTCCAGAGTGACCTTGACTTCACTACATGCCTCGTGTGAATCTGTACTGAGGGGACAGGACTTTACAGGGATGTCTCTTCCCATAGCTGCGAAGGTGATTGCAGCATTTAATCTTTTATGCAGCAGGATCCTTCCCAGTAACTGCAAGGGGAAATCTGCCAAATGAGCCAGTCTGTAGTTCATTTCCTGTATAAAGCAAGTGACTAACTCCACATTTGTCAGGGAAACACCTTTCTCATTTTCTCAGTGAAAAGGGCCTCTTAGCACCTGGCAAACCTCAGAAAAGTCCAGTGTTATAGATGGAATCCATGTGGCCATTCGGGCTCCATTCATGGAGTGGGTTCAAATCCCACTCCAGGGACTTGAGCACGTAAATCTAAGCTGACATTCCAGTGCAGTGCTGAGGGAGTGCTGCGCTGTGGAAGGTGCCGTCTTTCGGATGAGACGTTAAACCGCAGACCCATCTGCTCTCTCAGGTGGGTGTAAAAGACTTTCAGAAGGCTTTCAACAAGGTCACACAGAAGAGATTAATGTGCAAAGTTAAAGCACATGGAATTGGGGGTAGTGTGCTGACATGGATTGAGAAATGGTTGTCAGACAGGAAGCAAAGAGTAGGAGTAAATGGGTACTTTTCAGAATGGCAGGCAGTGACTAGTGGGGAAACGCAAGGTTCTGTGCTGGGGCCCTAGCTGTTTACACTGTACATTAATGATTTAGACGAGGGGATTAAATGTAGTATCTCCAAATTTGCGGATGACACTAAGTTGGGTGGCAGTGTGAGCTGCGAGGAGGATGCTATGAGGCTGCAGAGTGACTTGGATAGGTTAGGTGAGTGGGCAAATGCATGGCAGATGAAGTATAATGTGGATAAATGTGAGGTTATCCACTTTGGTGGTAAAAACAGAGAGACAGACTATTATCTGAATGGTGACAGATTAGGAAAAGGGGAGGTGCAACGAGACCTGGGTGTCATGGTACATCAGTCATTGAAGGTTGTCATGCAGGTACAGCAGGCGGTTCAGAAAGCAAATGGCATGTTGGCCTTCATAGCGAGGGGATTTGAGTACAGGGGCAGGGAGGTGTTGCTACAGTTGTACAGGACCTTGGTGAGGCCACACCTGGAGTATTGTGTACAGTTTTGGTCTCCTAACTTGAGGAAGGACATTCTTGCTATTGAGGGAGTGCAGCGAAGATTCACCAGACTGATTCCCGGGATGGCGGGACTGGCCTATCAAGAAAGACTGGATCAACTGGGCTTGTATTCACTGAGTTCAGAAGAATGAGAGGGGACCTCATAGAAACGTTTAAAATTCTGATGGGTTCAGACAGGTTAGATGCAGGAAGAATGTTCCCAATGTTGGGGAAGTCCAGAACCAGGGGTCACAGTCTAAGGATAAGGGGTAAGCCATTTAGAACCGAGATGAGAAGAAACTTCTTCACCCAGAGAGTGGTGAACCTGTGGAATTCTCTACCACAGAAAGTTGTTGAGGCCAATTCACTAAATATATTCAAAAAGGAGTTAGATGAAGTCCTTACTACTAGGGGGATCAAGGGGTATGCCGAGAAAGCAGGAATGGGGTACTGAAGTTGCATGTTCAGCCATGAACGCATTGAATGGCGGTGCGGGCTGGAAGGGCCGAATGGCCTACTCCTGCACCTATTTTCTATGTTTCTATGTTTCTAAAAGATCCCATGGCACTATTTCGAAGAAGAGTAGGGGAGTTATCACCAGTGTCCTGGGGACAATATTTATCCGTTAATCAACATAACAAAAACAGATTATCTGGTCATTATCACATTGCTGTTTGTGGGAGCTTGCTGTGCGCAAATTGGCTGCTGTGATTCCTACATTACAGCAGTGTCTGCACTCCAGAAGTACTTCATTGGCTGTAAAGCTCTTTGAGACATCCGGTGGCCGTGAAAGGCGCTATATAAAGGTCAGTCTTTCTTATCGACCTGAAAGCAGACATCGCATGAAGGGATGTCTCTCCATAAATGTACAGGTGGTTTCAGAGCACAGAAATGTGATCCCGCGCTTTAATGTCTATTATCCAGGGAGCAGCTACGATGCTTTCATTATGCAGTAGTACACGGTGCCCTCATAATTTGTCCGAGGAGAATAAACAGGTGGCTGCTGAGCGACTAGCAGAGGGGAGAGTTTTTCTTCTGTTCAGATTGCATCATAATGGGTTTCACAGCCACTTCTCAGCTGTTTCTATTTGATATGATAAGAACTTAAATCTTAGTTTGAAACATTGATTACCCAAAGGAAAGCTAGCATTCAGTAATTATGTTGTATCATTCTTTATTTTTAAATGCCCTGTGAGGTATCAGAGCTGATGTAGTTCTTTGGCTACCTTTGTTTAACTAGGGAGTTGTGATTGTTAGTCATGCCATAGCAATTCGATTACAGTGAAGAAAAATGCTTCTGCTTGAAACAAGAAGCTGCATCTATTTGTATCGGCCTACACAAACCATAACTCAACAGAAATTACGTTTATGAATTCCTCATGCTGCAAACCATATGGTTGAAATATGTGAAATGGGGAGACACATGCAGATGAAATTTAACAGAGAGAAGTGTGGATTGATTCAGTTTGGTATCAAGAATGAGGAGAGGCAATATAAACAAAATGGCATAACTTTAAAAGGGGTGCAGGGATCCTTGGCTGTATAAACACAGGCATTGGGCTGGATTTTCGGCTCATTTGCGCCTCGTTTACTGCCCCGGCGGGATGTTAAATGCTGTTTTTGGGCGTAATGCCGGGCGTCCAGGATTAACTGCCTTGCCGGTATATTCGGCAACTAGTTAGCGTCGGTGCAAAAACTTCCTGCTCCACTGTCCATTTTGACTGAGATCATGATGTCACTCGTTGTGCAAGGCTGCGCTAGCACCCCGGATGGAACATTCGGCCCTTACGTCTCATTTAACTCCCGCCCCAGGAAATGCCTGGGAAAAACAGGCGGTCCCAGGGTACAGCAGGTGGTATTGGCAGCATTTCTAAATGGAGCAATGAGGATCCTACATCACAGGTCATATTGACTACAGCGGTTGCACACATCACGCTGCGTGAAGCTCCGACTTGCAAACGTCACTTTTATCTGTCATTACAGTGCCCTTACAACTTCAGTGAGGAAATTTATTGGGGGCATTACTAGTTTGACAGCGTATCATGCTCCATGCTACTGCCAGGCGGCGTCAAGCTAGAAGAAGGGCTCTTGGCCATGTCGGCCCACGGATGAGGAGAGGCCAAAGACGTCCGAGGGTTTACAGGCACCAACGCTCATACCTCTCTGAGGAACAGTGCATGAGAAGGCTGCATAAAAAGGATGTGCTGACAGAGATATGCCATCTCCTACAGGTAGACCGATGCCTGGACCGTTCTGGCGGCAGCCTTCAATACTCCCCTCAACAGGTATCCAAATTCATTGTGATGTGTTGCATGTTGCACAACTTGGCCATCATGAGGGACCAGGCATTGCCAGTGGGGATTGCAGGCCCACTGCAGGAGGAGGAGGAGGATGAAGAGGAGCCTGGTGAGGCCCCCATTGGATAGCCACCCCATCCACGGGGGAAACAGCGTGGAGATGCTGCCGGACCAAGAGTCACACGTCGCCAGCTCGTAATGGACTGGCTCTCCTAAATGGAGGAGCTATTACTGGACACAATTTGTGCCCCCATAATGGTACATCTCCGGTGAACGTTGGAATGATGCACAAGACACCAATGGCAAATGATGCTTCATATAGTTTACTGCAACAAAGTCACAAAAACTCCCCCAACCAAAATGAAACCATTCAATATACAACGTTATGTTGCAGGGCACTAAACAACAATGAAACTTCTTTACTGCCGCAAGTTTCGGCTCGGGCGCACAAAGTTCTTAGTGTAACGCCTGAGTTACACCAACGCTCCTCCAACTTACATTTTTGCCAAAACTTGCAGTCGAGGGCGCAAACTGTATTCAAGCGCTATCTTTAACGCTCCGTCGCAATTAATGCCCTGAAACTGCAAAAGCCCTAAATCCAGCCCATAGAATACAAAAGCAAGGAAGTAATGCTAAACCTTTATAAAACATTGGTTAGGCTCTAGATTAAGAATTGTGTTCAATTCTGGGCTCATACTTTAGGAAAGCTATCAAGGCCATAGAGAGGGTGCGGAGGAGATTTACAAGAATGGTGCTAGGGAAGAAAGACTTCAGTTACGTTGAGAGACTAGAGAAGTTGGGATTGTTCTCCTTAGAACAGGGAAGGTTAAGGGAGACTTGATAGAGGTGTTCAAAATCAAGAAAGGTTCAAGTAGAGTAAATAAGGAGAAACAGTTTCCGCTGGCTGAACGGTCGGTAACCAGAGGACACATATTGAAGGTGATTGGCAAAAGAAGCAGAGGGAACATGGCAAAAAAAATTATGCGAGTTGTTATGATCTGGAATGCACTGCCTGAAAGGGCAGTGGAAACAGATTCAATCGTAACTTTCAAAAGGGAATTGAATAAGTACATGAAGTGAAAAAATGTGCAGGGCTATGGGGAAGAGCAGCAGAGTGGGATTAATTAGATAGCTCTTTCAAAGAGCCGGCACAAACATGTGAGCTGAACAGACACCTTCTGTGCTGTATCATTCTATGATTCAATATATTACAGGTGTGACGTCCGAAATCCGTAAACCTCGGGACCAAGGCCATTCCGGATTCCGGGTATTTCCAGATCTCAGAATGTCTTTCCGACATCCCGAAACCGGAAACGGCAGGACCGAGGTAACGGAGGGGGAGGGTGGGGGCGAGGTAAGGAGCGGCGGGCCGAGGTAAGGAGCGAGTGCTGCGGGGTGGAAGATGAGGTAAGGAGAGGGGGCCCGGCGGGTAGCGAGGCCTGAAGAGTCCGGCGGGGCCTAGACAGTATGGTGAGGCCTGGAGAGTATGGCAGGGCCTGGAGAGTTCGGCGGGGCCTGGAGAGTATGGCGGGGCCTGGAGAGTATGATGGGGCCTGGAGAGTATGGCGAGGCCTACAGAGTATGGCGAGGCCTGGAGAGTATGGCGGGGCCTGGAGAGTATGGCGGGGCCTGCAGAGTATGGCGAGGCCTGGAGAGTATGGCGAGGCCTGGAGAGTATGGTGGGGCCTGGAGAGTATGGCAGGGCCTGCAGAGTATGGCAAGGCCTGCAGAGTATGGTGAGGCCTGAAGAGTATGGCGGGGCCTGGAGAGAATGGCGGGGCCTGGAGAGTCCGGCGGGGTCTGGAGAGTATGGCGGGGCCTAGAGAGTATGGCGGGGCCTGCAGAGTATGGCGGGGCCTGCAGAGTATGGCGAGGCCTGGAGAGTATGGCGGGGCCTGGAGAGTCCGGCGGGGCCTGGAGAGTATGGCGGGGCCTGCAGAATATGGCGGGGCCTGGAGAGTATGGCGGGGCCTGCAGAGTATGGCGGGGCCTGCAGAGTATGGCGAGGCCTGGAGAGTATGGCGGGGCCTGGAGAGTCCGGCGGGGTCTGGAGAGTATGGCGGGGCCTGGAGAGTATGGCGGGGCCTGGAGAGTATGGTGGGACCTGGAGAGTATGGCGAGGCCTGCAGAGTATGGCGGGGCCTGGAGAGTATGGCGGGGCCTGGAGAGTATGGCGAGGCCTGGAGAGTATGGCGAGGCCTGGAGAGTCTGGCGGGGTCTGGAGAGTATGGCGGGGCCTGGAGAGTATGGTGGAACCTGGAGAGTATGGCGGGGCCTGCAGAGTATGGCGAGGCCTGGAGAGTATGGCGGGGCCTGGAGAGTATGGCGGGGCCTGCAGAGTATGGCGAGGCCTGGAGAGTATGGCGGGGCCTGGAGAGTATGGCGGGGCCTGCAGAGTATGGCGAGGCCTGGAGAGTATGGCGAGGCCTGGAGAGTATGGCGAGGCCTGGAGAGTATGGCGAGGCCTGGAAAGTATGGCGAGGCCTGGAAAGTATGGCGAGGCCTGGAGAGTATGGCGGGGCCTGGAGAGTATGGCGAGGCCTGCAGAGTATGGCAGGGCCTGGAGAGTATGGCGGGGCCTGCAGAGTATGGCGAGGCCTGCAGAGTATGGCGAGGCCTGGAGAGTATAGCGGGGCCTGGAGAGTATGGCGGGGCCTGGAGAGTATGGCGGGGCCTGGAGAGTATGGCGGGGCCTGGAGAGTATGGCGAGGCCTGGAGAGTATGGCGGGGCCTGGAGAGTATGGCGGGGCCTGCAGAGTATGGCGGGGCCTGGAGAGTATGGCGGGGCCTGCAGAGTATGGCGGGGCCTGGAGAGTATAGCGGGGCCTGCAGAGTATGGCGGGGCCTGGAGAGTATGGCGGGGCCTGCAGAGTATGGCGGGGCCTGGAGAGTATGGCGAGGCCTGGAGAGTATGGCGGGGCCTGCAGAGTATGGCGGGGCCTGCAGAGTATGGCGAGGCCTGGAGAGTATGGCGGGGCCTGGAGAGTATGGCGGGGCCTGAAGAGTATGGCGGGGCCTGCAGAGTATGGCGGGCGGCTGGATCTGGAGAGTACGGCGGGGCCTGAAGGGTATGGCGGGCGGCAGGACCTGGAGAGTATGGCAGGTGGCGTGGCCTGGGGGGCGGGGGGTGTCTATGGTTCTGGGTTCGGCAGCATCAGCTGCGGGTTGGGGGTCAGTTGCCGGGAAAAACCTGTCCAAAAAAATGACCAGATTCCGGAACATTTTCCGAATTCCGGACAACCTCACCACTGATCGGCCCAGTGTCCGAATTCCGGAACATTGAGAATTTTGGAACTCCGGGTTTCGGACGCTCAACCTGTATTCTTTTCTTGCTGCGGTCAGTGTTCTCAGGCGTTTCACAGCCAAACCAGCCATCCTTAAAGCGATGCCCTGGAAAAATGAGTTTACATGTTTTTTTTACTTACGTTATCGTGGAGCCAGGAAGAGCAGTTGTGTTATGGGCTGGCTCTGGGGCTGTGACTGGTCTCTGGTAATAAACAAATGAGGCCGGCAACCCAATTTTCCGTTGTCCTGCCACTGACCACATTCGGCATGCACAGTGTGCGTAACACCAGCATCAGGCCATGAACTGGGCTCCATCCTGTGTCTACCCTGTTATTTTTAAATGGGTTAATGACTTTGTTCAAATAATGGACAGAGGAATTTCATACAAGCCCATTCATGCACTTGTTACTGATCTCACACAGTGTTATTTCAATCTCCAAATACCCCGTAGAACTCTTTTCTTACTTATTGTTCATATCTCTGAGCTCATCATGGTGTTAGATATTCAAAATGGTGAAGGGAACACTTTTCTACTTTTGCATCCATTGTCAAAATTGAAAACTCCCAGGTCAGATATTGTGTGGATTGCCTTCAGAGTAAGGTTCCATTTACTCTTCTCCAATAACATGCCTTAATGATTGAACCAGTGTGGTGTATCCATTTCCCATCCTAGCCTTTCTTTTGGCCTCTTTTGTATTTAGTTTCAATTTTGTGCTTTTAAAGAAGCTTCTACACGTGCACCAAACTGCCGAACACTCCCATCCCATCAGGCTGAACACAGCCCCAGATCTCAGAGATAAAAGGATATTACATAGAATCATAGAAATTTAGGGAACAGAAGGAGGTAATTTGACCCATCGTGTCTGTACCGTCCGAGAAAGATCTATCCAGTATTCCCACTTTCTAGCTCTTGGTCCGTAGCTCTGTAGGTTTCGGCACTTCAAGTACATATCCAAATACTTTTTAAATGTGATGATGGTTTCTGCCTCTACCATCCTGTCAGGCAGTGAGTTCCAGACCCCCACCACCCTCTGGGTGAAAAGAAGTTCTCCTCAACTCCACTCTAATCCTTCTATTAATTACTTTAAATCTGCAGAATGATATTGCATCGAATTTACAGCACAGAAATTGGCCATTTGGCCCAAGTGGTCTAAGCCAGCATCTACGCTCCACACGAGCCGCCTTCCACCATTCTTCATCTCGCCTCATCAGCATATGCTTTTATTCCTTTCTCCCTTATGTTCTTATCAAGCTACCCCTTGAATCCACCTATGCTATTCACCTCAACTACTCCCTGTGGTAGTGAGTTGCATACTCTTACCACTCTTTGGGTAAATAAATTTCTCTTGAATTTACTGTTGGATTTATTGGTGGATTTATCTTATATTTATTGCCCTAGTTTTGGTCTCCCCCATAAGTGGAAACATCTTCTCCACATCTACCCTGTCAAACTCCTTCAAAATTTTCATCTTGCTCCTGCACCTTCGTCCCGTGGTCACCTCTATTAAGTCACCTCACAGCCTTCTCTTTTCTAGAGAAAAGTGTCTCAGCCTGTTCAGCCTTTCCTGATAGTTGTAACTGTTATATATGTAAACTTGTATTTACTTTGTACAGCCACCAGAGGGCTCATCCCCTGGAATCCCAAGGGATCCCATAATCCCTTGGGAGCACAGGTATTTAAGGAGGCCTCACAGGTTGGAGAGGCACTCTGGAGACCTGCAATAAAAGACTAAGATCACACTTTACTTTGAGCTCACACTGTTCAGTCTGACTCTTTCTTCATACATATCAACTGGCGATATAGATACAGATAGCCAACCCAAAGATGCAGAGAACAGTGGACATCCTGGAGAAATTTATGATTGGGAAACTTTTGTGGAGTGACTCGACCATACTTCGTAGCCAACGAGCTAGATGGGGGAGAGAACGCTGCCAAACGAAGGGTGATTCTCCTCACCGTCTGTGGGGAACCAACGTATGGCCTCATGAAGAATCTGCTCACTCCAGCGAAACCCACGGAGAAATCATACGATGATTTGTGCACACTGGTCCGAGAGCATTTGAACCCAAAGGAAAGCGTTCTGATGGCGAGGTACCAGTTCTACACCGACAAAAGGTCTGAAGGCCAGGAAGTGGCGAGTTATGTCGCCAAGCTAAGACGCCTTGCAGGACATTGCGAATTTGAAGAACATTTGGAGCACATGCTCAGAGACTTTTTCGTATTTGGCATTGGCCACGAAACCATACTTTGCAAACTTTTGACTGTAGAGGCCCCAACCTTGAGTAAGGCCATAGCGATGGCCCAGGCGTTCATTGCCACCAGTGACAATACGAAGCAAATCTCTCAGCACACAAGTGCTGCTACAAGTACTGTGAACAAAGTGATGTTGTTTTCAAATCGTAACGTACAGGGCAGGTCACACATACCTGCAGCTGCATGTCCGCAGATGTCTCAGAGTCCACCATCAAGGGTAATGAATGCAAGACCATTAACACCTTGTTGGTGCTGTGGGGATGGTCATCATTTCCATTCATGCCAATTCAAAGGGTACGTTTGCAAGGGCTGTGGAACAATGAGACACCTCCAACATATGTGCAGGCGAACTGCAAATCCTGTTAAACCTCAAACCACCATGTTGCAGAGGAGGACAGATCCATGGAGGATCACGATGAACCAGAGCCTCAGACCGAGGAGGCAGAGGTACACAGTCACTACGAATTATCCCCCGATAATGCTGAATGTTAAACTAAATGGACTCCCAGTGTCAATGGAGCTGGACACGGGCGCGAGCCAGTCCATCGTGGGCAAAAAGACTTTCGAAAGATTGTGGTGCAACAAGGCCTCAAGGCCAGTCTTAACTCCAATTCGTATGAAACTAAGAACTTACACAAAAGAACTGATTCCCGTAATTGGCAGTGCTAACATAAAGGTCTCTGACAATGGAGCGGTGCACAAGCTACCACTCTGGGTGGTACCAGGTGATGGTCCCACGCTGCTCAGCAAGAGCTGGCTGGGAAAGATACGCTGGAACTGGGATGATGTCCGAGCGCTATCGCCCGCTGACGACACTTCGTGTGCCCAGATCTTAAACAGGTTCTCTTCACTATTCGAACCATGCATCGGGAAATTCCAAGGAGCAAAAGTGCAGATCCACCTAATTCCGGGGGCGCGACCCATCCATCACAAGGCGAGAGCAGTACCGTACATGATGAGAGAAAGGGTAGAGATCGAGCTAGACCGGCTGCAACAAGAGGACATCATTTCACCGATCGAGTTCAATGAATGGGCCAGCCCGATCGTTCCTGTCCTCAAGGGAGACGGCACCATCAGAATCTGTGGCAATTACAAAGTAACTATCAATCATTTCTCCCTGCAGGACCAATACACACTACCAAAGGCCGATGACCTCATTGCAACGATGACGGGAGGAAAGACATTCACAAAGCTGGATTTGACTTCAGCCTACATGACGCAGGAACTGGAGGAATCATTGAAGGGCCTCACCTGCATCAACATGCGCAAAGGTCTTTTCATTTATAACAGGTGCCATTTGAAATTCGATCAGCGTTGGCGATATTCCAGAGAAACATGGAAAGGTTACTGAAGTCGGTCCCGCGCAGCGTGGTTTTCCAGGACGACATCTTGGTCACAGGTCGGAACACAGTCGAGCATCTGCAGAACCTGGAGGAGGTTCTTAGTCGACTCAACCACATGGGGCTCAGGTTAAAATGCTCGAAGTGCATTTTCCTGGCACCTGAAGTGGAGTTCTTGGGGAGGAGGATCGCGGCGGACGGCATCAGGCCCACCGATTCGAAGACGGAGGCAATCAAGAGCGCACCAAGACCACAGAACGTGATGGAGCTGAGGTCATTTCTTGGACTCCTAAACTACTTTGGTAACTTCTTACCGGGTCTCAGCACACTGTTAGAACCACTGCATGTCTTACTACGAAAAGGGGACAAATGGGTTTGGGGCAAAAGCCAAGAAAATGTCTTTGTAAAAGCGAGAAAATTGTTATGCTTAAAGAAATTGCTTGTGTTGTATGATCCATGTACATGTTTGGTACTAGCATGTGATGCGTCATTATATGGCGTCGGGTGTGTATTCCAACAAGCTAATGATTTTGGGAAACTGCAACTGGTTGCTTATGCATCCAGGAGTCTGTCTAAAGCTGAGAGAGCCTACAGCATGATTGAGAAAGAAGCATTAGCGTGTGTCTATGGGGATAAGAAAATGCATCAATACCTGTTTGGGCTAAAATTCAAATTGGAAACTGACCATAAGCCATTCATATCCCTGTTTTCCGAGAGTAAAGGGATAAATACCAACACATCGGCCCACATCCAGAGATGGGTGCTCACGTTGTCTGCATACAACTACGCCATCCACCACAGGCCAGGCACAGAAAACTGCGCTGATGCTCTCAGTAGGCTGCCATTGCCCACCACGGTGGTGGAAATAGCGCAGCCTGCAGATTTAGCCATGGTTATGGAAGCATTTGAGAGTGAGCAATCATCCGTCACTGCCCGGCAGATCAAAGCCTGGACGAGCCAGGACCCCTTATTGTCCCTAGTCAAAAACTATGTGCTTCATGGGAGCTGGTCCAGTGTCCCAGTGGAAATGCAGGAAGAGATAAAGCCATTCCAGCAGCGCAAAGATAAAATGTCTATACAGGCATACTGCCTTCTGTGGGTTCCCAAGAAGGAAGAGACACCTTCATCAATGACCTCCACAATACCCACCCAGGCATCGTAATGATGAAAGTGATAGCCAGATCCCATGTGTGGTGGCCCGGTATCGATGCGGACTTAGAGTCCTGCGTTCACAGATGTAATACATGCTCGCAATTAAGCAATATACCCAGGGAGGCGTCACTAAGTTTATGGTCTTGGCCCTCCAAACCGTGGTCTAGGGTACATGTCGACTATGCAGGCCCATTCTTGCGTAAAATGTTCCTTTTGGTTGTAGACGCGTACTCCAAGTGGATTGAATGTGAGATCATGTCGGCTAGCACGTCCGCTGCCACTATTGAAAGCCTGCGGGCCATGTTTGCCACTTACGGCCTACCCGATATCGTGGTGAGCCACAACGAGCCATGTTTTACCAGTGCTGAGTTCAAAGAATTCATGACCCGTAATGGTATCAAACATGTCACATCTGCCCTGTTTAAACCAGCGTCCAATGGTGAGGAAGAGAGAGCAGTGCAAACCATCAAGCAAGGCTTGAAGAGGGTAACTGATGGCTCACTGCAGACTCGCCTATCCCGAGTCCTGCTTAGCTATCGCACGAGACCCCACTCGCTCACTGGGATCTCACCTGCTGAACTGCTTATTAAAGGAGCACTTAAGACATGGCTCTCGTTGGTTCACCCTGATCTACATGAGCAGGTAGAGAGCAGGCGGCTTCAACAAAGCACATACCATGATAGTGCAAATATGTCACACGAGATTGAAAGCAATGATCCTGTATTTGTATTGAATTATGGACAAGGTCCCAAGTGGCTTCCCAGCACTATCGTGGCCAAAGAGAGGAGCAGGGTGTTTCGGATCAAACTTTCAAATGGACTCATTCACCGGAAACATTTGGACCAAATCAAACTCAGATTCACGTACTATCTTGAGCAACCCACCTTGGACCCCACCTTTTTTGATCCCCCAACATACACACCAGTGGCAACCAGCACCACGGTTGACCACAAAGCAGAACCCATCATCCACAGCAGCCCAGCAGGAGCCAACACACCAGGCAGCTCAGCAAGGCCAGCTGCACAGCAGCCCAGCGAGGGCCCAACAAACGATTCAATAATACCAGCTTTCACGCCGAGATGATCAACCAGGGCAAGAAGGTCCCCAGATCGACTCACACTGTAAATAGTTCCACTATTGACTTTGGGAGTGGGGGGGAGTGTTGTTATATGTGTAAACTTGTATTTACTCTGTACAACCACCAGAGGGCTCATCCCCTGGAGTCCCAAGGGATCCCATAATTCCTTGGGAGCATAGGTATTTAAGGAGGCCCTCACAGGTTGGAGAGGCACTCTGGAGACCTGCAATAAAAGACTAAAGTCACACTTTACTTTGAGCTCACAGTGTTCAGTCTGACTCTTTCTCCATACATAACAGTAACCTCAGAGTTCAACAAAGTCAGTTCAACAAACTGAGTTTGTCCAACAAACACATCCATACCGAATCTCCAGAGAGCAAATTGCTTAGAGCCGTTGTTTAAAATTATACACAAAAGGCTATTATGTAAAATCAAAGTGATTCAGGGTAAATCCTGGGAATGGATAAGAAATTAGCAGTCGGGTCAAAAACAATGAGCACGGGTTAGAGGAGTTATCTCCAAATGGGGGGACTATTGGGTGGTGTACCAGGCCTGGGATCTATACTATTTCTAATTTACATAAATGACCTGGATTCAGAAACTCACTGCAGAGCGGTCACATTTTTAGATGATATCAAACTGGGAGGGACAGTGGAGGCAGTTCATGAATTACTGAATGAATTGGATAAAATATTTAATTGGGGAGAACAACTGCAGATGAAATTTAATGCAGGCAAATGTGAAGTACTGCATTTCAGACGAAGTTTCTGCTGTTGCATGTGGGAGCTGGTTGACTCCATTGAGGTCAACGGCGGCCACATCTGCAGCAAGTATCTGCAGCTCAAGGAACTTCGGCTCCATGTTGATGAGCTGGAGTCCGAGCTGCAGACATTGTGACACATCGGGGAGGGGGAGAGTTAACTGGACGCTGTGTTCCAGGAGGCAGTCACACCCCTTAGGTTAATTAATTCAAATTTGATCTGTGGTCAGGGACAGGAAAGTGTGACTACAAGTGAGTCAGGAGGTAGTGATGGAGGAGCCTCGACCCTTGTTTTTGTCCAACAGGTTCGAGGCTCTTAATCCCTGTGTGGACGAGAGCATGGGCTGCAGGGAGGATGAGCAAACTGACCACAACACTGTAATACAGAGGGCCATTCAAGTCGGGAGTGAAAAGAAATGTTGTAGTGGTAGGGGACAGTATCATTAGGGGGATAGATACGGTTTATGAGTTCCGAAGTCTGTGTTGCCTGCCCGGTGCCAGGGTTAAAGACATCTCCTCAGGGCTGGAGAGAAACTTGGAATGGGGAGGGGAAGATCCAGTTGTCATGGTCCATGTGGGTACCAATGATATAAATAGCACAAAGAAAGAGGTTCTGCTGAGGGAGTATGAGCAGCTAGGGGCCAAATTAAAAAGCAGGACCACAAAGGTAATAATCTCTGGATTACTACCTGAGCCACGAGCAAATTTGCCATCGGGCAAACAAGATCAGAGAGTTAATTACGTGGCTCAAACACTGGTGTAGGAGAAATGGGTTTTGGTTCGTGGGACACTGGCACTAGTACTGGGGTACGAGGGAGCTGTTAACGTGGGGATGGGCTCCACTTAAACCGTGCTGGGACTAGGGTCCTGGCGAATCAAATAAGTGGGACTGTAGAGAGGGCTTTAAACTAATTATTGGGGGAAGGATTCATGTGAGCGAAAATTTTAAAAGTCAAAGAATAAGGAGAAGGCAATAGAGCAGGGTAGCACTGGGGGAAATGAAAACCAGAGCGTGCCAGGAAGGGACAGAATGTATAAACATAACAGTGAATCAGAAAGTGGGATCAAAGCAAGGAAAAAATGGTAAAAAAACAAATTTAAAAGCTCTTTATCTGAATGCACGTACCATTTGTAACAAAATAGATGAGTTGATGACACAAATAGCTACAAATGGGTATGATCTGATAGCCATTACAGAGCCATGGTTGCAAGGTGACCTGGACTGGGAACTAAATATACAGGGGTATTTGACAATTCGAAAGGACAGACAGAAAGGAAAAGGAGGTGGGGTAGCACTGTAAATAAAGGATGAGATCAGTGAGTTAGTGAGAAACGATATTGGCTCAGAAGATCAAGATGTTGAATCAGTTTGGGGGGAGATAAGGAATAAGAAGGGGAAAAAGTCGCTACTCGGTGTCGTCCATAGGCCCCCTAACAGTAGCTACACTGTTGGACGGAGTATAAATCAAGAAATAATGGAGATTTGTAAAAAAGGAACGGCAATAATCATGGGCAATTTTAACCTTCATATTGATTGGACAAAGCAAATTGGCCAGGGTAGCCTTGAGGATGTAAGTGGTTTCCCTTAGGTGTTACAATAGTTCTAGACCTGGGAGTGAGTACTGTACTGAACAGATGAATGAGTCACGGACAAATACCACGGCCTCAACCGTCAATGCTTTATTAAAGCTACCTCAACACAGCAAAACTACAAGTAAACACAGTGAGGATGTAGTACAGTCCAATAACCTGGCATGTCTAAACTGCCCCTATCGTGAAGTAGCCAACGTCTAAACCCTCTACTCGGATCCACAGTGTACCCCCGAATGTGTACCGACTGGCTGGGCGTACCCCTATGGTCCTTGCAGCAAAACCTCCCCACTAAAACCCTTCTAAGGCTTGGTTGGGAGAACACACGACACCTCCCCACACAGTGGCTGTGATCTTAAAGATGTATGGGCTGGGATGATGCTCACCAATTTGTTGGCTTACTCGCTGCTTCTCCTGGTGAAAATGTGTCTCTTCTAGTTCTATACTGTCTATGGTTTCTTCTCTCCATCCCAGACGGAATTCTCGGTCCTTATAGAGGTGAAGCAAGCGAGAGCAAAAGAGAGAGAGCTATGGCCATGCGACCACCTTTTATATCCAAAGTCTATTTGCCTTTTCTGACCAAATAAAGTTTTTCCTTGTTTCGAGGATCCTGTTTGTTTGCTTCTTCTGGCCCAATAAAGTTTTCCTTGTTTCGAGGCTTCCATCTGAGTGGCCCATGTGTATTCCAGTGATGGCTGGTGATGTGGTTTCGCTTCCAACTGGTCTGGGGCTTAATGGCTTTCTATCGTTCTGGTTTCCCACCTCTCAAGGTTATCTCATTCCAGGTAATGGCTTGATCACTGATCAGTTCACATTGCTTAACAATGGACCATCCATCTTTGCCCATTACCTGTGATGAGTTGCCTTCTCTTGGCCATTGTAACATGTCCCAGACCACCCCCGCCCATCAGATGTGGATTTTTCGTGTACAACATGGAAAAGTACCTGGGCCCCTCCGACAACAGGCTGCCAGCTTTTTTCTGCAGTGAGAAATATTAAAACGCAATGTCCAGATATCCAACAATCCTTGGGGAGCCGATGCTTACAAGGAAGAGTTCATAGATAGTATCCAGGATCGTTTCCTTGAACAGTATATTGCGGAACCAACCAGGGAGCAGGCTATCTTAGATCTGGTACTGTGTAATAAGACAGGATTAATAAATGATCTCCGAGTAAAGGATCCTCTAGGAATGAGTGACCATAACATGGTTGAATTTCAAATTCCGTTGGAGGGTAAGAAAGTTGGCATGACTAGTGGGAGGCCAGAGGATTAGGAAACTTTTAAAAGCCAGCAAAGAATAACTGAAAAAATGATAAAGAGAGGGAAGATAGATTTTGAAAGTAAACTAGCATGAAACATAAAAACAGTAAGAGTTTCTACAGGTACAGAAAAAGGAAAAGATTGGCTAAAGTAAATGTTGGTCGCCTAGAGAATGAGACTGGGGAATTAATAACGGAGAACAGAGAAATGGCAGAGACTTTAAACAAATATGCTGTATCAGTCTTCACGGTAAAAGGCACTAAAAACATTCTAATAGTGGATAATCAAGGGGCGGGGAACTTAATATAATCACTATCACTAAAGAAGAAGGTTCACTTGGTTGATTCCGGAGATGATGGGGTTGACTTATGAAGATAGGTTGAGTAGGTTGGGCCTATACTCATTGGAGTTCAGAAGAATGAGAGGTGATCTTATCAAAACATATAAGATAATGAGGGGGCTTGACAAGGTGGCTGCAGAGAGGATATTTCCACCTATAGGGGAAACGAAAACAAGGGGACATAGTCTCAGAATAAGGGGCCGGCCATTTAAACTGAGATGAGGAGGAATTTCTTCTCTCAGAGGGTTGTAAATCTATGGAATTCTCTGCCCCAGAGAGCTGTGGAGTCTGGGTCATTGAATATATTTAAGGCGGAGATAGACAGATTTGTGAACGATAAGGGAATAAAGGGTTATGGGGAGCGGGCAGGGAAGTGGAGCTGAGTCCATGATCAGATCAGCCATGATCTTATTAAATGGTGGAGCAGGCTCGAGGGGCCAGGTGGCCTACTCCTGCTCCTATTTCTTATGTTCTTACATCTTATGGAAATAGGCAAGACATGTACTCAATGAATGGTGTTGAAATAGCTACTGATCAAGCTGAAAGGGACCTAATAATCTTACTCGACTCAACATATCCAACCAATGCAATCAACAAAGTCAACAAAATGTTGAACTACATCGCAAAAAACAGTAGAATACAGGTGAAGGAAGTTGTGATCAAATGTACAGAGCTCTGATCAGACTGAGCCTTGAGTATTGTGCACAGTTCTGGTTGCTAAGAAACAAGGGAGATATTGAAGTGCTGGAGAAAGGAGCCACAAAACTAATCCCTCTTGTAAAAGATTTGAATTATGAATAAAGACTGGAGAAACTGGGCTTTTCAACCTGGACTGGAAGCACCTGAAGGGTGATCTTATAGAAGATTCTTAAGATAGTTAGGGAATAGAAAAAATAAACCTGTCGTATTACTTTAAGTTTAATAGTGAGAGTAGGATGAGGGGCTATAGATTCAAACGAGTAAAAAGTAAATTTATAACTGATATTAGGAATTGTTGCTTTACACAAAGGGGTAGAAATTTTTTCAAGCCCCACTGATGTTTAGATTGTGAATTCAGTAATATAAATTTCGCAGTCAGACATCCCTTGCCAGAAATGCGCACAAAACGTGGCTGTTGCCATATTGGTAAAGGTGTCATTAGGTGTCACTGGATGTCGCCTGAAATGAACGTTGACCTCATAAAAAGATGTTAATAGCGGTAATTAGGATCGCATTATGAAATTGGTGGCTGGGAGCCTTCCATTCTCACTTTCTTATACTCGGCCAGAAAAAAACATGGTGCCAAATCTCGGGAAGCTAGCTGAAGCAGAGCTATTTAAAGAGGTCACCACCTCTATTAAGGTAAGTCACTGGAAAGTCGTTTTGGGCTACTAGGAATTTTTGACGCCATTTGCTTTGATTGGGCTGAGTTTTGGTATACTTCAGAGTACGAAGCAGTTGGGCTGCGGACTCCTGACTGCAGCTGCACTGTTTGATTCCATTAGCTGCAAGAGGCCTGGAAAAGAAAGGGAATGTTGCTGAGATTACCATTGAGGCTGTCACGGCAACTGCAGCAGCAGGCAAGGCAGCAAAGATTCTGGAGGATCGAAGAAGATGGCGGAGGAGGTAAGAGCCATTGAGGCATTACAGCTTGCGGGTCTTGTCACAGAATGTCGTATCTCAATGTGTCAGAGAAGCAGAGTGTGAGAAGACCGGGCATCAGAAGGCAGGCAAGTCGCTGGCCTATGTCACCTGTTGGAGCAGGAAATGGAGCCAAACATCACAGCACACAGAGCACTGTCTGTTGCTGTGAATGTAACTGTGACTCTCAACATCTTTGCCACAGGCTCAATCCAGACTGCAACAGGTGACATCAGCAACATCAGTCAGTTTGCTGTCCAAAAGGCCATCAAGCAGGCGACAGATGCTCTGCAATGAGACAGCAATACATCACCTTCCCAATGCAGTCCAGAACCAGGGGACATTGTCTAAGGATAAGGGGTAAGCCATTTAGGACTGAGATGAGGAGAAACTTCTTCACTCAGAGAGTTATTAACCTGTGGAATTCCCTACCACAGAAAGTTGTTGATGCCAGTTCATTGGATATATTCAAGAGGGAGTTAGATATGGCCCTTGCAGCTAAAGGGATCAAGGGGTATGGAGAGAAAGCAGGAAAGGGGTACTGAGGTGAATGATCAGCCATGATCTTATTGAATGGTGGTGCAGGCTCGAAGGGCCTAATGGCCTACGCCTGCACGTATTTTCTATGTTTCTATGTTTCTATGTTTCCCAATGGAGGCTCCTGATCAGGTGGGGATAACAATATATCACCTTCCCAATGGAGGATCCTGATCAGGATGAGAGAGCTCGCAGATTTGCCCGTATCCCTGGGTTTCCCCAGGTGCAAGGCCTCATTGCACATATGTTTCCCTGTGTTCTGTACCATCATGAACCAACCATGATTTACAACCAGAAAGGGTTCCACTCCATGAATGTTTATCTGGTGCGTGAGCACAGGCATCGAGTAATGCATGTCTGTGGCCAGTACTGGTAGTCGTCATGATGCCTTCATACCGTGGCCATTCTCAATTGCTACCCCCCGTACTTTCCACCCAGATCAGCAGGTGTGAGGCTGGCTCCTTGGAGACAAGGGGTATCCCATCTACACCTGACACATGACTCCTGTCAGGAGCCCGTACACAGATGCTGTGCACCAATACAATGAAAGCCACACAAGCGAAAGAGCTCTCATTGAGCAAACCATTGGTGTCCTCAAACAAAGGTTCCGGTGCCTGGACCAGAGTAGAGCCTGCAGTGGAGCCCTGCAATGTAGCCTTGAGCAAGGCTCCAGGTTAGCAATGGTTGGCTGCATGCTGCACATTAATGGCATTCAGGTGGGGCCAAGCCTTGCAACCACCACAGAGGGAAAGTGCAGGAGCAAGATGAAGAAGGTGATGAGGAAGTTGAAGGTGAGGAAGACCAAAGCCGAGCTGTTCTGCCAGCTGTCAGAGCTGTAAGGCAACACATTATTGAGGAGAGATTCTCCTAAGCAAACCTCCCCCAGCACAGCAACTATTTGATCCACTCCATCCACCCACCTTCGGAATGCACTCCAACTTAACTACCTCTTAATATGAGTATGAAGACCAACAGCAAAGCCAACCAACTAAAACCTCTTAACTTCAGATTATGCATATTGTGTATTTTACAACTTTTTCCCTCCTCTTCATATTGAAATGAATCACCCTCGTGCAATCCCTTTGTTCCCTGGTTTCTGTGCTCGTTAACATAGTCGAGTGACCCTACAAAGTTTTGTCGGAGCCTGGGAGGTGGGAGACTTGAGATGGCCATGGAGGGTGACCTTGAGCAGCTCTGGGCCCTGAGAGTCCAGCTGCAGACTGCTGTGTCTGGATGTGGGCTAGGGCGGTCTGGCCCAGCTGGCTTTAGTGGGGACCAATAAAGGCACCAGGTGAGATGGTGGCAGGGGCGCAGGCATCCTATCATCCTGAGAAAGGACAGCACGGGCCTCCATCATGGAGCCAGTGCCACAATCATGAGGCTGCGTCACCACACTCCCTCTGCTCTGCGTGAAAACAGAGTGAAGGAGAGCAGTATGGCAGCAGCCTGAGTTCCCAGTGAAGCTGTTAGACCTATCACCAGGGAACGTGGGCAGTTACAGCAGGAGCAGCGAGGTCGGTGCGAAGGAGTGGCGAGAGTTCGTCGAGGGACATGATCAGGGCCCAGGAGAGGCGTGAGTTCAGGGCCCAGAAGAGGCGAGGGCCCAGGGGCAGCACGGGCCAACCCACACTGCAATATGTCTGTGCACTAGGTCCGTGCAGCAGAGCTGGTCTCCAATCGTCTTGGTTAATCCTTGCCACTGGACCAAGATCTAGCTCTGTCAAGCCCGTGTGGTGGCTGGTGTGCAACGGCCACCACAAGTTAAAAAAAATCCACGCAGAGGCAACTTCCACCCTTCAACATGTAGTTCGGGACATGGAATATTGGGTCCTTCATTAAAACACCTGTGAACTCATCCCTTTTTAGCGTGGAAACAAGTCATCCTCGCTTCAAGGGACTGCCTAAGAAGAGAGAGGGATTACACTGGAGCATTCATAGAGGTGACCACTCACCATACCGTGCTGGATGACCCTACATGAGCTACTGCTGGACTCCTCCATGCTCTGTGCCATTGCACACAAGCTGTCTGGCAGACTGCCCTGTCCTGGTGTATAGGGATCAGTTTTTGAATGCTGAATGTGCCCATCTCCACCCTCTGCATTTCCTACATGACAACAGTGACAACACTTCAAAAGTACTGTAAAGCACTTTGGGACGTCTGGTGGTTGTGAAAGGCGCTATATAAATGCACATCTTTCTTCTTTTTCTGCAGCAGGGCTAGGATGTGAGTTGCCCCCTCAGGCAATCTGCTGCCTGAACCGTCCCATCCCCCTGCCCTTCCTTCTACGCACGAATGTTCACTGTGCCTCCCAGTCCAGACCCTTCTAGCCTATCCACTAATACACGTGCAGTACCAGTATCTGAGCTGGTGCCTGCTAAAGTAAGGTCAAGTGATGCTGGATCATCTTCTGTGATGTTTTCTGTCATTTGCCCATCCTCTGGGCGCTCAACATGTTTTTGGCCTGAGAGAGAAGAGAGGGATGTGGATTAGGTTTTAGTGTGAAGGATAAACAGAGACAAATGTGCTACTGGAAGCAGCTGCACTTTGTTATGCATCCTGTGACGGGGTGAGATTTCAGCTAAAAGAAACAGAGGGAAATATAGCCAAGTATCCTGCAGAATGCGTCCTTCAGCCTCACCACTCGCAACACCCCTGACACGACCAGTGCTCCCTCTAAAGTTATTGTGGGTGCGCGGCCATTCATTTAAGTGCGCAGCCATGCATGTGCAATACCGTCAACAGGACAGCTTGTGAGCGGCCTATGCGGTACCTCCAAAGATTGCGGCTCGACTGTGTACCCACGCAGCTTACAGGGAACACTGGACCCATCCCCACGTTCTCCATGCTCCTCGAGTGGGGACAGGACCTGAATAGATACCCTCCATCCTCTAGTCCTCGCCACCTCTCCACTATTGTTTGCCAACGTTGCTTGCAAGAAAAGGAGAGTTTAGTGGTCACCCTGGTGTGAAGGTTTGAGGATGTGCACATCAATGTCAAATAGTGTTACTGCTGTGTGAAGGGTGGCAGAGATGTGAGGAGAGAAGGCTGTACTAATGAAGAAATATGAGGTGCAGTGTGTGGCATTAGGTGCAGAAGGAGGTGGAGTGAAGTGCGCTGCAGTGAATGGAGGAGAGTGCTGATTCACGAGGGCGAGAAGGTCGGTTGAGTGCTGGGAGTGCAGTGCTTTTGCAAAAAGTAATGTGAGATTGGAGTTAGGAGACTTAACTTAGCAACTCTTGTCAGGCAATTACATTTCTTCCTATACTGGAGCCAGTTCCATGGGGTGAAGCTGTGCCCACTGCTGCTGAACCGCTGGACGGGATATCTTCCTGTCACTTGGTGTGGAAAAGGACCTCTCTCCTCCTGCCAACCTTCACCACCAGGACCTCCATTGCAGTATTGGAAACGTGAGGGAGCCATGAAGCATCTGCTTCTCCTGCCTTCTCCGAAGGTGCCTTCAGGTTACCTGCAGCCAAAACATACTGTAATGTATGCTCCTGTGAGTATGCTCACAGGTTTGTAGAACTGTTGCATTGTGAGTGGCTTAGCCAGTCACGTGACAGTCACAAGACTCAATAAAACCCCAGTCAGTTGGGTCTAGGTCATCGACGATGAGCTATGCGGTTGTGAGCCTGGTAGATGAATTGGTAAAGTGCAGTGTGATTGCTAAACCTTTGTTAAACCAACTAGTTCTTAATGGCAATGTGTTGCTGGGAATTCTTAATCAAAGAACCCATGAAGCAAATACATTACATAAATCTTCCCTTTAAACGGTGCAGGCGGCCTTCAAAAATTGAGGCAGAAAGGTCGGAAGTTGAAAGCCTTGATTAGGCGAGCTGTTAATCAACATTAAGACCAACGCTGGCAGCGCCCAGTTGAATTACAATGAGGCACCCCAACCAATTTGCAAGTATTGTTCCATCCTAGGGGTGTGCGGGAAACTTTTAAGAAATAACTGGATACTGAAATAGGTGGACTTCAGGATCTTTCTGGGTGGATAAACAAAGATGAGCCACTGTTGCAGCGTTAACCCGGGCGGAGCGGTAAATTTTTTACCGGGAAATGATCTCGAGCAGCAAAATTCACCAGCTGGGCCCTGAGTGTGGAACGGAGCGCTAAGGGAGGCGTTCCACACCTCTTGTAGGGCGCTAGGCCGGCTGAGCAAACAAAAATCCCGAGCTAAGCAACCGGCCTCGGAGCGGCCTGCGAGAGGCTTCCATGAAAACCCACCAAAAACATTCCCAATACTTCCCTCACACCACATCCACATGAATTGCGAAAATTAAAAAAATAAAGCAATCACACTTACCTTAGGTAGACATTCCTTCCGTCACTGCAGCCATTACAGTTGCAGCCACCAGCTTTCACAGGTGTTCCCACTAGGGCGCTGCGGGGCGTTACGGATCAGGCGAGTATCAAATAGCGAGCCGGTGTCGCAACCAGGGGTGTTGCACACCGGCTCGCCTCTCCCGGGCGGTACTGCTCCATGCCCCCACAAACCCAGCACCGAATATCTCTGCAGGGTGCTGGTAACTGGCTGCCCCGCCAGGAAATGCTTTCCGCTGCCATTACCATCCCTCTGGGGCGAAAACAGAGGCAGCAAAAAATGAAAATCCAGACCATTTTCTTTGACTTTGGGAGCAAAATCTATGTCAAGGTTTTGCATCCCTTGGCTAAAATGACCACATTTGTACCCGTGGATTCATGATGAGATTTGATTCATACTTCATATCAATAGCACAAGTGTTGCCATTATGAGTGAAATATGAAATCATATCCTCCCTGTCTAAACATCATCAAATTTCCATCTCAATATTTCTTAAATTAAAAATCAGCACTGCATTTATTCTTCAGTAATGTATACGATATTGCCAAATCATATTTAGAATACTAAAACATAATTAGAAAAACAGCTGAGAGACTTTGAGTCCACCTACGTTCCTTATGTCTCCTGAAATGAATCATCCCTACACAGCATTATTAAGAAAACTGCTGTCAGTGGAATACTGCAGCCTTGTGGATATATTACCAAGACAGGGCCCATTCTGGCTCTTAAAAACTACAAACCAGTATCTGCCCTGTTGGGTCACATTAACGCAATCCCTCTGTTGTTTTTAATTAACACTATTGTTTTAAATTAATATCTCATTAATATCTCCAGTTGAATGGATGTGTAAAATGTCTAATTCATTTACTTAAATTACTATCTTGCCTCATGGTGCTCCCCATCACCCCCCATGGCAAAACTATAATTTAAGCCAAGTGACAAATCAAACTGCAGGGCCTAGAAATTGGCCTCCTTAGTGCCGCCTGTTAATGCCTCCAGGGGGTGATAACAGGGCGCTAACCACTTACTGAGCGGGCGTGGCGAGATGAACGACTCCCGTTAACTTCGGTGGGAGGTTTGCAGCGGCAGTAAGACGCTGCACCATGATCTCCTTCACCCGGAGATTGTGACATCATCACCGTGCGCATCGCCCCGGTAGCGCCCCAAACCCGAACTTCGGTTCCGTCTCCTGCAGCATTACCAGGCGAAAACACCGGCAGGAGGCATTGATCGGGAGGCCGGGCACTTTGGGGGAGAAAGTTAAAGGCGAGGTGGCCGAGGTAAGTACAAAACTTTCTGCGATGCTGGTTTTCAATTTTTTCATTCCTCTTCGGCCGCGCTCGATCAGCCCGGCACTCTGGTGCAGTGCATGGGGCTGGTCGGGCCAGTACGCTGCTGCAGTACATGGGGTTCATTAGGCCAGCACTCTGCTGCAGTACATGGGTCTGGTCGGGCCAGTACTCTGCTGCGGTGCATGGGGCTGATCAGGCCAGATCGCGGCTGACGGCTCACTGGTCCCAATGCAGAGCCTGCAGCGATGGCCCTCCCCTTTAAGGGAGGGAAAGAGCCTCGGAATGCGGCAGCGCTGCATGGACCAGTGTGCTGCACACCTACCGCCCCGCCTGCGTCCTGTCGCGCTCCAGTGCGCTTCATTTAACGCTCCACTTCCTCCTGGAGCGCAAAGGCCGAATTTTTCAAAAGCTGGGAATCATTAGCGCCTGGCACTAATGATTCCCAGCTTTCAAAGGTTAGCACCCCAAACGGGGAGCTCCCTTATATCTCCCCCTGTGCACAGAGCGCGAGTAAGCTTTCCACAAGCCTCCAATCAAAGCACATTGGATTAAAGCACATCTTAAACTAAGGTGCTATCCATGAATTTCTTTTTGTGAATGTTTTTTTTTCCCCTCTCCCTTTAGGCCTGCTGTGTAGGTGAACAGCCAGGCCCCTGCCAAAGCTGTCCTTGATTCAGTTGCTCAGGAGTCAGACCGACCCCTCTGATTTTCACTCCTTTCATGTGGAGCAGTACTGATGTCTGCCTCTCATCTTTTTTTCGATATTCTCCACTCTGCTCCTGAAGCTGTTGGCTTACAGTTGCACGGCTATCTCCATTGTCCGTCATGGGTTACCGCAGGCTGTGAGTGTTGATGGGTTATTTGACTCTGGAGGGCATCACAGCCATTCCTGATCATGCCGTCACCCAGTGTCCAATCCTGCACACATTCCAGCAGAGGTCAGTGAATAAGGAACTGGCATTTAGGAACCAGAACTAATTCTCCCCCTCCCGAGCCCAGAACTATTTCCTTTTATTTATTTCTTCCAGTGAAGTAATCATTGAAAATCTAAAGACAGTTGATAAGCAAGCGATGTATTTCACCCATTAGTAATCCGGAGGTATCTAGGGCAGGCTTACCTTATTAGTATTTGTTGGTTTCCAGTATTGAAATAATTAAAAGCTCAGACTTATTCATAGTTTCGCTCTTGCAAGCAATAAATTAATTGCAAGTGTAGGATCTTGAATGCTTGTATGGTATCTAGCCAGCATTAATGACTATGGTTATATGACTTTGCAGCTAGTAAATCTGTTAACACTGATGTTTTGGGTGATTCACTGATGAATTAGTTGGCAAACCTGGTAGAACTCGGGCTTATATACATAAAACAGAATAATTGGATCCTAAATTCTGACAGAGACCTCAAAATAAGTGGGACACATCTCTGATCAGAGGACTGGAAAAGACAGTGAAACCCAGCTCTATCAGGACTCCACCCCATTTATGCTATTAAAAGACCTTTCATCTCCAGGGTATCCTGAGAATTCCACCCAATACGCCTTCAACAGTACTTCGCAGAACTCATGCCAATGGAAAACTGATGTGAGTTCTGCTGAGACCCCAGGAAAGGCACCAAAGTGTATCCTGCCAAAAGTAATCGATTCCAGAGCAAACTGATTTCATTTAGAAATATCTCCCTGAGGAGCTGAAGCCTTGAAGAGGTCAATTTTAGCTGGGTCTTTTCCAGGCCCCTTGTCCTCCATCGAATGACATGGTACAGCTCCAACTTTGTTGCTGGCAGCTCGGGGCAAGGATCGCTGACGTAACCTTACTGCCAGCCCCTAGGAAGGGCCTAAGCCCCCTCACTTGGGCAGATTCCTGGCCCATTCTACTGCACTTCCACTGGCAGAGCAGGCTGATGGGAATTGCGATATCTGGTAACACCATGGCTTTTCGGCAGAAGTACTTCCTAATAGGAGTGAGCAAAGGAAAATGGGTATTGCATTGTTCCAGAACTCTCTATTGGAACCCCTAGTGGCTGTTTAGCAGTGTCAGCTTTGCGCTGACCTTTGAATTAGGCTGAGCCGACTCCTCTGCTGTAATCTAAGTTGACACTTCAAGGAAGTGCTGCAATGTCAGATTGCTATCTTTTGGATGAGATGTTGAACTGAAACCCTGGCTGCTTGCTCAGGTGGGCATAAAAGATCCCATGGTACGATTGAAAAAAAAACAGGGGAGTTATTCCGGTGACTCAGCCAACACCTACCTCAACCAATCGAACCAAAACAGATTATTTGGTCATTTAACTCACTGCTGTTTGTGGGACCTTGCTGTGCGCAAATAGGCTGCCACATTTTCCGACACTACAACAGTGGCAGCACTTCAAAAATATTTAATTGACTTTAAAGTGCTTCAAGACGTGATGTGAATGTTCTATATAAATGCAAGTTCTTTCTTTATAAAGTAGCAGTAACAGAACCATGGACTGGCCAGGGAACATTGCGTGGCCGACGGAAGCCCGAAGAGAAGACAGAAAAGAACTTGACAAATAAAGCTTTAACAAACATAATGACCAGTATAAAGTTTTTATAGGTTTGATACAGTGAGGACATTACAGTTCATGTTGTCCTGGGGCATGTTTCCATTATTAGAAACAGTTTGCATTTGAATTATGCCAGAACTACAAGGCATTCATATATTCATATTAACGCTTAGTGACAATCTCAGTGCCAAGAAACTAAACAGTCATGTTTAGTTCCACTTTTACATACTGCAAGCAATAACAACAACTTGCATTCATATAGCGCCTTTAACGTAGTGAAACTTCCCAAGGTGCTTCACAGGAGCGTTATCAAACAAAATTTGACACTGAGCCAAAAAGGATATATCAGGGCGGATGAAAGAGGTAGGTTTTAAGGCGCGTCTTAAAGGAAGAAAGAGAGGTAGAGAGGTGGAGAGGTTTAGGCAGGGAATTGCAGAGTTTAGGGCCAAGGCACGGCCGCCAATGATGGAACGATTAAAATCAGGTATGCACAAGAGCGCAAATATCTTGCAGGGCTGGAGGTAGTTACAGCGATAGGGAGGGGCAAGGCCATGGAGGTTACAGAGATAGGGAGGAGTGAGGCCATGGAGGTTACAGAGCTAGGGAGGGGCAAGGCCATGGAGGTTACAGAGATAGGAAGGGGCGAGGTCATGGAGGGATTTGAAAACAAGGATGAGAATTTTAAAATTGAGGCGTTGCTCAACCAGGAGTCAGCGTAGGTCAGCGAGCACAGGGATGATATGTGAATGGGATTTGATGCGAGTTAGGACTTGGGCAGTAGAGTTTTGAATGAGCTTGCGTTTATAGAGGGTGGAAGATGGGAGGCTAGACAGGAGTGCATTGGAATAGTCAAGTCGAGAGCAAGAAAATAGATAAAGGTACTTTAATCCTGTGGGAGTGTCATCAATGATGGACATGCAGTTAGTCAAGTATAAATGTGCCTTGTGCCCTCTATAAACATAGAAACATAGAAAATAGGTGCAGGAGTAGGCCATTCGGCCCTTCTAGCCTGCACCGCCATTCAATGAGTTCATGGCTGAACATGCAACTTCAGTACCCCATTCCTGCTTTCTCACCATACCCCTTGATTCCCCTAATAGTAAGGACTTCATCTAACTCCTTTTTGAATATAGTTCTTAATGCACCACAGACCCACTCTGTCATAGGTCTTGTGACCTGCTTTCGACTAAACATCTCAGTCGAGCAATTCCTCAGGAGACTGGGGTGAGGGGTGGGGTAGGGTGCAGATCTGGGGCCAGGCAGAACATTTTAGGCAGGTGCTTGCACCATTGTGGGACAACTGGGACACTCATACCAGCGAGGGGGAGGAATTCCACTGCCGACACGTTGCCACGTTGCAGACCCATGGGGCTTGGCGAGGCAGAAGGAAACTTTCAAATTTCCTCTCACACTGTGATTGATTGCATAGCTGAAACTTTGAATTGTTTAAAGCCCAGCGCTCCTCTGCCAGTGCTGGGCACCAAGGATGTAAAGGGAGCCCAGGTGCTCAGCATCACTTAAAAAGGAAAATACTTTGCACGATAAATTCACCCATCTATGGGCCCTGTTTTGTGAGTCAGCCCCTTGAAAGTGCTGGAAATTCTGATGGGGTTGGAAATGGGCAGGGCACTGGTGGATCTGGGGCCTGCTTTCAATTCTGGTCCCTTGCTGCCTGAAAAACACCCCTTCTCAGCGCAGGAATTTCAGAGCCTTCCTGCTTTGGTCCACAAAACCCATGGGGCCAGTTCAGCACATTTGCATGCCTGCCTCATGTAGGGGGTGGTATGTGGGGTCAGGTTCACCTCTGATCTTCGAATCGCTCCCACTCGCTGGGTTCTGGACTCTGGATTTATTTGGGGATGTGATAAAGTGCAAGAGACAACTGGTTTGGTGCAAAGAGCTTCAATTTTATTAAGGACAAGAAAATACAATGTCAAACTTATAATCACTCAAATAAGAACATAAGAACATAAGAACATAAGAATTAGGAACAGGATAGGCCATCTAGCCCCTCGAGCCTGCTCCGCCATTCAATAAGATCATGGCTGATCTGGTCGTGGACTCAGCTCCACTTACCCGCCCTCTCCCCGTAACCCTTAATTCCCTTATTGCTTAAAAATCTATCTATCTTTGACTTGAAAACATTCAATGAGTCAGCCTCAACTGCTTCCTTGGGCAGAGAATTCCACAGATTCACAACCATCTGGCAGAAGAAATTCTTTCTCAACTCGGTTTTAAATTGGCTCCTCCGTATTTTGAGGCTGTGCCCCCTAGTTCTAGTCTCCCCCACCAATGGAAACAACCTCTCTGCCTCTATCTTGTCTATCCCTTTCATGATTTTAAATGTTTCTATAAGATCACCCCTCATCCTTCTGAACTCCAAGGAGTAAAGACCCAGTCTACTCAATCTATCATCATAAGGTAACCCCCTCATTTCTCGAATCAGCCTAGTGAATCGTCTCTGTACCCCTTCCAAAGCTAGTATATCCTTCCTTAAGTAAGGTGACCAAAACTGCACGCAGTACTCCAGGTGCGGCCTTACCAATACCTTATACAGTTGCAGCAACACCTCCCTGCTTTTGTACTCCATCCCTTTCGCAATGAAGGCCAACATTCCATTTGCCTTCCTGATTACCTGCTGCACCTGCAAACTAACCTTTTGGGATTCATGCACAAGGACCCCCAGGTTCCTCTGCACCACAGCATGTTGTAATTTCTCCCCATTCAAATAATATTCCCTTTCACTGTTTTTTTCCCCAAGGTGGATGACCTCACACTTTCCGACATTGTATTCCATCTGCCAAACCTTAGCCCATTCGCTTAACCTATCCAAATCTCCTTGCAGATTCTCTGAGTCCTCTACACAACCCGCTTTCCCACTAATCTTAGTGTCATCTGCAAATTTTGTTGCACTACACTCTGTCCCCTCTTCTAGGTCATCTATGTATATTGTAAACAGTTGTGGTCCCAGTACTGATCCCTGTGGCACACCACTAACCACTGATTTCCAACCGGAAAAGGACCCATTTATCCCGACTCTCTGCTTTCTGTTCGCCAGCCAATTCTCTATCCATGCTAATACATTTCCTCTGACTCCGCGTACCTTTATCTTCTGCAGTAACCTTTTGTGTGGCACCTTATCGAATGCCTTTTGGAAATCTAAATACACCACATCCATCGGTACACCTCTATCCACCATGCTCGTTATATCCTCAAAGAATTCCAGTAAGTTAGTTAAACATGATTTCCCTTTCATGAATCCATGCTGCGTCTGCTTGATTGCACTATTCCTATCCAGATGTCCCGCTATTTCTTCCTTAATGATAGTTTCAAGCATTTTCCCCACTACAGATGTTAAACTAACCGGCCTATAGTTACCTGCCTTTTGCCTGCCCCCTTTTTTAAACAGAGGCGTTACATTAGCTGCTCTCCAATCCGCTGGTACCTCCCCAGAGTCCAGAGAATTTTGGTAGATTATAACAAATGCATCTGCTATAACTTCCGTCATCTCTTTTAGTACCCTGGGATGCATTTCATCAGGACCAGGGGACTTGTCTACCTTCAGTCCCATTAGTCTGTCCAGCACTACCTCCCTAGTGATCGTGATCATCTCAAGGTCCTCCCTTCCCACATTCCTATGACCAGCAATTTTTGGCATGGTTTTTGTGTCTTCCACTGTGAAGACCGAAGCAAAATAATTGTTTAAGGTCTCAGCCATTTCCACATTTCCCATTATTAAATCCCCCTTTTCATCTTCTAAGGGACCAACATTTACTTTAGTCACTCTTTTCCGTTTTATATATCTGTAAAAGCTTTTACTATCTGCTTTTATGTTTTGCGCAAGTTTACCTTCGTAATCTATCTTCCCTTTCTTTATTGCTTTTTTAGTCATTCTTTGCTGTTGCTTAAAATTTTCCCAATCCTCCAGTTTCCCACTAACCTTGGCCACCTTATACACATTGGTCTTTGATTTGATACTTTCCTTTATTTCCTTGGTTATCCACAGCTGGTTATCTCGTCTCTTGCCGCCCTTCTTTTTCACTGGAATATATTTTTGTTGCGCATTGTGAAAGAGCTCCTTAAAAGTCCTCCACTGTTCGTCAATTGTGCCACCGTTTAGTCCTTGTTTCCAGTCTACTTTAGCCAACTCTGCCCTCATCCCACTGTAGTCCCCTTTGTTTAAGCATAGTACGCTCGTTTCTGCCACAACTTCCTCATCCTCAATCTGTATTACAAATTCAACCATATTGTGATCACTCATTCCGAGAGGATCTTTTACGAGGAGATCGTTTATTTTTCCTGTCTCGTTACACAGGACCAGATCCAAAATGGCTTGCTCCCTTGTAGGCTCTGTTACATACTGTTCTAAGAAACAATCCCGTATGCATTCTATGAATTCCTCCTCCAGGCTACCCCCTGCGATTTGATTTGACCAATCGATATATAGATTAAAATCCCCCATAACTACTGCCGTTCCTTTTTCACATGCCTCCATTATTCCCTTGATTATTGCCCGCCCCACCATGAAATTATTATTTGAGGGCCTATAAACTACGCCGACCAGTGACTTTTTCCCCTTACTATCTCTAATCTCCACCCACAATGATTCAACATTTTGTTCATTGGAGCCAATATCATCCCTCACAACTGCCCTGATATCATCCTTTATTAATAGAGTTACCCCACCTCCTTTCCCTTCTTGCCTATCTTTCTGAATCGTCAGATACCCCTGTATGTTTAATTCCCAGTCTTGGCCACCTTGCAACCATGTTTCTGTAATGGCCACCAAATCATACCCATTTGTAATGATTTGTGCCGTCAACTCATTTACTTTATTTCTAATGCTGCGTGCATTTAGGTAGTGTGTTTTCATCCTAGTTTTTAAACCATGATTTTTACCCCTCCTGCAGCCCTTTTATATTCAGTGGCCCTTTTTGTTTCTTGCCTTTGGTTTCTCTGCCCTCCACTTTTACTCATCTCTTTTCTGTCTTTTGTTTTTGTCTCCTTTTTGTTTCCCTCTGTCTCCCTGTATTGGTTCCCATCCCCCTGCCATATTAGTTTAACTCCTCACCAACAGCACTAGCAAACACTCCCCCTAGGACATTGGTTCCGGTCCTGCCCAGGTGCAGACCGTCCGGTTTGTACTGGTCCCACCTCCCCCAGAACCTGTTCCAATGCCCCACGAATTTGAATCCCTCCCTGCTGCACCACTGCTCAAGCCACGTATTCTTCTGTGCTCTCCTGCGATTCCTACTCTGACTAGCACGTGGCACTGGTAGCAATCCCGAGATTACTACTTTTGAGGTCCTACTTTTTAATTTAACTCCTAGCTCCTTAAATTCGTCTCGTAAGACCTTATCCCTTTTTTTACCTATGTCGTTGGTACCAATGTGCACCACGACAACTGGCTGTTCTCCCTCCCTTTTCAGAATGTCCTGCACTCGATAAAGAATACTATATCACACATTCAAAAGGGGTTACAGAAATAATACACCTCCCAACTCCCAATGCCTAACTTTGACGATGTTAAACTCCAGGGCAAACAGGGATTATGCTCACTGATCCTTTACTGGTAGTTGGCGGTGGTTCACGATTTCGGGGTTCACTGAATTCTGTATGTTCTGACCCCGTACCCCGAACGTCGTAGAAGACTTCTTACTGCACAATCATCAGTTGGGTGGTTTCCGCTGATGCGGTAGGGCGCATTTTGGATTTATGGGGTAAGTACCCACTTTCTTTTGTTAGAAATAGGTTCAAAGTCTCTTTAGGTAATGTTTTCACCTGTTGGTAGTCAGGCCTAGGTTGTAGAGTGGAAACTTTCAATTCTTCTGTTTCTTCCTTACGGAGTTTTATTTCGAAGTTGGTGGTACCACGTTGGCTGTGGTCGGTTGCTGCCACGATGGTGATGTTCTTCCTTCCTTTTCGGTTGCAGGACATCGAGGCTGAAGAGGCTTGTTAAAACTGCTGCAGTGATCGCTCTCTCCTCCCTTCTTGATGCTCTATGATGCTATGCATCCGATGCTAATATCTCGTTTAAAACCGGGCCCCAGTTATACTTTTGGAGCTGTTCTAATCTTCGTGCCAAATCAGCCCGGATTCTTTGTTTAATTTTGGCGGGCTTGATATTTCTTTGTCAAATTTTGGCCGGTCCATTAAATGTTAACCTGTCTCGGATGTGTCGATCTTTTAAATCTGTTTTCTTGATGGAAATATTAGCTTTGGTATTTGCAATGTCTGTCTGTGCTTGGGTTTTCCATGCAGGCTGGTTGTGCCATTGTTATTATATATGTGCTGGAATGGTTTCCAGTTCAGGATGATGGTTAGCTATCTCTGGGTTAATTGTTGCTTTGTTAATGTCTCTGGGGAGAAGGGTTTTCGAGTATCCACAATTCTCCAAACAATTTGCTTTAGCTTCAATACCCCAGACAGCTTCAATACTCAAACTGGCTTCTTTGAAGGATAGTTCCTTTAGTTCTTAGCCCTGCCCACACAGACCCAATCTGCCTTGTAAAATCCCAAATTCGATTAAAGTTTGTAATTTTTTCCATGTGCACTTTAGGATCTCAAACTTTCTGGTAGATAGTTCCAAATTAAATTTATTTTCCAATGAGTCCAAACACTGCGGGGGGCGGGGGAGGGGGAGGGGGGGTGGTTCCCACGAATTTTGCAACCCTTTCCTCATGATTGTTTCATCCCGTGGAAATCAGTGAAGATTATGAACACACATCAAGAGAAACCTCTTTACTCAAGGAGTAATAAATGTTTGGAATAATCTACTAAACCTGGCCATAGAGCCAAAAATAGTTGAGATATTCAAAATATGATAAGGAGCCATGATGGGAAAGTTAATGTACTAAAGAAAGAAAGAAAAACTTGGATTAATACAGCGCCTTTCATGACCACCGGACGTCTCAAAGCAGTTTACAGCCAATGAAGTACTTTTGGAGTGTCGTCACTGTTGTAATATAGGAAACGTGGCAGGCAATTTGCAAACAGCAATGGACCATGTACAGTAGATACCTCAAGTTGCTGGAGAAATATCACCAACGATGTCTCCGCAAGATCCTACAAATCCCCTGGGAGGACAGGCGCACCAATATCAGCGTCCTCTTTCAGACTAACATCCCCAACATTGAAACACTGACCACACTCGATCAGCTCCACTGGGCAGGCCACATAGTCCACATGCCAGACACAAGACCCCCAAAGCAAGTGCTCTACTCGAAGCTCCTTCACAGCAAATGAGCCAAAGGTGGGCAGCGGAAACACTACAAGGACATCCTCAAAGCTTCCCTAATAAAGTGCAACATCCCCACTGACACCTGGGAGTCTCTGACCCAAGACCGCCCTAAGTGGATGAAGTGCATCCGAGAGGGCACTGAGCACCTCGGGTCTCAATGCCGAGAGCATGCAGAAATCAAGCACAGACAGCGGAAAGAGCGTGCGGCAAACCAGTCCCACCCACCCCTTCCCTCAACAACTATCTGTCCCACCTGTGACTGAGTCTGTGGCTCTCGTATTGAACTGTTCAGCCACCAAAGAACTTACTTCAGGAGTGGAAGCAAGTCTTCCTCGATTCCGAGGGAGATGATGATGATGAATGCCTATGATGATGATGATGATGATGGAATGACCAGATAATTGTTGTGTATGTATAACATAAGTATATACCCAGTACACTAAATGTACAGTTACATAAGACCACTGGACTTATCTTCACAATGTATACACAATGCCTGTACCACCAGAGGGTGCAACTGGTGGAGGCCTAGGGGTCACCTGTACACGACAGGTAACCGAGTATAAAAGGGAGCTCACCATACTGTCCCCTCACTCAGGAGCTGCAATAAATGGACTAAGGTCACAACAGTTCAAGTACAACACCTTACCTTGTGGAGTCATTACTAGAGTGCTTACAGATACAATAATAATCTGATTTTTGTTATGTTGATTGAGAAATGAATATTGGCCAGGACACCGGGGATGACACCCCAACGTTGCAGAATTGGAGCTGAGGGTGGATTTACTCTGGAGCATCCACGATGCTGAGAATGACGTGAGTATCACGTGTAGTGAGTTGGTCTTACCGCAGGAGAAGGGTCCACAGCCAGATAGGGAATGGAAGACCAGCAGGAAGAGCAGTGCAAGAAAGATAGTGCAAGGGTCCCCTGTGGTCATCCCCCTGCAAAACAGATACACCGCTTTGGGTACTGTTGGGGAGGATGACTCATCAGGGGAGGGCAGCAGCAGCCAAGTTCATGGCACCGTAGGTGGCTCTGCTGCACAGGAGGGCAGGAAAAAGAGTGGGAGAGCGATAATGATAGGGGATTCGATGGTGAGGGGAATAGATAGGCGTTTCTGCGGACGCAACCGAGACTCCAGGATGGTATGTTGCCTCTCTGGTGCAAGGGTCAAGGATGTCTCGGAGCGGGTGCAGGACATTCTGAAATGGGAGGGAGAACAGCCAGTTGTCGTGGTGCACATTGGTACCAACGACATAGGTAAAAAAAAAGGGATGAGGTCCTACGAAAAGAATTTAAGGAGCTAGGAGCTAAATTAAAAAGTAGGACCTCAAAAGTAGTAATCTCGGGATTGCTACCAGTGCCACGTGCTAGTCAGAGTAGGAATCGCAGGATAGCGCAGATGAATACATGGCTTGAGCAGTGGTGCAGCAGGGAGGGATTCAAATTCTTGGGACATTGGAACTGGTTCTGGGGGAGGTGGGACCAGTACAAACCGGACGGTCTGCACCTGGGCAGGACCGGAACCAATGTCCTAGGGGGAGTGTTTGCTAGTGCTGTTGGGGAGGAGTTAAACTAATATTGCAGGGGGATGGGAACCTATGCAGGAAGACAGAGGGAGACAAAAATGAGGCAAAAGCAAAAGACAGAAAGGAGATGAGGAAAAGTGGAGGGCAGAGAAACCCAAGGCAAAGAACAAAAAGGGCCACTGTACAGCAAAATTCTAAAAGGACAAAGGGTGTTAAAAAAGCAAGCCTGAAGGCTTTGTGTCTTAATGCAAGGAGTATCCGCAATAAGGTGGATGAATTAACTGTGCAAATAGATGTTAACAAATATGATGTGATTGGGATTACGGAGACGTGGCTCCAGGATGATCAGGGCTGGGAACTCAACATCCAGGGGTATTCTACATTCAGGAAGGATAGAATAAAAGGAAAAGGAGGTGGGGTAGCATTGCTGGTTAAAGAGGAGATTAATGCAATAGTTAGGAAAGACATTAGCTTGGATGATGTGGAATCTATATGGGTAGAGCTGCAGAACACTAAAGGGCAAAAATCGTTAGTGGGAGTTGTGTACAGACCTCCAAACAGTAGTAGTGATGTTGGGGAGGGCATCAAACAGGAAATTAGGAGTGCATGCAATAAAGGTGCAGCAGTTATAATGGGTGACTTTAATATGCACATAGATTGGGCCAGCCAAACTGGAAGCAATACGATGGAGGAGGATTTCCTGGAGTGCATAAGGGATGGTTTTCTAGACCAATATGTCGAGGAACCAGCTAGGGGGGAGGCCATCTTAGACTGGGTGTTGTGTAATGAGAGAGGATTAATTAGCAATCTCATTGTGCGAGGCCCCTTGGGGAAGAGTGACCATAATATGGTGGAATTCTGCATTAGGATGGAGAATGAAACAGTTAATTCAGAGACCATGGTCCAGAACTTAAAGAAGGGTAACTTTGAAGGTATGAGGCATGAATTCGCTAAGATAGATTGGCTAATGATACTTAAGGTGTTGACTGTGGATGGGCAATGGCAGACATTTAAAGACCGCATGGATGAATTACAACAATTGTACATTCCTGTCTGGCGTAAAAATAAAAAAGGGAAGGTGGCTCAACCATGGCTATCTAGGGAAATCAGGGATAGTATTAAAGCCAAGGAAATGGCATACAAATTGGCCAGAAATAGCAGCGAACCTGGGGACTGGGAGAAATTTAGAACTCAGCAGAGGAGGACAAAGGGTTTGATTAGGGCAGGGAAAATGGAGTACGAGAAGAAGCTTGCAGGGAACATTAAGGCAGATTGCAAAAGTTTCTACAGGTATGTAAAGAGAAAAAGGTTAGTAAAGACAAACGTAGGTCCCCTGCAGTCAGAATCAGGGGAAGTCATAACGGGGAACAAAGAAATGGCAGACCAATTGAACAAGTACTTTGGTTCAGTATTCACTAAGGAGGACACAAACAACCTTCCGGATATAAAAGTGGTCAGAGGGTCTAGTAAGGAGGAGGAACTGAGGGAAATCTTTATTAGTCGGGAAATTGTGTTGGGGAAATTGATGGGATTGAAGGCCGATAAATCCCCAGGGCCTGATGGACTGCATCCCAGAGTACTTAAGGAGGTGGCCTTGGAAATAGCGGATGCATTGACAGTCATTTTCCAACATTCCATTGACTCTGGATCAGTTCCTATCGAGTGGAGGGTAGCCAATGTAACCCCACTTTTTAAAAAAGGAGGGAGAGAGAAAGCAGGGAATTATAGACCGGTCAGCCTGACCTCAGTAGTGGGTAAAATGATGGAATCAATTATTAAGGATGTCATAGCAGCGCATTTGGAAAATGGTGACATGATAGGTCCAAGTCAGCATGGATTTGTGAAAGGGAGATCATGCTTGACAAATCTTCTGGAATTTTTTGAGGATGTTTCCAATAAAGTGGACAAAGGAGTACCAGTTGATGTGGTATATTTGGACTTTCAGAAGGCTTTCGACAAGGTCCCACACAGGAGATTAATGTGCAAAGTTAAAGCACATGGGATTGGGGGTAGTGTGCTGACGTGGATTGAGAACTGGTTGTCAGACAGGAAGCAAAGAGTAGGAGTAAATGGGTACTTTTCGGAATGGCAGGCAGTGACTAGTGGGGTACCGCAGGGTTCTGTGCTGGGGCCCCAGTTGTTTACATTGTACATTAATGATTTAGACGAGGGGATTAAATGTAGTATCTCCAAATTTGCGGATGACACTAAGTTGGGTGGCAGTGTGAGCTGCGAGGAGGATGCTATGAGGCTGCAGAGTGACTTGGATAGGTTAGGTGAGTGGGCAAATGCGTGGCAGATGAAGTATAATGTGGATAAATGTGAGGTTATCCACTTTGGTGGTAAAAACAGAGAGACAGACTATTATCTGAATGGTGACAGATTAGGAAAAGGGAAGGTGCAACGAGACCTGGGTGTCATGGTACATCAGTCATTGAAGGTTGGCATGCAGGTACAGCAGGCGGTTAAGAAAGCAAATGGCATGTTGGCCTTCATAGCGAGGGGATTTGAGTACAGGGGCAGGGAGGTGTTGCTACAGTTGTACAGGGCCTTGGTGAGGCCAGACCTGGAGTATTGTGTACAGTTTTGGTCTCCTAACTTGAGGAAGGACATTCTTGCTATTGAGGGAGTGCAGCGAAGATTCACCAGACTGATTCCCGGGATGGTGGGACTGACCTATCAAGAAAGACTGGATCAACTGGGCTTGTATTCACTCGTGTTCAGATGAGTGAGAGGGGACCTCATAGAAACGTTTAAAATTCTGACGGGTTTGGACAGGTTGGATGCAGGAAGAATGTTCCCAATGTTGGGGAAGTCCAGAACCAGAGGTCACAGTCTAAGGATAAGGGGTAAGCCATTTAGGACCGAGATAAGGAGAAACTTCTTCACCCAGAGAGTGGTGAACCTGTGGAATTCTCTACCACAGAAAGTAGTTGAGGCCAATTCACTAAATATATTCAAAAGGGAGTTAGATGAAGTCCTTACTACTCGGGGGATCAAGGGGTATGGCGTGAAAGCAGGAAGGGGGTACTGAAGTTGCATGTTCAGCCATGAACTCATTGAATGGCGGTGCAGGCTAGAAGGGCTGAATGGCCTGCTCCTGCACCTATTTTCTATGTTTCTATGTTTCTAACTCCTCTTCAAAATAATGCACTGGGATCTTTTATGTCCACCTGAGAGGGCAGAGGGGGCCTCGGTTCATCAGAAAGACGGCACCTCCGATAATGCAGCGCTGGAGTGGATGAGCAGTGATTGTTTAAATATTCTTTGTCTACCTCTGTCCTTTTGTAACTTCTCATCACCTACAGACTAGGATTATATCTTTGTCACTTTCAGGTTAAAACTGAATGCACCTGAAGTAAACGACGTTTACAAGCCTATCTTTCCACTGAGTTCGAACCCGATGGAAATGTTAATATTGCATGTACTATGTAATGTTGTGTACTATGTTTAGCTATTTTTTCTTTGGCACACTGTTTTAAATGGTTGCTTTTAAAAATTTATTGCAACAATGTGCTTCATTTTCCATGAGCTGCTGGGTAACAGACTGAAGAAATCCAAGAATGCATTAAGTTGTGTGGGTGAAGTTTCCCGCCCATAGATACTATTCAGTGTCTGCAATGGCTCTCTCTGTTCAGGCTCTGTCCCTCTTCCTTTTAAAACTGCCATCATCACCCCTTTCTCAAAAGCCAAAGTCAAGACCTGTCCCCTCCAATCACTGTCTAATCACTACCCTGTCCTTTATGTCAAGGTCCTTGAATGTGTTATTGCCTCCCAGCTGCATGCTCACCTCTATCACAATTCCTGTTCAAAACCCTTTAGTCTGGTTTCTGCGTTGCCCACCCTGCACTGAGACCACTCTGGTCAAATTCACCACTGATAACCTCTGTGGCTGTAAACTTGCCGCATTATTGTTCTTGTACTCCCTGACCATTCTACAGCATCTGTGGGGAGTTCAAAACTAGGGGCCATAAATATAAGATCCTCACGAATAAATTTAATAAAGAATTTAGCGGGCAATGATTTACTGAGAGAGTGGTTAGAATGTGGAACTTGTTATCACATGGAGTGGTTGAGGTGAATAGAATAGATGGCTTCCAGGGATCTAGATAAGTACATGAGGGAGAAAGTAACAGAAGGATATGCAGATCGGGTTAGATGAAGTAGCGTGGGAGACCAGTTGGGCCGAATGGCCTGTTTTTGTACTGTAAATTCTATGTAATTCTGTTTATGTAACATTTGGCTTGATTGATCACACCAATCTCTTCCAGTGACTCTGCTCCATGGTCCACCTCAGTAGAACTATCTTTGTATGGGCCTAGTTCTCCCAGTTCCAACGCACTCACCATCAAGCTCCAGGAATGGCTTTTCTTCCACCTTGTGCATGATCTCTCCAGAGTTTGCCACTCTTGGTCCCCCTCCTCATCCTCATCCAAATGCTGCTAGGGTTGCCAACCTTTCTGGAGTCTCCAGGAAGTAAACAATTTAAATTCCTGGACACCGTTACGAGCAGCGCAGGAGAAAAATAACAGGGGCATCAAAAACAATGTTTTTTTTCATTTTCTTTGAAGACTTTAGTTAATTAATAAAAATATTGGAGATGAGGAAGAGGCTGTTTGACTGAGCGGGGCAGATGGAGCTGGGAGGTAATGTGATGAAACCTCCAGAAGTATGGCTAGCAACCCGACATGTCGCCCTCTATTACATCATCTGGGAAGTCTAAACAGAGCCATTTTCCGCGGGTTTGCTGGTGACACCCAGCCCTACCTTTCCACCATTTCCTTTTGCCCATGAACATCTCTGTCTGACATTCAGCCATAGATGAGCCAGAATATCCTACAATAAAACCAAAGACCAAAAGGGAAGATCAAAACGATCATTTTTGGCCCTACCAAAAGTTCTGCACCATTGACTGCATCCGTCGGCTTAACATTCTGTTTGGTCCAGAGCTGAGTTTCAAACCCCATATCCTATCCATCACCAAGACCATTTACTTTCTTTCACCTCCACAGCATTGCCTGCCTCAAAACCTATTTTTCACACTGCCACTGAAAACTGTATCCATTCCTTTGCCACCTCAAGAATTCTACAATACTCTTTTTGCTGCCCCTTCAACTATACCCTCCATAAACTCCAAAGCTTTGCCATCAGCCTCCTATCCCACACTAAGAACCACTTACCCCAATCCTTGTTGATCTACACTGGCTCCCGTCCTACAATGGATTAAATTTAGGCTTCTTGTGCTCATTTGAAAATGACTCCATGGTCTTGTCCCACCCTATATCTACAACCAGCTGCAGTCTTACAACGCTTACTGAATCCTCTGATCCTCTGACTGGCCTCCTGTGTATCCCCTCTTCTCTCTGCTCCACCTTTTGTGGCAAAGCATTCAGCTGTCTCAGCCCTATACTTTGGAACTCTCCCCTGCACATTTCTAGCTCCCCTCCCACCTTTCAAAACCTTCTCAAAATATATTTCTTTGATCAAGCTTTCACTCACCATTCCTGATCCTCCGGCAATCATTTTCTGCCAGCTCCTTTTCTCCTCTGTAAAGTATCCTGGGATATTTTCTATGCTAAAAGGTCAAGTTTTGGTTTAATTTTCTTTTACAACTAAAGCTATAGTTTCTTGCAGTATCAGCGTGGCTAACAATTTATTTATTTATTTCTGGCTTGCTTCTCTCAAACGCAGCTCAGGAGCAAGATTTCTAGTCAATTCATACTCTGAAAATGTTTGTTACTCTTAGGGTAGCCTTAATTATTAAGGAAATCCTTTGTAGCTTGTAGTGAAGTGTATCGAAAGTCATTTCACCATCGAGAGAACATCCTTTGTCCACTACAAGAATACATCCAATCCTTCATTTCATGTGTGCTGTGCTGATTGGCTGCCATTCCATATTCAGGTCACGTTATAACAAATCCAGTAAATGTATTTTGGAAGAGTTGAGGAATTTCAGTCCACCCTGAAAGCAGAGAATAACATTTCAGAAGAGATTACAAATCTCTTAGTGGATCAGGCTTGCAAGAGAGGGGAATATACAAAAACTGAGCAAGGTTAAGAGCAAAAATCTGATTCCTACCTGCCACTGAATACATGGCTCTGAACAACAATACAGTATATATCCCGCAACGTACTAATATCATGGCCTTATTTGACTATTTTCCAATAATTTCATGTGTCAGCATGTCTAAATGGTTTGAATGATAGCCACCTTTATTTTTTTCTGTGAGGCTTAATAGTACACCAAGGCCATTGCAGTCTGCAGTTGTACACCATGGCATTGGCAAACTTGCACAGGCATTAGACAACAGCACTCTGCCTTACAAATCAGTTTGCAAGGCACCTGGAAGAGAGACAGCAGATCAGATGCATTTCTATCTTGCCCCGCATGTGGAAAAACATCTCCGAGCACGTTATTGATATGAATGGTTTCTGTGGGGGTGGGTGAGGGGACGTGGAAAGGAGATACCATGCAAGAGTTGGGAAGGATTGGTGTGGGGGCGCGGCTGAAAACATTGTTGAAGCGATCAATTTCAGTTGGTGGAGGGAGAGAGAGGGAATGACAAGTAGCTCAGGGCAAAGAGTGCAACAGAGGTAAGTCTGAAGACAATTACTCAGGTGAGATAGACCAGACCGTGGTGGAACAAGAAAGAAGACCTTAATGGGTGATGGTTGTGTGGGACTTTGTACAAGAACAGTGGAAGAGAGGGCAAAAATAAAATACTGCAGATGCTGGAAATCTGAAATAAAAATAGAAAATGCTGGAAACACCCAGCATCTGTGGAGAGAAACAGAATTCACGTTCCAAGTCAATAACCTTTCATCAAAACTGGAAGAAATTAGAGATTTAACAGTTAATAAGCAAGTACGAAGCCAGACAAAAGGGGGGAGGGAGGGGAAGAGAGGAGGAAAGAACAAATGGGAAGGTCTGTGATAGGGTAGAAGGCAGGAGTGATTAAACGACTAAAGACATGATGATGCAAGGCAAAAGGTAGCAATGGGACAAGTAAAGAAACAAAAGATGGGTCTAGAGGAGCTGTAACTGGCAACAGCAGAATGGTTGGCAGCACCTGCTGTCCAAAAAAATGGGAAAAGTAGTGATTTTCAGCTCAATTTTGCCCAAAGCCGTTTTTTGGCATATTGCCAGAGTTACGCCCGTTTTTCTAGACCACAACTGCTCCAAAAATAAATGTGCCAAGTTTCCCCGTTCTATTTTTTAAAATTGACGCCGCACAGCCTGTCCTGTAGCCTCGGGGGTTGGAGCCAAATGTCTGCATCTAAAAAACGATGCTGCCCTTCTGCGTTTTTGGCATGATTCCTATGGGCGCGTGTGTGCAGTACAGCTCCGGTCTGCAATCGGCCATTTTTAAAGAGCCAGTTCTGTGTGTGAGGACTTTGAGTGCTCTTACAGCGGCAAAACAAGATGCAACATGACGCAAGGATCGAGAATTTCTTACAGGATGAAGTGGAGGCACTAGTTACTGTGATTGAGAGCAGATGGCAGGAGCTCGACACCAGAGGTCACATAAAAGTTCCACCCAAAGAAATGAAGAAATGCTGGAACCAACTTGCACAAGATTTCTGTGCAATGGTGACCACCCCAAGGTCTGGAGGCCAGTGCAAAAAGAGGTGGCAGGACCTTGGTCAAGTAGTTAGTATAAGTAATATTTTCATTTTTTAATAGAATTGCAATTGTAAGCGTGACCATCTGTATACGTCCTACCCAGCAGAAAGACACCCTCTCCAAAACGTTATATTTTCATCTTTGCAGAGGAAAGTGGCACACAGCAAACAAGAAAGAACTTGAACAGGAGGAGGCCCGGCAAATTTGCACCCACTGACACCCTTGGAAGAGCGGGTCGCTGCTTTGATGAGTACTGCTTGGAGAAAAGCAACCACCACTGCACAAGCTGGACCCACACTCGAGGGAGAGGGTAAGTCCTGCAAATTCCACAGTCTGGCTTTCCTAAATGTTAAGTGCTGCACGGGCTAGCCACAATTCGATTCATGGGATATCTCCCTCAGCTACGCTTCGGTTGATGCAATGTGCTATCATTTATCATGGTCTTTCAAATCAGCCTGCTGCCAGCGCTGTGTGAGCCTACTCATGTCACCCGCCCTGCTTCCTCCTCTGCTGCTAACCATTTGTCTGTTCTGTTATATTTTGCAGAACTTGAGGCCAACCCTGACGATGCAGAAGAAGATTCAGATGAGGATGAGCCTGAAGAGGAGGACATCTTCCAATCACACCTTCCAGACCAAGAGCTTGGGAGTGAGGGGGAGGAGATGGATGAAGTCCCCACTGTTGCACTCACTTTAGAGGAGGTGCAGGTACCACTCATTGAGGTGTTAGCCCCTTCCCTGAGTAGTGGTTTGAGTGTTGGTGGGACATTCCATGGTTTCTCACCGTCTGAGGTTGCGGGTCCCAGTGGGATGCAGCAAGGCACACCCAGGGCCCCACCGTCCGAGGCTGCAGATCCCAGTGGGATGCAGCAAGGCACACCCAGGGCCCCACCGTCCGAGGCTGCGGATCCCAGTGGGATGCAGCGGACCACACCCAGGGTGAGGAGGGGAAGGTGAGCTAGACTATGCTCTCCTGAACTGCAGGATCTAACAGATGTGGTTCACATGATGGCAATGAGTGAGGAGAGCATTGACCTTACACAATCACTCCTGGACACTGTCAATGGAGTGAGTGATGATGTATCGGGATTGTTGGGAGAAGTAACAACACTCTCACGAGAAATGGGAAAGCTGTCCGAGAACATGAGGAAGGGAATATCGCAGGTAGCTGATGCGCTTCAGTGAACATGAGGGAGGGAATTTTGCAGGTAGTTGACACACCTTTGCTCAACATGAGGGAAAGCATGTCACAGGTCGATGAGACACTGTCGGCAAACATGAAGGAGGGAATGTTGGAGGTAGTTGAGACACTGTCAGGGCACATGAGGGAGGGAATGTTGGAGTTAGCTGCTGCAATAAGGGAACACGCCCAGACCTCACGCCCATTGACAGAATCAACTGTCACTCCCACTCCAATCCCCAGACCAATGTCTGAAGAGGCCCAAGGCCAGGCCTTCCACATTACCGGCTGACCCCGCCCCCCTCATCAAGAAGTGCGCAGTATCCGAGATTTTCGAAAGAATAAGCTTGGTACCAACACAAGAAACGCTGCACCACCGCCTGCGGGCAGGGGTGGTGAAGTCACCAAGACCAAGCACAGCGGGCGGTCTTAGAATAAGGTGGAGGAGAGATGGGTGCAGCCTTTCTTTGCTGCTGTTATTGTTATTATTGTTGTTGTTACTGTTGTAACTGTTCTCAAATTAAAAGTTTTTTGTAAGTTATATAATTTACAAGTTAGTAAAAGTTAGTAAGTGATCTTAGAGTTTGTAAGTGATCTTAGAGTTTGTAAGTGATCTTAAAGTTTGTAAGTGATCTTAAGTGAAAACTTTAAAGTTTGTTACAAGAATATGTTTATTAAAGTTAAGTACAAACAAATGTTTGTTAAGCTTTTGAATAAAATATATGTTAAATTATAATTGAATCATTTACATTATATGTTCCATTATTAACACAACTTTTGGAACTCAAGAAGAATCATTTCCATTATTTGTTCGATTATTAAGACAACTTTTTGAAGTAAACAAGAATAATTTCCATCATTTGTTCCATTAACACAACACAACATTACAGAACAGGCCAAACAGTAAACATGGTCCATTTGGAATAGTTGCCACTGAGCCTTCAGGCAGCAAAACGTTCACGGATGAGGTGCTGGCGCAAGGCTCGAGCAATCGATAAAGGGGCACGATGGCCCGCCCTCCTCCGCTGTCGTGCTCTGGGTTCAGGTAGTTGCATGGCTTCCTCGTCCTCCTCCTGCTCCTCGTCATCTGCATCTTCCACATCATTATCATCAGCCACTCTCACCTCAGGTTGGTCTTCTACGACCAGCTGCTGCTGCCTCATGATGGCTAAGTTATGCAACGTGTAGCACCCAACAGTGAACTGACCGACAATCTCAGGGGAGTATTGCAAGTAACCTCCGGAATGGTCCAGGCATCGGAAACGCTGTTTCAAGATGCCAATGGTCCTCTCTATTATACTGCACGTCGCAATGTGCGACATGTTGTATTCCCGGTCAGCTTCCGCCCGGGTTACGAGTAGGGGCGTCATGAGCCAGGTGGCGAGGCCATACCCTTTGTCTCCCAATGGCCAGCTCTGCCCTTCTGGCTGCTGCTTAAATATGGCAGATATAACGCTCTCGCATAGGATGAATGCAGCATGGGTGCTCCCAGGGTATCTTGCATCAACTGACATGATGCAATGCATGTCGTCACACACGAGCTGCACATTAATGGAGTGGAAGCCTTTTCTGTTCCTGTACATCTCAGAATCCTCCAAAGGTGCTCGCAAGGTGATGTGGGTATAATCAATGCAGCCTTGTACCTTTGGGAAGCCAGCAATCCTGGAGAAGCCCACAGCCCTGTCACACATTGCCTGGGTGGTCATAGGGAACTTCATGTAGTCATTCTTCCAGGCTTATAGTGCAGCTGTCACCTGCCGAATGCAGACATGTATTGCATTTTGAGAAATGACGCACGTATCCCCAGTTGTAGCTTGGAAGGATCTGGATGCATAGAATGAAAGTGCAGCTGTAACCTTCACTTCATCTGAGAAAGAAGTCCTCCTGATGCTTCTAGGTTGAAGGTTTGCTTTGACCAACTCACAGATCTCAGTTACAACTTCTTTGCGGAAACACAGCCTTCTGACACAGTCTGCATCACTCAGGTTCAGGTACGAACACGTCTGTTTTGATATACCCGAGGTGGGTAAGGCCTCCTACAGGCTCTGAGATTCCTCATGTGATGACATCGAATCAATTGTCTCCTCTGCTGCACCATGATGCAGAAGGCTCGCACAAGGTATGGCATTGTCAGTATTGCCCCCATGCTTAAATGTTACCTTTGCAAGAAGCTCAAAATGGCAGGAAGGCAGGACAGGTTCTCTGTTCTCTCTCCCCACAAGGTCTGCATGGACCACACCCAGGTCCGAGCAAAGGCAGTGATTGGGAACCCCCCCCGCAACCTCCCGGGCTCATTGCAGTCTTGTGACTTCTTCCGATTGCATTCAACAGCACCTTCCACCCTCCCCCCGCCCCCACCCCCCGGACTCATTTGATGCCTAGTGCAGTCTTCCAATTGCCACCTCGCCCCCCCCAAGCTTGTTATGCAGCCGGCGGAGCCCCGAGCCCTTGTGTCCGGGCGCAGGGCCGATTCTGCTGGCCAACGCTCCGACCCTCCAGCCCTGTTTGAAGACGTTCAGTGGTGTTGTGTGAGTTAAAAAAAAATGAAAAGTTCAGAATTCCATCAAACTTCCATCTAGTTCATTGTAAGGTAAAAAAAATTTAATCTTTATTATGCATATTTAAAGTGTTTTCTTTTACTCCATCCAAAACTTCGATGAAAAACAATGGCGTCTTTCTGCTCCGATTTTTCAATTTGCGCTGCTTTCTCTTAATTCACCAGAAGGTTTTTCGGGAGTGACCAGATACGCGACTTAGGATAAATTTTTGGGAGGCAAACTTTGAAAAATGATCAAAATTGGCACAGACATGAGGGAATGCCCCCTATGATGTTAAAAAAAACGAACCTAAAAAAATCGGAACTAACTCAGTTACATTGCCGCAGAATCCTTGGGGAAACTTTAATTCAAAAATTTACGCCAAAAAAAGAGTCGAATGCCAAAAAAACAGCGCAAATGACCGGGAAAAATTGAGCACAATATTCTGCAGTTGAAAAAATAGTGATTGATTGGATGTGTAGAAGAAAGGTAATCTAAGGGCTAAGCAGAACACCAAGGTTGAGCACAACCTGGTTTAGGCTTAGTGAGCATCCTGGGACAGTTATGAAGCTGGAACCAGAGGCAGGAACTGGAGTTTGGCTTTGAATAGAACGGTAATAGTTGATAGAGAGGTAAAATCGGGTGTTGTTAGCATATATATAAAATCTGACTGCAAACCTGTCACCAAGGAATAATGTATTCACAAAAAATAGGAGAAGACCAAAGAAGGAGTCCTGGGGCATGCTACAGGTGTGAAGGGAGAGACTGATTGAAGAGCTATAGACACTACGTCAGGAATAAATTGGAAAGAGCAGTGCATGGAGTGTCACTCTCCAAGTCCCAACTGATTAGGTACAAGATAAGGCAAATAAAATCTGTAGTGTGTATAGTCTTTCAGGCTATTTATATCTACTTTTAGATTTCTCCCTAGACAAAAGGAGAAAAAGTGAGCAATGCAAATGCATCTAATTTGCAGAAGATATCAAACTGGGGGGGGGGGGGGGGGTGGCGCAGGGGGGGAGGCAGCAATTGAGTCTGAGGAGACAGCTCGGGAACTGCAAAATGAGGTGGACAAAACAAAAGAAATTGGCAAGGTAAGTCATCCATGAATTGTGATGAAATAACTTAGGATGAAGCCAGAAGAAATTTAGGGGTTTCAGTAAACGTGACACTCAACATAGCTTGGCAGCAACCAGAATAGAAGTAGGGGCCAAGTTGGAGGGAATCATGCTCAAACCTTATGGTACTCTGGTCAGATCACACCTTGAATTCTGGTCACTGAGACACAATGGAGACAAACAGGTCTTGGAGGCAGTTCATAGAATAATCAAGTATCACAAGGCTGATCCTTAGTGTTGGGGGTCTGAGTTATGGGGAAATATTGGAGAAACTTGGGTTTTTCAGCCTTGAAAGGAGGAAACAGAGAGGTGATCTTATAAAGGCATATAAGACAGTCAATTGTCTAGAAAAGATAGATGAACTAAATTACTTCAAACTAAATTGGGTGAGAGAAAATACGGGCTCAAACTAATAAAAGGCAAATTTAGGAGTGCTGTTAGTAAGTTTGGAGTGAGGCTTTTGCTTAGTGGTAGCATTTCCACCTCTGAGTCAGAAGATGAAGGGCTTGAATTATGCTCCAGACAGCCCTGGTAAGTGGAGGCTAGAATATGGTCTCTAAATATTGGGTTGACATCCAGTATCTGGACAGAATGACCACTGGCTCAGTGTCAGCATTCCCACCTCTGTGTCAGAAGGGCCTGGCGAGCGGTGAATACTGAGTTGACGTCCATTGGGGTTAAGGGTATCCCGCCAACCCCACCAACCCCCACCACACCCCCCAGCCCCCGCCATCCCACTCAAGATCACAAGGGTAGATGGGCTCTTTAGCTTTAGTTGTAGCCCTTCTAGGAGAAGGCACTCGGAAGATAAAAACTGTAAGGAAGTTAACGGGAAACCACTTCAGCTACTCTTCCCTAGTAAATGGCTCAATAACCCCATGTATGAATCTTGAGTTAGGACTTGCCCTGGTGCAGAACACAATGGATGAACCAGGAAGTTCTTCTTCAGAGTGACCTGTTATATATGCATACTATAGATATGCTCTCTGTGTAGTCACTGTATAGTTGCATAAGATGGAGACTTGTTTACTGGAGGTTCCATCAACAAGGTTCACACTGTATACACAATGCTGGCACCACCAGAGGGCGCAACTGGTGGAGGCCCAGGGGTCACCAGTGCACCACAGGTACCCAGGTACAAAAGGGAGTCCACCATGTGGTATCCTCACTCTGGAGTTATATTAAACAAACTAAGGTTACCACAGTTCAAGTGTAATACTTTGCCTCATGGAGTCATTATAAGAGCATCTAAAGACATAATTGGCGACAAGGTTACGGACTTTAACACGAAAATGGCTAACTTTGGTACGTTACTGCAGTTTACCGATGGGGTGATTGGGATACCTTTGTGGAGAGGCTCAACCATTTCTTCACAGCAAACGACCTGGCAGGCGCTAATCCGGTCACACTGGCTGATAAACGCAGAGCTATCCTGCTCACCAGTTGTGGGCCCACGGTCTATGGCCTCGTCAGGGACTTGCTGGCACCAGCGAAGACAACGACCCAAGACGTACGAGGAGCTTGTAACGCTGATCCAAGAACAACTCAAGCCCAAAGAGAACATCCTCACAGCCAGACACTGGTTTTATACCCACCGACGGCCCGAAGGTCAGGAAATTGCGAAATATGCTGCAGACCTCAGGAGGCTGGTGGCACCGTGTGATTTCGGCGAACACCTCACCGAAGCACTGCGGGATATCTTTGTCATCGGAATCAGCCACGGGGGCCTTCTTCACAGGCTACTATCTCGGATACCACAGTCACACTGCAGAAGGCCATCACCATGAGCCAGGCATTCATGACCTCGACCTGCGGCTCTAGGCGGATGACTCATCCTCAGGACTCAAACCCGGCAAGTACTGTACACAGACTGGCGCCTTTTAAAGGCTGGACCGCAGAATGTGAATCTCCTCGGGGAGAGAGAACAAGCTCCCGAGTCCCTTAACTCTGAGTCCGCCGAGGGGGGCTAATCAGTTAGCACCATGCTGGCGTTGCAGAGGAAATCACCGGGCTTACCAGTGCCATTTTAAGGACTATGTGTGCAAAGGATGCAACACAAAGGGCCACCTCCAGCGAATGTGTAAAAAAAATAAGACTCACCATGTTGGTGAAGAGTCTGCAGAGGGCCAGGAAACCAGCGCGGATTATGAAGAGGTGGTCAGAGAGGCAGCTCAGCTGAGGTGTACGGAATGTTCACCTGCACCACAGAATGTTCCCCGTTGAGAATGGAAGTCGAAATAAACGGCGCTCCAGTCTTCATGGAGGTGGACACAGGGGCGAGCCAGTCAGTAATGAATCAAGAAGCCTTTGAAAGACTGTGGGACAATCAAACTGAACGACCCAAGTTGGTCCCGGTTCAAGCAAAGCTGCGTACCTACACCAATGAACTCATCCCAGTCATTGGCAGTGCGAATATTAAGGTACTCCATGATGGCGCGGTACACAAGTTACCACTGTGGATTGTTGCAGATAATGGACCAATGCTACTCGGAAGAAGGTGGATGGAGAAGATCCATTGGAGCTGGGAAGATTTCATCCCTCCAGCGATCGACGTCCCCCTTGCTCAGAGGCAAAGCAAGCCCCCACCTGAGGTTGAATCCGGCACCAGAGAGCAGACCAGCACAGCACCCAAGGCACAGACCGCTCAGCACGACTTTGCGGAAATGATCCAGCTGAGACAACCCAAACGCACCTTCCAAGCTCCAGTGACAGGACTCTGGAGGAAGAAAATCAGATCCAAAGGCGACTTCCCAGCTTCGGTGGCAGAACCCAGGAAGAAGAGGATCACAGCAGCCGACATCGTGGATGGAAGAAAGATGGCGCCCAAACCACGAGGTGAAGCGCTGAAGGAAAAGATGGTGGTGGCCAGACCACGAGGTGCAGTGCTGATGGAGCAACACGTGGTACCAAGCGAAGAAGAGTGGGGTAAAGATAGCAAGGCTCTCTTAAAGGAGGACAGCCACCCACCACACTTAAAGGGACAGTCCCACATTCTCACACAATATACTAACAACTGTGAGCTAAATGTAAAACTTGTAATTGATGATCAGAGTTTTATACATGTAATAAGCAAAGAAAAGTCGGGTGATTGCGATCGGAGCTACAGTTTATCTACAATAAGCAATGAAACGTTGTGTGAAGCAGGATTTCAGTTGTTTTCTGATTATGTAGCGGGCAAACACCCATCGGAAACCCACAGGTCCAGCAGCCTACCCGATGATGTAGCCTGCGCCCCTGGGACCAGGGTGATGCACCACGGAGTGTGGCCACAACCTGCAGAGCAAGCGATCTCAGCAGGGCAACGGCACTGGTATCGATACCCTGCCCCTGATCAGCTCCACCTCTCAGGCATCCGATGGCACTAACCGCCACGAGCCTGAAATAGCAAACTGCACAGCCCCCAGACCCCATTGCCGCCAAGGCTACACCCGGGAGCAAGGGGTCACCAGCGGCGATTCTCCCAATTGGGACCAGGACCAGCCAGTATGCCAAACCAAATAACGCCCAGGTAAGCAAGTTAGCAGTTCCCTATGCACTGCTAAACGACTGCTCCCAGAGCAGCAGCGACCCGGGGCGCAAGGAGCGGACAGGGAGGTCACAGGCATCTGTGAACCTGCCCGACGCTAGGAGAAACGACAAAGGCCCCGAGAGCGGGCAACTCGAGCCAACCGGGTTCCCACTGCCAGCACCGGGCAACGCGCCGCCACCAGGCTACCTGGACACCATCCAGCAGTTCTGGTACTAGTTTGTCCTCACGCACCGGTGCTGACCACAGCACTGATCCCAAAGATGTACCATCTATTTATCTCACCAGTCAAATGTACTTGCCTCACAACTGTACCACAAATGCAATGATGTAAATGCAAATTTCCTTTTCTGGACTTGAATGTATCTGAATGTATATGAATGTGATGAGCCACCGGCATGATCTACATGTGGGGGGTGGGGGGGGGGGGGAATGGATGCATGTAGCCATGGACACACGCATGGATCACACCCAGAACCCACTGAAGTCCCACTGCATCATCGAACCATCCAAACTGGTAACCACTACCCAACGTTGTGGCAATAAGGACTTGGGGGTTAACAGGGAGAGAGCCAAACCAAAGCACAGCCAAGGTGCAAGGGCTATTAGCACTTCAGTCTGGGGAGAGTCAAGCCAGAGCACATAGATATGGGGGATGTTATATATGCATATTATAGATATACTCTCTGTGCAGTCACTGTATAGTTGCATAAGATGGAGACTTGTTTACCAGAGGTACCATCAACAAGGTTCACACTGTATACACTATGCTGGCACCACCAGAGGGCGCAACTGGTGGAGGCCCAGAGGTCACCTGTACACCACAGGTGCCCAGGTATAAAAGGGAGTCCACCATGTGGTATCCTCACTCTGGAGTTGTATTAAATGGACTAAGGTCACTACAGTTCAAGTGCAATACTTTGCCTCGTGAAGTCATTATCAGAGCATCTGAAGGCATAACATGACCAACATGTTAAATGGACTTCCACATAGGGTTGTGTGAATCAGTTCAAATGGAGATGTCCAAGATGTGGCACATGGATGAAATGTGGCCTGAAACACCTTTGAACCATACTGCAATGCCCCACTAGTTCTTTCCTTACGCTCTTGGGTCTTTGTCAATGCTCCAGGCCTGGGCTATTTAAAGAGCTGAAGCTTCCATGTTTAGGTGGGAATGTAAGTTGTGAGGAGGATGCAAAGAGGCTTCAAGGAGATATAGGCAAGCTAAGTGAGTGGGCAAGAATGTGGCAAATCGAATATAATGTGGAGAATTGTGAAGTTATCCACTTTGGTAGGAAAAATAAAAAAACAGCGTATTTTTAAAATGGTGAGAGATTGGGAAATGTTGGTGTTCAAAAGGACCTGGGTGTCCTTGTACACAAATCACTGAAAGTTAACATACAGGTACAGCAAGCAATTAAGAAAGCAAGAAGATTTGAGTATAAGGGTAAAGACGTCTTACTCCAATTATTTAGGATCCCAGTGAGACCACACCTGGGGCTGGATTTTCAGCTGATTTACGCCCCATTTAGCATCTCGGCGAGGCCGAAAAATTATGTTTTGGGTGTGAAACAAGGTGCACAAGATTTTGCACCCAGGCGGAACTTTCGCCAATGGTTTAGCGGCGGCGCTAAAGCTTAATGCCCCGCCGTTGTTTTGACCATTATGATGAAGTGACTCGTCGTGCATTGCTGCGCTAGCGCCCCGGGCGGAACATTCGATCATGTCACCCGATTTAGCGTCCGCCCGAGAAACTGCCCAGAAAAACCAGACGGACCCAGGGCGCACCAGGCGCTAACAGCGCCATGTTGGAAGCATAAAAACATAGAAAATAGGTGCAGGAGTAGGCCATTCGGCCCTTCGAGCCTGCACCGCCATTCAATGAGTTCATGGCTGAACATGCAACTTCAGTACCCCATTCCTGCTTTCTCGCCATACCCCTTGATCCCCCTAGTAGTAAGGACTACATCTAACTCCTTTTTGAATATATTTAGTGAATTCGCCTCAACAACTTCCTGTGGTAGAGAATTCCACAGGTTCACCACTCTCTGGGTGAAGAAGTTTCTCCTCATCTCGATCCTAAATGGCTTACCCCTTACCCCTGGTTCTGGACTTCCCCAACATTGGGAACATTCTTCCTGCATCTAACCTGTCTAAACCCGTCAGAATTTTAAACATTTCTATGAGATCCCCTCTCATTCTTCTGAACTCCAGTGAATACAAGCCCAGTTGATCCAGTCTTTCTTGATATGTCAGTCCCACCATCCCGGGAATCAGTCAGGTGAACCTTCGTTGCACTCTCTCAATAGCAAGAATGTCCTTCCTCAAGTTAGGAGACCAAAACTGTACACAATACTCTAGGTATGGCCTCTCCAAGGCCCTGTACAACTGAAGTAACACCTCCCTGCCCCTGTACTCAAATCCCCTCGCTATGAAGGCCAACATGCCATTTGCTTTCTTAACCGCCTGCTGTACCTGCATGCCAACCTTCAATGACTGATGTACCACGACATCCAGGTCTCATTGCACCTCCCCTTTTCCTAATCTGTCACCATTCAGATAATAATCTGTCTCTCTGTTTTTACCACCAAAGTGGATAACCTCACATTTATCCACATTATACTTCATCTGCCACGCATTTGCCCACTCACCTAACCTATCCAAGTCACTCTGCAGCCTCATAGCATCCTCCTCGCAGCTCACACTGCCACCCAACTTAGTGTCATCCGCAAATTTGGAGATACTACATTTAATCCCCTCGTCTAAATCATTAATGTACAATGTAAACAGCTGGGGCCCCAGCACAGAACCTTGCGGTACCCCACTAGTCACTGCTTGCCATTCTGAAAAGTACCCATTTACTCCTACTCTTTGCTTCCTGTCTGCGAAGGAGAAAGTCTCAGTTGTCAGTGATTAAAAGAATTTGGAGAAGAACACTGCGTTAGTGCATACTTTTGATTGTGAATTTTTATGTGAGGTTCTAGTTTGTTTTATAAAGGACCTTTAAGGACATTTTAAAAGATGGGGGCCATTCTAGGTCAGGAGCCAGTAAGACTGGCTGCTATATTTATATGGCTTCAAGCTGGAAGAAGGCTTATTGTTGATCATTTGCAACGTAATCAAAGAAGTTGCAGAAGTATGGGGAGGAGTCCTTACCCCGCCCTCCCCCCCTCCCATGAGGGGACATCGCTCATACCTCCAGCTCTCTGAGGCACAGTGCATTAGAAGGCTGCTCTTCCGAAAAGAGGTGATCACAGATGCCAGCTCATAAAGGCAGACCTACAGCTTACCTGCGGCAACAGGACTGCATTGCCTGTCAAGGTGAAGGTGACTGCTGCACTTGCCTTCTATGCCTCTGGCTCCTTTCAAACATCAGCGGAGGACATATGCTCCATCTCGCAGCAAGCTACACATTGCTGCATTCGCTAGGTGACTGCTGCACTGTACGCACGCAGGATGGACTTCATGAACTTCCTAATGACCAGGGAGACCCAAAATGAGAGGGCTATAGGTTTTGGACAATTTTCTGGCTTCCCCAAGGTTCAGGATGCCCTTGACTCTGTGCACATCGCCCTGTGAGCACCTTTACACAATCCAGAGGTTTACCGAAACCGAAAGGGACTCCATGAAGGTGAGAGCAGTGTCTCACGCATGTTCCAGCATCAGTCACAAGGCCAGAGCTGGATGCTCGGGGACAAAGGTTACGGCCTCGCCACCTGGCTCATGAGCCCCTCCGGAACCCTCAGACGGAAGCTGAGCATGAGAGCCATGCAGCCACACGCAATGTCGTCGAACAGACAACTGGAGTGCTCAAGCAGCGCTTCCAATGCCTGGACCACTCTGGAGGCTGCCTGCAATACTCCCCTCAGCAGGTCTCTGAGTTCATTGTGGTGTGCTGCATGCTACACAACTTAGCCATCATGAGGGGACAGGAATTGCTAATGGGGATTGCAGGAGAAAGGCGGGGAGGAGGAGAAGGAAAAGGAGCCAGGCAAGGTACGCATGCCAACATCATCACCTCCCCTCACTACAACCACAGGGAAGGCATCATGAAGATTTCGCCGCTGCAAAAGCCTTACGTCGGCAGTTCATAATTGAACGCTTTGCTTGAAGAATGATCGGCACAGCACGTTTGGCCGTTGCCTGCCCACTCTATCCCAGTATGTTGACTATTCCCCCTTTTATTCTGCAAATGAGACACTGCACAGAAATGGTTAAGGTAAAGAAAACATTTATTGAACATTGCAACATTGTAAGCTTTGTAACCTTCATTGTGAGACTTAAATAAAATGAGCTGCATCTAGCAGTGTAATAATTCAACATCATCAGAACATAGTCCAGTGTGATACTGTAACACATGATACTGTAACATAAAACATATGATGCATCCAGCATCAACAACATAATGCAGCAACATCATATCCTGCCCCACTATTTTTTCCCACCGTCTTTTGCTCCCCTACCCCTTATCACCCTCCATTGCCTGCTGCTCCTATCCAAAGTGACACCAAGGCTGCTGTGTGCGGGGAGAGATGGCATCTGGGGATGCACTGGACCAGCTCGTGGAGTGGAAGGCCCGGCTTCTGACTGACGAACCTCTTCATCGGTGTCGCCAGTCACAGGTGGTTTGGGTGACAACCGTCGCTGATGCTTGGTTGGCGACTGTGGGGGGAGACGGAATTCTGTCATCCGGAGGAATTACATCACTTCCCATATCCTTGGAGCCACTCAGTTGCCGACGGGGCTGGTCCCTAGCAACCGGAGCACCTTGCTGGCCCGCTTCGGAACCGTCACTTCCCCGTGTGACAGTGGGGAACGCAGAGAGTATGGAGGCATGCGTGGACTGCATCACCTGCCCAAGCTGAAGCAGAGCTTGTGCCTGTGATGTGCCATATTCCGCAAGGGTTCACGCCACACTCTCTGGGACTCCACTGTCACTGCTGGAGGCCACCAGCCTCGAGTGGGCATTGATGATCTCGCTAGTATCACGGCTCGCACTGACAATCTGCGATCCTACCTCTGTTATGGTCGCTTTCAGACTGTCAATGCTCGCGGGAATCCTACCCAATCATCAAGGATCTGGATGCTCTCTCTGGAAATTCCAACCATGTCCAGTTCCACGTCTGCCTGGCTGTCAGCAGACCAACTTTGCCGACTCACCCTGCGGAGAGATGGCCTGCGGGATTCAACCCCAGCACTGCGTTGCTGCACGCCACTGGTCCCAGGAGCCTCGTATTCCTCGAACCCCGAGAACGTCATGTCATCCCCAGAGGAGCTGAGTGCCAATGGTGGAACAGAGGTCGGAGGATGCTGTGTCGGAGTCAGCACATCAGTATCCTCCTCCTCCAGACGATGGCCTGACGTGGAGTGGTCCATTGAGGGATGCTGCGCCTGGGACTGGTCATCTGGAAGTAGAAAGCAACAGATGAGTGGTTAGCAGCAGCGGGGGGGGGACAGGGTGACATGAGAAAGGTCGCATAGCACAGGCTCATTTGAAGGAAGTCCGCTACTCCATTATATCTAGTCCAGAGACACTGCAGTACATTGTACCAACCCTAGCCCAGAGACACTGCAGGACATTGTACCAACCCTAGCCCAGAGACACTGCAGGACATTGCCCCAACCCTAGTCCAGAGACACTGCATGACATTGCCCCAACCTACCCCAGGGAGTGTGCAGGACATTGCCCCAACCCTAGTCCAGAGGCACTGCAGGACATTGCCCCAACCCAGGCCAAGGAGTGTGCAGGACTTACCCTCGGTATCCAAGCGGGCGGCAGCAGCCCCAATGGCAGTTACCTGACCTGAGACGCCGATGAGGCCTGCCACTCTGTCCTCGATGTCGGTGAATGGCAGGGTCCGAGGCAGACCGCCGCCTGTACACACCTGCTTGCGTCGATTATGAGACTTCTTTGCCTGCAAAGATGAAAATGGGAATGGTTACAAGAGGGTCCATCAGCTCTTGCAGCACACACAGATAGCCACCAACAGATGATTTTTTTCAGCGCCAGAACTTTCGGCGCACAAAGTCTGTGGTGCAACGCCAGAGTTAATGCTAACGCTCCTCGTGAACTTTCATTCCGTGAAAGGTCCTTGTTCTGGCACTAACGTTAACCCGACGCTAAATTTTTCACTCCGAAACGGGTGAAAACTCAAAAAACCCAAAATTCAGCCCCTGGTGTATTGCATACAGTGTTGGTCTCCTTACCCAAGGAAAGATATACTTGCCGTAGAGGGAGTACAACAAAGGTTCACCAGACTGATTCCTGGAATGGGGGGATTGTCCGATGAGGAGAGAGTGAGTAGATTAGGCCTATATTCTCTAGAGTTTAGAAGAATAAGAGGTGACCTCATTGAAACATACAAAATTCTTACATGGCTTGACAGGGTAGATGCAGGGAGGATGTTTCCCCTGGCTGGGGAGTCTAGAACCAGCGGGCACAGTTCAGAACAAGGGCTCGGCCATTTAGGTCTGAGATGAGGAGAAATTTCTTCACTCAGAGGATGGTGAATCTTTGGAATTCTCTACCCTACAGGGCTGTGGAGGCTCAGTCTTTGAGTCTTCGAGTATATTCAAGACAGAGATCGATAGATTTTTGGATATTAAGAGAATCAAGGGATATGGGGATTGTGCAGGAAAGTGGAGTTATGGTAGAAGATCAGCCATGATCTTATTGAATGGCGGAGCAGGTTTGAGGGGCCAAATGGCCTGCTCATGCTCCTATTTCTTATGTTCTTATGTTCAAGCTTTGAGGAATGGAAGGATGGGTGGAGAGAACAGAGAAGGCGTGAGGTTGGAGGAGAGGAAAGGAAGAGGATGAGGAAGGAAGGGGAAAGAGGATGGGGAAAGCCTTAAACTATCTGTGCAAGAAGATTTTGGTTTTATGTTGGGGTTTTGATTTTTGTGTGTTTAGGGGCTTACATTTATGCGTAATCATATGCAGCCCACTCAATAGTTTTGGCACGGGTGCTTGCCCTAGTTCTGAAAGGTTCAACATCCCTGATTTGACAAACAACTTGATGCCGTGATGAGGATGTACTACAGTAGGGCAAATAGCTTCTCTCTCTCTCTATTTATCTTGTGACCTTGTTGATATAAAAGTGCTTTTCTATTACAATTCAAAGTTGGAACATGCATGCCAGCAAATGCTCGTGGTACTCCTGAATGGTAAGTTTGTCTGTCGCCTTAATTTCATTACTGTTTTATAAATTTGCGATAATTTACATCAGTAGCTGTAATTTCTTGGAGCCTTACCAAGTCTACACAACTCCATCTTGTGTTAGTCAAAGGCATTATTTAAGAATAACTATATGATATTCTTTTGCATTACGGTGGAAAGACGATTTGCCATTTGGAAAAATATTGCATCTAACATATACCATTTTAAGTAAGGAAATGTTGTGGGGGGGCGGTCAAACCCAGGTATATATGTTGTATGTGAGTCCATGTGCAGAATTTTTACTTATACAAAAAAAGTGGCTGTTATATGTGAGTGTTTTATGTGAGAAATTATGGTACATGAACTTTACTTTGGTCCATCTACTGACTCAATGCAGCTTTCATAGAAGCAAAAAGTTACAAGTATAAACAGGCATTTGTTTTCTGCCTAACCATATCTAATTCTAAGCTGCTACTCCACATCCTGACAGATGGGTACTAATGCTGGCTGTTTGTTATTCCTAGGTACAGTGTATGCATAATATGTTGATTTTATAATTATATAAACACATACCAGCCCGAGAATTTCCTGATAATTAAGTGCAAATTATCTATCGATATGTTTCATGGCATTATATTTTCTAATCCTTCTGTGTGAACATTAAACATCAGTAACACAGAGCACACTAACAAATGGCAAATGTACTAAACATTGAATAAAATTGTCCTGTATTTGTTCCCCTGTCTGGTATGGAAGATTGCAGTAAAGGAAAGTGCAATCCCTGGCCTATGTTGATTTAACCACTCTCAGTTGGGGTTACTACAATTTACCTCTGTGTTCGTGGGCTAGTGAATGTAGAAAGTGCATCTGTGTGGATGTCAGGTAAGAACAGATTGGGTTTGGCAGTGATGCGGTCCACAGTTGAATAGCCCACCAAGTATCAGATTAATTCAGTTGATAATTTAGTCAACAAAACTTTGGTACATCACTGAATGGCAAACACAACTGCATCACATAATCTCGGCAGACACTCCAGTGCAGCATTAAATGAAAACAAAAGCAAAATACTGCGGAGGCTGGAAATATAGGGAAAAAACCAGAAAATGCTGGAAATACTCACCAGGTTAGGCAACATCTGTGGAGAGAGAAGCAGTTAATGTTCGTCAGAACTGTAAAAAGTTAGAGATGTACCAGTATTTAAGCAAGTACAGAGGCAGGGAAAGGGGGGAGGGGATTGAAGAACAAAAGGGAAGGTCTGTGATACGATGGAAGGCAGGAGAGATTAAAAGACACAAGGGATGATGGTGCAAGGCAAAAGGAGAAGTTAATAGGACAAGTAACGAAACAAAAGATGAGTCTATTACAGATGTAAATGGGAATGGCAGACTCATTCACAGCTGCCTTGTGAAAAAATAGGGGCAGAGATCATGGTCTGAAATCATAACTCGATGTTGAGTCCTGAAGACTGTAAAGTATCTAATCAAAAGATGAGATATTGTTCTTGGAGCTTACATTGAGCTTGATTGGAACAGTGTAAGAGGCCGAAGATAGAGAGTTCAGAGTGGAGAGGAAAATTAAAGCGACAGGCGACCGGAAGTTTTAGGGTCACGCTTATGGACTGAACGGAGGTGTTCCGCAAAGCAGTCACTCAATCTGTGTATGGTCTCCCCAGTGAAGAGGAGACCACATCATGAGCAGTGAATACAGTATACTAAATTGCAAGAAGTACAAATAAATTGCTGTTTCACCTGAAAGGAGTGTTTGGGGCCCTGGACAGTGGGAAGGGAGAGGGTAAAAGGGCAGGTGTTGCATCTCCTGCACTTGGATGGGAAGGTGCTGTGGGAAGGGGAGGGGTTGTTTGAGGTGATTGAGGAGTGAACCAGGGTGTCGCGGAGGGTGCGGTCCCTTTGGAATTCTGAAAGGGGAGGGGAGGGGAAGATGTGTTTGGTGGTGGAATCATGCTGGAGATGGCGGAAATGGCAGAGAGAATGGAATAGAGTCCTTACAGGAAGCGGAGTGGGAGGAGTGAATGCTGCATCGCCAGATGTCAAACTGAGGCCCTAGTTGGCTATTTCAATGGTTTGGATACATTGAATGTGTAGGCTGGTGGGATGCAAGGTGAGGACAGGGAATCCTGGGAGGGAGGGGAAGGGGTGAGAGCAGAAGTGTGAGAAATAGAACAGACACGGTCGAGGGCCATGTCAACCAAGGTAGAGGGGAAACCTCGGTTGAGGAAAAAGGAAGACATATCGGAAGCACTGGTGTGGAAGGTGGCATTGCCAGAGAAAATGTGATAGAGATGGAGAAACTGGGAGAATGGAATAGAGTCCTTACAAGAAGCGGGGTGGGAGGAGTGAATGCTGCATCACCGGATGTCAAACTGAGGCCCAAGTTGCCTATTTCAATGGTTTGGATAGTCATGGGGATATTTGAAGAAGAGTAATGAGTTAGGCTGTTGTCCTGAACAATATTCCTTACTTAACCAATACTATCAAAAGCCTAATTGCTGTTTGTACATAAAATGGCTGCTGCATTTGCCTACTCAATAAGTAATTGTATTTCAAAGTAATTAATTGTGTGTCAAGTCCATATGGATGGTTTCGAGAGACGACATCAATGGCTGTCTAGGGTACATGAAAAATGACCACTTGAATGAGGTTTCAGAGAACTGACAGTGCTGTGGAAACCATCCCACAGTATAAGTCACACTCTTCAGCAGAGAGGGGTTAACTGGGCTGGGGAGAAGATAATTAGATATTACTAAACCACGAGAGAAACTAATGGGACCTAATGGCTTACATTCTAGGGTCCTAAAAGAGATGGCTGCAGAGATAGTGGATGCACTGGTTTTGATCATCCAAAATTCCCTAGATTGGAAAGTAACAAATGTAACATCACTATTCAAGAAAGGAGGGAGACTACAGGCCAGTTAGCCTGACACCAGTTGTCGGGAAAATGCTGGAATCCATTGTTAAGGAAGTCGTATCAGGCACTTAGAAAATCATAACATGATTAGGCAGAGTTAACATTGTTTTATGAAAGTGAAATCGTGTTTGACAAATTTATTTGAGTTTTCTGAGGATGTAACTAGCAGGGTAGATAAAGGGGAACCAATGGATATAGTATATCTGGATTTCCAAAAGGTATTCGATAAGGTGCCACATAAAAGATTATTACACAAGATAAGGGCTCATGGGATTGGAGTTAATGTATTAGCATGGATAGAGGAAGGTTAACGGACAGAGAACAGAGAGTAGGGATAAATGGGTCTTTTTCAGGTTGGCAGGCTGTAACTAGTGGGGTGCCGCAAGGATCAGTGCTGAGGCCTCAGCTATTTACAATCTATATTAATGACCTAGATGAAGGGACTGATTGTAAAGTATCCAAGTTTGCTGATGATACAAAGCTAAATGGGACAGTAAGCTGTCAGGAGAACACAAAGCATCTGCAAAGGGATATAGTTAGACCAAGTGAGTGGGTGGTAAGGTGACAGATGAGTATAATGTACAGAAATGTGAGGTTATTCACGTTGGTCGGAAGAATAGAAAAACAGAATATTTTTTAAATGGTGAAAAGCTTTTGGTGTTCAGAGAGATTTGGGTGTCCTTGTACAAGAAACTTAGGACTAGACTTTCCCTAAAGGCCCTCAACGCCTGATTGCCTGCTGAGAAGAACCGCAAACGTTTGGCGAGAAAATGGGCATTGCACACTCTGTCGGCAGTTTTCTTGGCGGGTAAGTGTAAAGTTAGCAACATGGACGGTCGTATTGGAATGGATGGTAAGTACCAAAATTTAGTACGGTTGGGCCTAGGGAGGGGAGAAAATTAAAAAAAAATTTTCATAAAAAAAAAATAAACAAAGCATTCCCAAGACAGTTTTAAACTACTCGCTATTTTAAAATTAAAAATAACTAAATAAAGAACCTTTAATTTACCTTTCTTTGCAGGGCACTCACCTATCGCCCTGTTAAGCAGCTTTTGCAGGGCGGGTCTCTCGGCGATCTGGACTTCAGCAGTTGAGGCCAAATTTACGTCCTGGCGGTTGTTCTCGGCGTTGCACGTGGGCGGTTTGGTCCCGGCGGGCGTCTTCAGATGTAGGCGATACCATGAAGAAACTTAAGTGGAAACTTTCGCCAGGCAAAAAAACAGCTGTACCGCCGAGAAAATCGCCGACAATGAAGCCAAAAGTCTAGCCCATAGAAAGCTAGCATGCAGGTACAGCAAGCAATAGGGAAGGCAAATGGCGTGTTGTCCTTTATTTCAAGGGGGTTGGAGTATAAGAGTAAGGAAGTCTTGCTACAATTGTACAGGGCCTTGGTGAGGCCGCATCTGGAGTACTGTGCACAGTTTTGGTCTCCTTATCTGAGAAAGGATATACTTGCCTTGGAGGTGGTGCAACGACGGTTCACTAGATTGATTCCTGGGATTAGAGGGATGTCTTATGATGAGAGATTATGTAGAATGGGCCTATACTCTCTGGAGTTTAGAAGAATGAGAGGTGATCTCATTGAAACATACAAGATTCTGAAGGGGATTGACAGGGTAGATGCTGAGAGGTTGTTTCCCCTGGCTGGAGTGTCTAGAACTAGGGGGCACAGTCTGAGGATAAGGGGTAGGTCATTTAAGACAGAGATGAGGAGGAATTTCTTCACTCAGAGGGTGGTGAATCTTTGGAATTCTCTGCCGAGAGGACTGTGGCTGCTGAGTCTCTGAATATATTCAAGGCTGAGATGGATAGATTTTTGGAGTCTAGGGAAATCAAGGGATATGGAAATCTGGCGGGAAAATGGAGTTGAGGTCAATGATCAGCCATGATCTTATTGAATGGCAGAGCCGGCGCAAGGGGCCGTATGGCCTTCTCCTGTTCCTGTTTCTTATGTTCTCATATAAAGGCCACCCTTAAAACTTACAGCAATAATATTAAAGACAGGGGCCCCGATTTTCATGAGCTGCAAGGCCCGCCCATTTGCCGCCCAAAGGCTCCCCTCCTGCCCGCTCCATGCCAAGTGGAAACTAGGAGCGAGAGGAAAACAGCAGGAAAACCCGGCGGCAGCAGGCGGCAATGGGTGGTAAGGCCACCTATATGAGGGCCACAGTCTTCCTGAGAAAAAACTTTCATTGTTTTAAGAGCATTCGAGCCTGAAAAGCTGTGTCATTTTCCTCACGCTAAGCAACTTGGTATGTTCTAATGCCATATTTAGAAACAAAAGCAATAATTTCCCAGTTACTTTCTCCATAGGCAGTGCCCCTTGAAAATAAACCTCGTTCCTTTGAATAGGTAGCACTAGGATTCAGAGGAGACTCTGGAGGCTCTGCAGGCGGTGTCTGGTATACTTGATGCCTTCCGCGACTGGTGGGCACCACATGGTATAGTGTCTTATAGCCACTAATAATAACATTTTGATTTAGTTGGGAAGGTATCCCTTTGCTTTTGCTGAGACTGTGTTGCTTATTTTGGCATCTTTTAGTTTGGTTGGAGCATAGGTTTCTCTCTTTTATCAGTGGTGCCCTAAAAGGGGTACTTGCTGATTTTTGTTTGGTGACCCTGGGGCAACCCAGTGCCACCCTTATTGGTCCATCAAAAAAGGCCTGGGATTCAGAAAAAAAGCATAATAATGCAGATGCTGGAAATCTGAAATAAAAACAGAAAATGCTGGAAATACTCAACCAGTCAGGTAGCATCTGTGGAGAGAGAAACAGAGTTAACGCTTCAGATCAATGACCTTGTGACCTGAAACGTTAACTCTGTTTCTCTCTCCACAGACACTGCCTGACCTGCTTAGTGTTTCCAGCATTTTCTGTATTTATCTGGGATTCAGAACATTGCTTAAGGTTCCCTCTCTCTCTTGGTTTATGGCAATACCTGGACTCGTTGATCAGATTATTTGCCTGATAACCATTACTCTCTTTCTGCTATAATAAAAACAGAAATTGCTGGAAATACTCTGCGAGTCAGGCAGCATCTAGAATCAGGGATCCCAATCTCAGAATTATGGGTTGGCCATTTAGGACTGAGATTAGGAGAAATTTCTTCACTCAGAGGGCGATGAATCTTTGGAATTCTCTACCCCAGAGGGCTGTGGAAGCTCAGTCATTAAGTATATTCAAGACAGAGATTGATAGATTTTTGAATATTAAGAGAACCAAGGGATATGGGGCTCGTGCAATGGAGTTGAGGTAGAAGGTCAGTTATTGAATGGCAGAGCAGGCTCGAGGGGCCGATGGCCTACTCTTGCTCCTAATTCTGATGTTCTTATGTTCATCTGTGGAGAAAGAAGCAGAGTTAATGTGTCAGGTTGATGACCTTTCGTCAGAAAGACTTGCATTTATATAGAGCCTTTCATGACCACCGGACGTCTCAAAGCACTTTACAGCCAATGAAATACTTAGCAGTCACTGTTGTAATGTGGGAAACGCGGCAGCCAACTTGCGCACAGCAAACTCCCACAAACAGCAATATGATAATGACCAGATAATCTTATTTTTGTTATGTTGATTGAGGGATAAATATTGCCCAGGACACCAGGGATAACTCCCCTACTCTTCTTCGAAATAGTGCCATGGGATGTTTTACGACCACCTGACCACCACTCGGTTTAACGTCTCATCCGAAAGACGGCAGCTCCGACAGTGCAGCACTCCCTCAGTCATCATCATCATAGGTAGTCCCTAGGAATCGAGGAAGACTTGCTTCCACTCTTAAAATGAGTCCTTAGGTGGGTGAACAGTCCAATGAGACAACGAGAACCACAGTTCCTGTCACAGGTGGGACAGATAGTCGTTGAGGGAAAGGGTGGGACAGGTTTGCCGCACGTTCTTTCCGCTGCTTGCGCTTGATTTCTGCATGCTCTCAGCGATGAGACTCAAGGTGCTCAGCGCCCTCCCGGATGCACTTCCTCCACTTAGGACGGTCTTTGGCCAGGTCAGTGGGGATGCCGCACTTTATCAGGGAGGCTTTGAGAGTGCCCTTGTAAGGTGTCCTCTGCCCACCTTTGGCTTGTTTGCAATGGAGGAGTTCCGAGTAGAGCGCTTGCTTTGGGAGTCTCGTGTCTGGCATGCGACAATGTGGCCTGCCCAGAAGAGCTGATCGAGTGTGGTCAGTGCTTCAAGGACTCCCTCAGTACTGCACTGGAGTGTCAGCCTAGAAAAATGTGCTCAAGTCCCTGGAACTCTCTATGCTTATGTACTTATTATAATTTAAAAAAAATGTAACATGCTTCCTCCCAAAATGTTTCGTTTTCCTGCTTACAGAAACCGAGATTAATCGTTTGCTCTCCGCCGTCAGTTCCTCGAGCATTTGCTGAGAAAGTTGAAAGAGTTAAAGTAGTTCTTCTTTTCCCCCAATAAGCGTGCTGTTCCTAGGTAACAGCACAGCCAGTCTCCCTTGCCTCTTCTGCACAAGAGTATCGCGACGGTTTGCCGCAGTGACCTCAGACGTTTGGAGGTGGATTGTACTGAACTTTTTCAACAACTTCCAACAACGGGCTGCAATCGGGGGGGGGGGGGGGGGGGGTTTGAGGGAAGCAAGCACACACATACACACACACACCAGTGAACGGCAAACGGCAAACCACTGCCTTGACAACTCTGGGACAACAATCTATCTCGCAGTCTGGGAAATAAGAGCTTCGACACCTCCCCTCAATCCCGGATCCGGGAATTCCTGCACTACCGAAACAAAGCTGGGTAAGGACGATAAGCTTTTAAAAAAATTAATGGGAAGGGAGAGCGCCTGATGTGAAAAGCAGCTGTCGCCCCCTCTTTTGTTAACTGCGCTGCCCTCGGTGGTTGCAGAGTCTCGCACTTCACACACTTACAGCCCGGATTTGCTTTTAGCGTTCAGGAGGATTTGAGAATGTAAAAATCACCCGCTTGCGGCTACGTGGTGCGTGCAACTTTGTGCTCCAGCCTTTCTTTGGAAGGATCCTTGTCTCTAGTTGTAGGTTGTCAAGAGAAGTACCAGATGGTAGTCATCGTTTATTTTTAGTCAGATCCCGGTTATTTTTTTTTTAAAGAAAATTATGATTCGGCATCCAGCATTTGAATAAAAGCATTGACGGCTCTGTATTAAAACATTTACATCACACATCTTGTAGCTGTACGGTCACTAGTTACACATCGGATGATGGGGGGATGGGGGGGGGGTGGAGGTAAGGCCACTTTATTCAGTCCATCAAGCTGCAGAAGCTAAATGTCCATGATATGTGGATTTGGAGGCCGTTTTGTTGAACAAGGACTGGCTCGCTACACAAGACAGAGACACCGATTGTTGGCCAAATCGCGGGTTGTGTAATGGAAATAAACAAAGGTGTCGCTTAAGCCTGTTTCTCTTTAATGGTCTTTATTGTGTTTTGAAACACAATGTTTCCATTTGTATGTTTCTTGTAAATGACTGTAAAATGATAATTTACAACGACGTGTCCCAGGGCGAGCGCTTTAATTTAATTCCCACTATGAATGGGAAAGGTCGGGAGTCCTCTTCTGGATTTCGTTCATAATCTCATTTCACCCGAGTAAAATGTTCAACGCCTTTTTTCAGATGCAAATTTCTTTTGGTAGCAAGCAAATGTTTTCTGGAGGAGGTGGCAGCTTTGGTCTACATTCACCTGTCAGTGGTCGAGTGTGTAACTGTGTTGCGATCCTCTCAACATGGTTCAACATTCACTGCAGACATTTGGAGTACAAGTGAGAACTCCTCGAATCGCTGTCCCGCTTCAGCGCCGGATTAAAAATGCAGGGTTTCAAATGTAGAGATCGTAGACGAGAGTCTGTGCTCCCCAGGCTTAAAAAGATCAGAAACTGACCCTTGGAAAAAGGAATCCACATAATAAACAGAGGTTTATTTTAATTTTTGCTGCAAATAAACCTTTACTGTTTCTCCGTCTCAATGTATTCTCGTTACTTTTCCCCCTACTTGGTACATATATGGTGTAAAACCAGAAAATGCTGGAAATACTCAGCAGGTCAGGCAGCATCTGTGGGGAGAAACTGATTTAACGTTTCAGGTCGCTGACCTTTCGTCAAAACATATACAGTATGTTCAGTGAGATTGGCGTGTTGCTGGTGGGTTGGTTTCGGTGTATTACGTGAAATGTGTTACGATATTCCTATTGAATTCCCGTTGGTAAGGTACTGTGAAATCCTGTTGTTGATCAGAGGTCCATTTGTAAAGTTAGGAGGGTCTTTTTTGCAATTGCTTTCGCAATCGCCCTGGCGACGATGCTTACAATATAGTAACGATTGAACGAGAATCGGTGAAGTAATCACCAGGACGTGATGGTTAGTGAACGAGGATCATGGAGACTTATCCCATTCATTCATTCATTCAATCAATCGGTGCAATCCATTGACTTACTCCAGCAGTTTGCAAAGTTCATTCATGTGCTGCACTCTGTAAGCAAAATCGTTACAAAGTATTCATAGCAGGAAACAAATTGCGAAGTATATATGCATAGAATGGCAAAATAGAAATTTCGAAGTTTGTATATATGCATAGAATGGCAAAAGACAAATTGCTAAGTTTGTATATATGTATAAAATGGCAAAAGACAATTGCTAAGTTTGTATATATGCATAGAATGGCAAAATACAAATTGCTACGTTTGTGTATATATGTATAGAATGGCAAAAGAAACACTGACGAGCGGTGGATTGCCTGAGCGAGCAGCTTTGTTGCATGGTTTGCGTTTGTCACTGCCCAGTTTGCGAGGCGCCACCTGAGTCATGCGATGTAACACCTTTCGGCGTCAACCTGGCGGCTGGCGCCCCGCCTCCTCCGCTTGCAGCGGGTGCCGGCGCCCGCCGCTGCCGGGTCTGATTGGCCAGCGCCGCACGTCAATCACGCCTGTCTCCAGGCTCTGACTGTCGTCAAGGAAGAAGAGCGAGCCCGGCGCGCGGCTGCACAGCGCAGCAGGGCTGGGAGCGCGAGCCCTGGTGTGCAAATAGCAGCAAGGTAAGAGGCGCAGGAACATTATCAGCAGCCTGCAGTAGGCATTGGCCTGCAGCTTCACCTCATCGATAGCATTTTTAATAAAAAAAAAATGAAGGCACTGTAAACGTATCTATCTGTTTGGAGTTTGTGGCCCCAAATCAGGGCAAAACGTAACAAGCTCCCTTCCCCTCCTCCTCAATCCACCACTTACTCACTGAAATGACTGCAAACTGGATACAGGTGGGTTAAAAAAAGACAGCATCTTTTTAAAGGGTTGATCGTGGCGTACTTTAAAAAAAAGTTGTTGGGCAAGCTTTTGTTGTGTTGGCTGTTATTGGTAAACATGCAACCTAATGATGCATTCTGATGCTAATTACATCATTACTGTTTTCGTGTAGCGGTTTTGCAAATTGTGCACTGGGATTCTGGTTCTTTCCCTTCCGAAAGGCTGACTGCAGCATTGTAATTTTGTGTCCTGAAAACTTGTGTGGAGGTTTAAAATAACGACGAGTTCAGAGGTGTTGCAGTCTGTCAGATGTGATGTTTCGTTGATGAGTCAGTCTGGCGTTCTGTTCAATTACATTGTCATTCTCAGACACTGTCATCATTAGAATACAATGTCATATTTTCTCAAAATAGTCCAAATGATGTGCTTTTCAGGATTGTAAATTCAAATAGGGTGATCACGTTTGAGTAGTTAAAAATGAGTATTTCATTTAATTGTTTTACTTCTAGTCTGTGATCATTTTCATTTGTGCTTCCTATTATGTTACCGCATGCTTTTAATAAGCTTTAAATCCTTACTGTTTGACGTAATAACCTTTTTACCATACTTTCTGGTGCTGTAAGTAATGTCAGCGAATGCCACAGTCGCTGCACAAATGTGCATGGGAGCTGAGCGTCTAATCATGGCTACTTCAGATTGCCTGTGACTTCCATGGCCTGCCCATTGTCCTGAGCCACTGTGGTTTGGGGCGGAGGCAAGCAATCCTGCATTCTCCATTACACAGCTGAGGACCTTAGACCTTTGTAATCTGATTATGCAGACATAGCTAGCAAGCATCAAATAATTCTCTTAGTTTTTTTCCCCCCTGAAGTCACGTGAGTACAGGGAAAGTGAAAGATTGGTTCTTGTGGTCAGGCTGGCCAGTCAACTGCCAGTATCCCAAAATGTGAATCTCTGTAACATGGATGAGCTTTCCATAACTGTATATATGGGTGGGGGAAAAGAAGGAAGGTTATACTACACGGCTCATTTGTTTGGAACTTGGGAGTAATTGGAATATTGGACGGTCAAATGTGTGAATCTCTTGTGTACCTCCTAGTGTCAGTCTCTGTTCCTCACTACTAAATTGGCTAACCAATAGAGGTAATCTTGATGGCCAGGGACACAATTTTAAAAGTTTTAAGCTATCAAAGGAAAATAAGAGATTTAGGAAATATATCATTAGTGAAAGGATTTAAATAAATTTTGTTCATGGGATGTAGGTGTCGCTGGCAAGGCCAGCATTTATGCCCATCCCTAACTGCCCATGAGAAGATGGTGGTGAGCCACCTTCTTAAACCGCTGCAGCCCGTGTGGTGCAGGTACTTTCACAGTGCTGTTAGGGAGGGAGTTCCAGGATTTTGACCCAGCAATGAAGGAATGGCGATATACTTCCAAGTCAGGATGGTGTGTGACCTTGGTGGCGAACTTGCAGGTGCTGGTGTTCCCACGTGGCTGCTGACCTAGTCCTTCTAGGTGGTGGAGGTCGCGGGTTTGGGAGGTTTTGTCGAAGAAGCCTTGGCGAATTGTTGCAGTGCATCTTGTAGATGGTACACACTGCAGGCACGGTATGCTGGCAATGGAGGGAGTGAATGTTGAAGGTGGTGGATGGGGTGCCTATTAAGCCGGCTGCTTTGTCCTGGATGGTGTCGAGCTTCGTGAGTGTTGTTGGACTAGATTATCAATGGGAGTGGTGGAACAAAAAACCATGGCTTTTAAAAAAAAAAGTACAGTTGAATTACTGTTAGGATTCAAGGCTATTAGTTCCATAATCAGCATATGGAACCTGGGGGAAGGAATAATTGGATGGACCAATAGGCTTAACATTGCTATGTATTTATGCATGTAACTTTCCATTCTTGGGTTTGAAATTGGCCACTGATGTGTTGAAAATGACTGCTATCCTTAAGCGTGACTCCCCAGTGCATTGAGCTCCTTCCTCCACCTCAGTGTTGTGAGGTGATGCGCTGTGTTTTACGCGAGAATAAATCCCGTAGAGATTTATTAAGGTTCCCAGTGTAGCTCTGCTAAATGCTTTGTTCTGGTCTACTATCAATTAAGAAACTGACTGCAGAGTTCTGCAAAGGCTCAGTTCTAAACTGCCTTTACCAATAAAGATCCCAGGTTCAATCGCCAGTGTGTGCTGAGGTTACTGATCTCGGGTGAATGCTGCAGTTTGCTTCAACATTCCTGGGTTAAAGATGGGAAAAATCAGCTAGGGATCCCAGTCATTATTGCTTTTTTTAAAAAAAAGGTAGATTTAAGGGTATGGAGAGTGGGATTGGACTAAAAGGCATAGATTTAACGTAATTGGTTGCAAGTTTAGAGGGGATTTGAGGGGAAATTTCTTCACCCAGAGGGTGGTGGAGGTCTGGAACTCTGCCTGAAAGGGTGGTAGAAACAGAAACTCTCACCACATTTAAAAAGTACTTGGATGTGCACTTGAAGTGCCGTAACCTGCAGGGTTACAGACCAAGAGCTGGAAAGTGGGAATAGGCTGGATAGCTCTTTGTTGGCTGGCGCGGACATGATGAGCCGAAATGGCCTCCTTCTGTGCTTTCTATGATTCTATTACTAGGTTTTTCATGTGAAGACTTGATTGGCCCGTTTTGGTGCTGTTATACTCTGATTCTATCCAGTTAATCCCGATGAAAAGTGTATGTAAGGCGAGAATGTGTTTGGGCTTCATCATGGGTCCCTTCATAGTTGAATAGCACATTGGTACTCTGGTTAGGATTGCACACAAAGAATGGTCATTTAGGAGAGGTGGACTAGTAACTTGGGCAAGACATAGCAGGTAGTTGGCCACTGCTGATCCATACTTCAGCACGAATCAGATCCTGTGGAACCTGGCCTCAGCATAAGTTAGGATCTTGAAGAAGGGAGGGGAAAAAAGCTCATTCCAAGTTTAGTAAATACCAGTTTTGCAAGAGAATAAGCTCATTGTAAAATTCATTCTATATCCTTGCCCAGAGCATCACCTGAATGAACTGCAAGTGCTTACATTTGTTTGGAAATGGTAGATAGGCAGCACAATAGAATTCTTGGAGCATATTTTAAATTCTGTGCTCTTCATTGTGCTTGTGTGGCCTAGAAACTGTTCATTATGAACTCCCCACTGTGGAGGTTTAATTTAAGTGGGTCAGATCAGATTCTTATCTCTGGTATCTGGAGCAAATGCAACTTGATTTTGTTGAGCTCTATAAATGTAGCCATAGTCAAGTTTAGGCCAAGTTTGTAGTCGAGTTGGTAAGAAGGAAGAAAAGTGTGGAGAGATTTTGCTGGATTTGATTACAGGAGTTTTAATTTGCATATATATGTTATCAAGCTGTTGCGCAGTTGATGAATGGTGCTTGTGGAGGAACATGTAAGTATATTAAGTTGATATATGCAGTGTCAGCCGTGGCTCAGTGTGTAGCACTCATGCCTCTGAGTCAGAAGGTTGTGGGTTCAAGTCCCACTCCAGAGACTTGTGCACAAAAATCAAGGCTCACCCTCCAGTGCCAGTACTGAGCGAGTGCTGCATTTTCGGATGAGATGTTAAACCGAAGCCCTGTCTGCTCTCTTGGGTGGACGTCAAAGATCCCATGGTACTATTTCGAAGAAGAGCAAGGGAGTTCTCCCCAGTGTCCTGGCCAATATTTATCTCACAATCAACATCACAAAAGGAAACATTATCTGGCCATTATCACATTGTTGTTTGTGGGAGCTTGCTGTGTGCAAATTGGCTGTCGTGTTTCCTACATTACAACTGTGACTACACTTCAAAAGTACTTCATTGGCTGTAAAGCGCTTTGGGACATCCTGAGGTCATGAAAGACGCTATAGAAATGCGAGTCTTTCTCTCTAAAGTTTCTTGCAGGTTGCACTTGTACTGGGAGCAGTGCATGTTCATGGATTGGAGCAATTTGTTCTTCGCAGCTCCGGTTTCAGCTGGATTGGGAAATTAAAGGGGTCTTCTTTATAGTAACCTAAAGTTTACAAGAGAGTTCATTTGACCTCGTCCTTCAAGATTATCTACTCTACCATCTTCTCATTACAGCATCTTGTTTATTTTTTTGAAAAGAATCTCGTTGGGAACTCATTGCCCCTCTACATGTGAATCATTGTTCACATACTTCACTTGCTAAGATATAACAAGTTGCATTAATGTAGCGCCTTTAATGTAGCAAAACATCCCAAGGCGCTTAACCAGAGCATTGTCAATAAACATTTTGGCACCGAGCCACAGAAGGAGATATCGGATCAGATGACCAAAAGCTTCGACAAAGAGGTAGGTTTTTAGCAGCATCTTAAAGGTGAATTGGTTTAGGGAGGCAATTCCAGAGCTTAGGCCCTCGACAGCTGAAAGCACGGCTGCCAATGGTGGAGTGATTAAAATCAGGGGAGTGCAAAAGATGTCAAGAAAGGAGGAAGATAATTGATAAATTAAGTTATTCCTATATTCAAAAAGGGAGTTCAAGCAAATCCCAGGGAACTATAAACCAGTTAGCTTAATGTCAATGGTAGGAAAGAAATCGGAACCTTTATTCAAAGATGTAATTGAAAAACATCTGGAAATAGTCAGCCTCCCGGATTTCAAGAGCGGGGGGGGGGGCGGCGGGGCGATGCTTGACCAACCATTGAATTCTTTGAAGAAGTAACAGAGTGGATGGGGTAATGCAGTAGATTTGATATACATGGACTTTGAAATGGCCTTTGATTAGTTAAAAAAATATATTAATTCACGGGATGTGCCCATCCCGAATTGCCCTTGAGAAGGTGGTGATATACATCTGAATGGCTTGTTAGGCCATTTCAGTGGGCAGTTAAGAGTCAACCACATTGCTGTGGGTCTGGAGTCACATAATAGACCACACCGGGTAAGGACGGCAGATTTCCTTCCTTGAAGGACATTAGTGAACCGGATAGGTTTTTATGACAGTCCGATAGTTTTGTGGTCACCATTACTGATGTTAGCTTTTTTTCCAGATTTATATAATTGAACTTTTAAAGCTGCCCAGGTGAATTTGAACTCCTGTCGCCGATCATTAGTCCAGGCCTCTGGATTGCGAATTCTGTAACATACCCACTATGCTACTGTTCCCCATAATAAACCCGTGATGTAATGTCAAGAGCATATGGAGTCAGAAGGCAAGTTGCAGAATGGAAAGCAAACTGGCTGTAAAACAGATAAACCGAGAGCAGGGGATAAAGGGAATTACTCAGACTGGCGGATTGTGAGAAGTGGTGTTCCACCGGGATTGGTGCTGGGACCACTGTGCTTTACCACTTGCATAAATGATTTGGACTAGGGAATTGGAAGTACAATATCAAAATTTACAGATAATTACAACAAATTGGGGGGTATGGTTAATACTGAAGAAGACTATGACAAAATACAAGGAGGCATTAACAAACTTGCAGAATTGGGCTGTAAATGGCAAATGCATTTCAATATAAATAATTATGATGTGGTGCATTTTGGTAAGAGGAATAAGGAATCCATGTACTCCTTGGAAAATAAGAGAATAGGGGCACAAATCATTAAAAGTAGCAATGTAGGTTAACAAGGCCATGAAAAGTTCAAACAAAGCACTTGGATTCATTTCTAGAGGAATAGAATTTCAAAAGCAGAGACGTTATGTTAATCTTGTATAGAACCTTGGTTAGACTGCACTTAAAATATTGTGTACAGTTCTGGTGTCCATTATAAAAAGGATATAGAAGCACTGGGAAAGGTGCAAAAAAGCTTTACGAGGATGATACCAGAACTGAGAGTACAACCAGGAAAGACTGAACAGACTTCTCTTTTCTCTGCTAAAGAGAAGGTTGAAGGGTGACCAAATAGAGGTCTTTTAAAATTCTGAAAGGGTTTAAAAGGGTAGGTGTAGATAAAAATATTCCCGCTTATGGCGGCGGGGGGGTAGAATCTGAAACTATGGAGCATAAATATAAAATAGTCACTGAGAAATCCAATCAGGAATTCAGGAGAAACTTCTTTACCCAGAGTTTTGAGAATGTGAAACTTGCTACCAGATGGACTGGTTGAGGCGAATGCCTTTTAAGAGGAAGCTAGAGAAGTGCGTGAGCGGGTAAGTAATAGAAGGATATGTTTATAAGGGTGCGAGGAATCTCATATGGAACATGAACACCAGTTCTGACAAAAGGTCACAGACTGAAACGTTAACTTTATTTCTCTCTCCACAGATGCCGCCTGACCTGCTGAGTATTTCCAGCATTTTCTATGTTTGTTTCAGATTTCCAGCATCCGCAGTATTTTGCTTTTGTAGAAACACCAGCATAGTTAGGCTGAATAGTTTGTTTCAGTGCTGTAAATTCCATGTCATTCCCCTTCCATCCTGCTCCATTTTGGTTGCAAGTATGTCCCTTCTGTGCCCCTGCCGTGAATTGAAAATTTTTAATGCTTGTTAATATTTCATGGTGTGCCATGAATTCAATTTGCTTTTGAGAAGGATCCTGTGATATTTGTGGTTTGACTGAAGGTCTTCCTCATTCCTGGTTTAAACTGGATAGTACATCGTATTTACACCATAGAAACCGGCCAATCTATTGAATTATATTGCATAGAATTTACAGCACAGAAACAGGCCATTTGGCCCAACAGCTCCGTGTTGGTGTTTATGCTCCACACAAGCCTCCTCCCACCCTACTTTGTCTAACCCCCATCAACATATCCTATTCCTTTCTCCCTCATGTGTTTATCTAGTTTCCCCTTAAATGCATCTATGCTAGTCACCCCAAATGCTCCTTGTGATCATGAGTAGTGTTACCTAATCAGCATTACTTTTTTTTTCTTAAATCCTGTATTTTAGTAGCCTACTCTAGGACCAGTAAAGAGTTTTATTTGCGGTGTGCGTGAAAATGTCTGTTCACATGACACAGGGCTTGAATACTGCAGCTGTTGCTGGGGAGAAAGCATATTTTCCATTGTGCATTATGACACAGAGCACACCCAGTGGATTAATGAAATAAATGGTTGTGTTGCAGGTTGTAAAGATTCGTAGAACCAATGGGGATTTGATGGACATTTGTATAGGTGCCAGGCATTATATTGTGGACACATTGGGGACATTGCTGTGCATCATCCTGTCATTGATTTTTTTTTTTCCTGAGGTTCTTTTGCATTATCCCTGCGACTCCTTTCTATTTATGGGACAATGGCACACAGTGCCTCAGACAGCGCAATAGTTTCTGGCCGTTTCAGTGACTTTAAGTGTTAGCAAATAAATTAACCCCAGGGCAAAGTATCTATTTATATATTGGATATTTATATCAGCGAATGTCCTAGTAAAAACGCAACCATTTTCCAGTAAAACTACTCTTCTTGTCCCTGCAAACAAAACTTGCTCACCCTACCCTACTGACGTATGGTTATAAACCTAAATGCTCTCCTGCTTGGCGTCAGCATCAATGAGTACGCTACCTGTCCCCATGGCAACCACTTTGCATGCTTGCACAATCTCTTCTCACTACATATTTAACTGAAATTGGCACTGAAACTATACGCTTAACAAATACCTGACTGACTAAAACAAGGAGGACAACTCCTGTTGGGGTTGTGTGTCATGTTCGGTGGCACCTCAGAGTTCTGAATCTTTGCAGGCCTCCCAGGGGCCTTTTTAAAAAAAAAATGTAACTTTAGTCTTTGTACACAGGCCACGAGTTGCATCAAGTCCAAGTCTTGAATGCGAATGCATTAATATTTATAAAAATATAAAATTGTGATATATTCTGGAAGTGTTGATTTTATGACACAGAATGTCAGATTCAGTGACTTGTCAAAAACCTCTGCACTGTATAGGTTTGAATATTTATTTGGTTTTCCTCATGTGAGTCTGACCTTTGTTGGATCTGTTGTTCCACATGAAGCTTTGAGGTGTCTTTTTCAAATTGTTAGTCATCTGGATTTTGCTCTGCACCGATGAACTTGAAATCTCTGTTCTGACAGCTCTTCCACATGGGCCAAGACAAGTCCACTTGCTTTGGAGAGCAGTTCGTCACAATGGTGAAGTTAGGTTACAGCTGTGGTGCATGTACACTTGATGCAATGCACTGTCCCTATGGCAGGATACCTGGAGAGGGTTGGCACACGGACCTTGGGGCTTTGAGATATCTGGGGCGGATTGACACTGGCATAAACTGCTCCAAGATCAACGCGCTCATCTACACGACGATCTCTGAAAACCAGGAAGAGGACCTGAGGGAGGGTGGGGGTCCGTGGGAGTGTGTGTGTGTGTGTGTGTGTGTGTGTTCGGCCCATGCAGCAGAGCCTGGTCTCCAATCGTCTTGGATCCCCTTGGCATTGGAACTTGTTCTGTCAAGTCTGTGTGATAGCTGGTGTGCAACAGCCACCCCATGTTAAAAGAATTCACGCACAGGCATCTTCCACCCTTTAAAATGAAGTTCAGCACCTGGCATCAGTCACCTTATAATTCATTTTAGTATGGAAGCAAGTCATTCTCGACACCGGGGGACTGCCTAAGAAGAAGTACCATGGCCTCAATTTTCCCGGGCTGTTTTTTTGGTGTACCGTTTTTTCTGGCGTATTTTTTTTCCCTAGCTTCCCCCTGCGATCTGCGGCGGCATAACTGACTTAGTTACGATTTTTCTAGGCCAGTTATTTTTGATGTCATGTCATGTCACATTCCCTCATGTCTGCGCCAGTTTTTTCAATTGTTCGCAGTTTGGCCAACATTTTTTTTCTCTTAGGTCGGCGTATCTGGGCACTCCCGAAAAACCTTCTGTGAGTTAAGGAAACCAGCGCACATTGAGAAATCGGCGCTGAAAGATGCCATTGTTTTTAAATCAAAGATTTTGGAGGAAGTCAAGAACACTGTCAAAATCAATAATAAAGTTCAACTTTTTTTTAACCTGTCAACGTAGAAGTGTAAATTTGTTGGATTTCAGAAGTTTTCTCTTTTTTTTACTCACTCACACGCTACCAGCTAATGTCTTGAAGCAGGGCTGGAGGGTCGTAGGTTTGGCCGGCAGAATCGGCCTGGTGCCAAAACAAGCCGGGGGGAGGGGGGGGGGGAGGGGGGAACAACAATAATAATAATAATAACAATAACCAACAACAACATGCTGCACCCATCTCTCATCCCCCTTATTCGAAGACCGCTCACTGCGCCTGATCTTGGACGCTCCACCACCCTTGCCTGCAGGCAGTGGCACAGTGTTTCTAGGCTTGGTACCAAGCTTATTCTTTCTAACATCTCGGGTACTGTGCACCTCTTGAGGGTGGGGGGCGTCAGCGTCAGTTGACAAGATGGGGGGCCCAGGAGGCAAGCTGGAAGGCCCGGCTTTGGGCTCTTCAGAGACTGGTGTGGGGATTGGAGTGAGAGTGACAGTTGATTCTGTCAATGGACGCGGGGTCTGGGCGTTGTTCCCTTATTGCAGCAGCTAACTCCAATATGCTGTCCTTTGTGCCATTTAAAACTGAGATGAGGAGGAATTTCTTCTCGTAAGGATTGTAAGTCTCTGCAATTTGCTGCCTCAGAGAGCCGTGGAAGCCGGGATATTGAATAAATTTAAGACAGAGATAGACAGTTTCTTAACTGACAAGGGATTAAGGGGTTATGGGGAGCGGGCAGGGAAGTGGACCCGAGTCCATGATCGGATCAGCCATGATCGTATTAATTGGCGGAGCAGGCTCGAGGGGCCATATGGCCTACTCCTGCTCTTATTTCTTATGTTCTTAGTGTCTCAATGACCTGCAACATCCCCTCCCTCATGGTCAATGATGTGGTTTGCACTACCTCTGACATTCCCTCCCTCATGGCCACTATTCCCTCACTGATGGTCCTGGATATTGTTCCCATTTCTTGTGTCATTGCTGTTACTTCTCCCGACAGTCCAGCTACCTCATCACTCAGCCCACTGATGGCGTCCAGGAGTGATCGGGTAAGATCAGTGCTCTTCGCACTCAATGACATCATCTGAACCACATCTGTTAGATCCCGCACCTCATGAGAGCGTGGTCGAGCTCTCCTTCCCCTCCTCCCCATGGGTGTGGCTCGCACCCCACCACTGGGACCCACAGCCTGGGACGGTGGGGCCCTGGGTGTACCTCGCTGCATGCCCCCCCCCCCCCCACTGGGATCCGCAACCTCGGAAGGTGTGAAAGCATGGAATGTCCCACCAACACTCAAACCACTAGTCACAGAAGGGGCTGTTGCCTCCATGAGTGGCACCTCCTCCAAAGTCAGTACAACTCTTTTGATTGGGAACAAAATTAAATAGTTAAATCAAGTGCCCCCTGATCTAGGGGACACTTCAAACAATTGTCAAAGCCCTTTTTTTTTGTGGGGTTTTGTTTTGGGCACTAAAACCATACATTATACAAGTGCCGCCTATAAAAGGGGAGGGGGGACACTAAAACCCGGCAATAAAACAAATTAAACTTTAAAACCTATAAAATCAAATTAAAATTTGGTTGCCGGGGGTGATGATGCCTTCCAGTCCAAAGTGAGTACAACAGTGGGAGCTTATTCCAGCTGCATTCCCTCCCCTCACCCTCGCCCCCATGGATGGATTGGAAGATGTTCTCTTTGGACTCGTCCGCTTCTGAATCATCTTCTGCATCGTCAGGGTTGGCCTCAAGTTCTGCAAAATATAACAGAACAGTCAAATGGTTAGCAGCAGAGGAAAGGGCAGGGTGGGTAGCATGAGTAGGCTCACACAGCGCAGGCCAGGCAGCAGGTTGATTTGAAGGACCACGATGAATTTGCAGGACTTGCCCTCTCCCTCGAGTGTGGGCCCAGCTTGTGCAGTGGTGGTTGCTTTTTTCCAGGCAGGACCCATCAAAGCAGCGATCCTCTCTTCCAAGGGTGCCAGTGGGTGCAGATTTGCCAGGCCTCCTTCTGTTCGAGTTCTTTCCCTTTTATTATATGCCACCTTCCTCTGCAAAGATGAAAATGCAACTTTTTAGAAAGGGTGTCTTTCTGCTAGGTGGGACATATACAGATGGTCACATTTACAATTGCATTGAATAAATGAAAATATTACTTACACTAACTACTTGACCAAGGTCCTGCCATTTTTTACACTGGCCTCCAGATCTCGTGGTGGTCACCACTGCGCAGTAATCTTCTGCAACTTGGTTCCAGCGTTTCTTCATTTCTTTTGGTGGAACTTTTATGTGACCTCTGCTGGTGTGCAGCTCCTGCCATCTGTTCTCAAACACAGTAACTAGTGCCTCCACTTCTTCCCGAAAGAAATTCTTGGTCCTTGCACTGCGTTGCATCTTGTATTGCTGCTGCTGAAATTTTTCAAATGCTCTCTCAGCACTCCTCTCACACAACTGGCTCTTTAAAAATGGCCGATTGCCAAATATGTGTCCATTGGAACGACGTCAAAAATGCAACTTTTTCTTTTCCTGTGCACGCGCAGAAGGTGCGGCTTCATTTTTCGGCGCAGACAGCAGGCTCCACCCCCCGAGGTGACTGGACACGCTGCATGGCGCCAAATTCGAATTATACATCGGGGAAACTTTGGCAAAATATTTCTGCCGCATTTCTGGCCTAGAAAAACGGGCGTAACTCTGGCAATACGCCAGAAAACGGGCTTAGGGAAAATTGGGCCCCATGTCCCATTACTTTATATAAACCGGTCCTATCAGGTGCTCCAAGGTATATAAACCTCTCGTTTTCCTTTTACACCTCTGTCTCGGGAATTACAAGTACTATATACAAGAAGGTTTATATTTGACAACTGATTCCTGTACTTGTTGTGTTCACACAGTACAAAGGAATTGAGACCCACTTGACCAAAGCTATTTAAATACAGAAACTAACAGCCTGCCTGATATCCCTGTACTTTCTCCAATTAGAAGGTCTCTCTGCAACCTTGAATAATAAAAAATAAAAGGATTTAGTTGAATGTTTCACACGTGTTTAATCAATTTGTTGAACTGATCTTGTTTCCTTTAAATCTCTTCGACCTACCACACATGCAACATACCACACATGCAATATACCTCCATCATCATCATCATCATCATCATCATCGGCAGTCCCTTGTAATCGAGGAAGACTTGCTTCCACTCCTGGCTCAACAGTCCAATATGAGAGCCACAGATTCTGTCACAGGTGGGAAGGGGTGGGTGGGACTGGTTGGCTGCACGCTCTTTCCGCTGGCTGCACTTGATTTCTGCATGCTCTCGGCATTGAGACTTGAGGTACTCAGCGCCATCTCGGATGCATTTCCTCCACTTAGGGTCGTCTTGGGCAAGGGACTCCCTGGTGTCAGTGGGGATGTCGCACTTTATCAGGGAGGCTTTGAGAGTGTCCTTGTAGCGTTTCCGCTGCCCACCTTTGGCTCGTTTGCCGTGAAGGAGCTCCAAGTAGAGCACTTGCTTTGGGAGTCTTGAGTCTGGCATGCGAACTATGTGGCCTGCCCAGCGGAGCTGATCGAGTGTGGTCAGTGCATCAATGCTGGGGATGTTAGCCTGAATGAGGACGCTGATGTTGGTGTGCCTGTCCTCCCAGGGGATTTGTAGGATCTTGCGGAGACATTGTTGGTGATATTTCTCCAGCAACTTGAGGTGTCTACTGTACATGGTCCATGTCTCTGAGCCATACAGGAGGGCAGGTATTACTACAGCCCTGTAGACCATGAGCTTGGTGGCAGTTTTGAGGGCCTGGTCTTCAACACTCTTTTCCTCAGGCAGCCGAAGGCTGCACTGGTGCACTGGAGGCGATGTTGGATCTCGTCGTTGATGCTTGCTCTTATTGATAGGAGGCTCCCGAGATATGGGAAGTGGTCCACGGTGTCCAGGGACGCACCGTGGATCTTGATGACTGGGGGGTAGTGCTGTGAAGACCGGCTGGTAGAGGACCTTTGTCTTACAGATGCTTTGCGTAAGGCCCATGCTTTCGTACGCCTCAGTAAATACGTCGACTATGTCCTGGAGTGCAGGCTCTGTATTTGCGCAGACGCAGGCGTTGTTCGCGTACTGTAGCTCGACGACAGAGGTTGGGGTGGTCTTGGATCTGGCCTGGAGACGGTGCAGGTTGAACAGGTTCCTACTGGTTCTGTAGTTTAGTTCCACTCCAGCGGGAGCTTGTTGATTGTGAGGTGGAGCATGGCAGCGAGAAAGATTGAGAAGAGGGTTGGGACGATGAAGCAGCCCTGTTTGACCCTGGTCCGGACGTGGATTGGGTCTGTGATGGATCCGTTGGTAAGGATCACGGCCTGCATGTCGTCATGGAGCAACATACCACACATGCAACATACCACACACAACCGTTAGTCGACCTTGATTGTGCATTCTGACAAAACATTTTTTGTGGCGCCTCTCATGACTTCAGGATGTCCCAAAGCGCTTCGCAACCAAGGAATCAAATTTTTTTTTTCATAAAATGTAGTCAATATTGCAAATTAAGGAAATGCAGCAATTTACTAATGGCAAGGCCCCACAAACAGTAATGAGGTAAATGACCAAATAATGTTTTTGGTGATGATGATTGAGGGATAGATGTTGGCCAGGACACGGGACGAATACTCCAGTGCTTTAAATTGTGCCATGGGATCTTTTATGTCGAGCATAGATATCCGATCGAACCTTGGTTTTAAAATCTCATCTAAAAGAGAGTGGAATTGTCCCTCAGTGTTGCACAGAAGTATCTGCTTCGATTTATGGGCTCAAGTCTCTAGAGTGGGACTTGAATCCACAACCTTCTGACTCGGGTGAGAGTGATACCACTAAGCCAAGGCAGACACAAAAGAAGAAAACCTGGTGGATTTTATACTATCGGGAGACCATGTGCTCAGGTCTTGGGTGCCTCCCATTCTTGGCATGTGGTGTGGAATAATATTGTTGAACAAATAGACTATACTTTTTGTATTTAAGAAAAGCATGATTATAAATGCAAACTGAAACACTGGCTGGGCATGTAATGCACTCGATGGGATCGCCAGATTGGAAATTTGTGGGGGTTTATTTACCTCTATTGAGGTCTCCTTTTAGAGTGTTGCTATTGATGCAATATTCTAAAGCCCACTTTTGCTCCCCCCCATGAAATAAAATGTACAAATATTCCACTATCTTGGACCCATTGTGCATTTAGATCACTTTGTATTTTCTCTTGTCTTTATGGCTATTTAAGTACCATTTTTTGTACAGCATTAAATCACTCAACTGGAAGTGTGGTTGAGACAGGGGTCAGCCAACATGACCAGGAAAAATAATGGTACTAAGATTTTGTATTACAGGTACTGCAAAAGGTTTCTGATGTGTTCAGAATCCTACAGCTTACTTTGAGTCCAGTTGCGATCAAGTCCAATTTTCAGGAGTGCTCAAATAACGATCTGCTCCCAGTTAACTTTTTCGTGCTCTGTATATAAATCAGATTTACCATCCTCCGTAAATAACAACATTTCCAATTATGTACTCGGGACAGGTGGCAGAACATTAATACAATGTCAATATTTTATTATGTTGACAATTTGAACAACTCTTGATCCTTTCTGTGGTATATTCTCTCTTCTTAACTGTTTGTATAAATGGCTAGATTTATGGTTAGTTATTGTCTCCCAGACTGCTTTCACTGGTGGACCATGACATAGAATTACAATACAGAAACAAGCCATTTGGCCCAAGCAATCTGTGGTGCTGTTCACCCTCCACATGAGCCTTCAGCCTCATCACATGTTCCCACATCTTTGTATTCCCTTTTCTTTCAACCACCCATTTAACCTACTCTTAATTATTGACATGGTCTCTGCTTCAATCACTACCTCTGGTAGAGCATTTCACAGCCTCACGACCCTCTGTATTTAAAGAAAGGTTTTGCTGTCTGTCCCAAATCTCTTGGTTTAATCTTGTCTGGCTCCTCCTTCTAGACCCCTCAGTTACTGGAAGCAGTTTGTTTCAATCTACTCTGTCCTATTCCCTCTTCATTTTTTTAGCACTTCATCTCATTTTTTTCCTCTGTTCCAACAAAAACGGGCCAATTTCTCAAATAATAATTGAAGATACAGTGCACTTTCACTAACATGAATATAATTTTCCTTCATTTGTTTTTAAAAACATGAAGCTTTTTTATTGTCCGAAGTTGTGCACCATTTGAGACTCCGAAGGGTGGATGGGTGAGCTTCTTGTCGGCCTCTGCCGGCATGGGCCAGGAATGACGTGCCTCAGATTTTTCTCCTCCCTACAGAGTAATGTGGGGTTTCCACGTGGCATCTCCACACAGTGGAGCAGCTGAGATTGGAAACTTAAAAACATGAGGAAATGGAGCGTAATTCCCAGCACTCGTGGTGCTTCAGTCTGCTGTACCATCTTATTCCTTGTACATCCAATCCACAAATACATCAGCAATGATTTTCCTGCACATTAACAGGTATTTAAATATTTACAACATAACGAAGCAATAGACTCTTATTGCAATACAACAGGCTGAAATTTGACCCTTGGGGCAATATAGGAGACACAATCCTGAAGGATTGAGTAATTATGATTTGTCTTTAATTAAATATTAAAATTAATAACTTTAATAGGAATTTTATCTAAACATTGGACAATGAAAAGAATAACTTTTTAAAAAAGCATTGATATCTTTACTATCTGAGCCATTTGGCTATCAACTGGTGAGGCACTGAGTGATAGAGACGAGAAGGATCCCATATTGATCCTCCGTCTTTGCTGATTTCATCTTGGGAAGAGGTTGGACATCTACAATTGGTCCCAGTGGTAGGCTGGAGAGGGGAAAGATATAATTCTCTTTCCGATTGCTTTCCAGTGATTCCTATAGGGACATGTCAGTGTGCAGAAATTCACTGAAGACTGTATCAGGTGATGCACTGCATGGACATGTAGCTCACTGCACTTGCTCATTCTCTTCTCATAAGCACAATGGCCATTTGGGTGATATACCAAAGGTTAGCTGGTCATTATGGAACTGTACTCCAGTATAAGTCAGAGTCTTTGGGGAGGAAGGGAAGGGCATAGAGGAGAGAAAGAGGTATTTCTCTGAAGGCCATGGTCTAAGCTGGAGGCATGTTTGTTGGAGGGTGGGTGATTGATTGATGAATTCTGTGCATGCCATTCAAGCTACTTTTCTATGATCATTCCATGGTATAGCAAAGGCGCCAATCTAGTAAAATTACATAAAATATACAGCATAGAGACAGGCCATTTGAGCCAACTAGTCTGTGCTGGTGTTTATACTCCACACGAGTCTCCTCCCATTCCCTCTGCCTCAAGTCAACCTTTCAGCATATCTTTCTAATTCCCTTTTCTCTCATATACTCGTCTCATCATCATAGGCAGTCCCTCGAAATAGAGGAAGACTTGCTTCCACTCTTAAAATGAGTTCTTGGGTGGATGAACGGACCAATACGGGAACCACAGTCCCTGTCTGTGTACTCGTCTAGTTTCCTTTTGAAAACATCTAAGTTATTTGCCTCAACCATTTCCTGTGGTAGCGAGTTCCACATTGTAACCATTCTCCATGTGAAGACATTTCTCCTTGTTTCCCTATTGGATTATTATACAATTGAAAAGTAGAGAAGTTGTGCTAAACTTGTATCAAACCTTGGTTAGACCACACTTGGAGTTCTGGTTGCTATATTATAAAAAGAATATAAAAGCACTGAAGAGAGCACGACATTTTTTTTACAAGGATGATACCAGAAATGTGAGGGTATACGTATCAGTAAAGGATGAACATGTTGGGTCACTTTTTTCTTTTTGAAAAGAGCAGGCTGAGGGGTGACCTAATAGAGATCATTAAAATTATGAAAGTTTTTGATAGAGTAGACTCACAGAGAGTGTTTCCACTTGTAAGGAAGAGCAAAACTAGAGGCCATCAATATAAAAGAAATCAAATGGGGAATTCAGAAGGAACTTCTTTACCCAGAAACTGGTGAGAATGTGGAACTCGCAACCACAGGGAGTGGTTGAAGTGAATAGTATAGGTGCATTTAAGGTGAGGCAAGATAAGCCTATGAGGGAGAAGGGAATGGAGGGTTATGCTGACAGATGCGGAAAGACGCGAGGATGCTCGAGTGGAGCATAAACGCTGGCATGAACTGGTTGGGCCGAATGTCCTGTTTCTGTACCATATATCCTATGTAATCCTATCTTGTATTCACGGCCCCTAATGTTGGATTTTCTCACAAGTGGAATCATTGTCTTCACATCTATCCTGTCTAACCCATTTATAATTTTAAAGACCTATTGGGTCATCTCAGTCTTCTTTTTTCTAAAGAAAAAAGCCCCAACCTGTCTTTTACAATAGTTGTAATATCTTAATTCAGGTACCATACTTGTAAATCTTTCACTTTTCTTCAGTGCTTCTATGTCTTTTTTATACAGCGGTAGGAAACCAGAGCCATGGTCTTATTGAATGGTGGTGCAGGCTCGAAGGGCCGAATGGCCTACTCCTGCACCTATTTTCTATGTTTCTATGTTTCTATGAACCGTGCACAGTATTCTAAATGCAGCCTGACCAGGGTCATATACAAGTTTAACAACAACAGCAACTTATATTTATATAGCGCCTTTAACGTAGTGAAACGTCCCAATATATCATAAAAGAGATAATCTGGGGAATTATAGACTGACCAACTAAACACTGGTTCTAGTTAAACTTTCAGTCTAACGATAAAATTACAATATAACTAGATAAAGAGAAATAAGTAGCAGGCATGGATTTCAAATGGAACAACTGTGCTTGATAAACCTCAGAATTCTTTCAGGAGGTATCGGGCATGGTAGATGATGGAAATGCAGTGTACAGGGACTTTAGGAAACCTTTGACAAGGTACCACATGGGAAGATAACTAGAGGGGTCTGGAATTGGGGAAAAATAGCAAACTGGATTAAAAATTGGTTTAAAGGGACAAAATGGAGAGTAAAGGACATTGTTTCAGAATGATTGGAAGTGGGTAGTGGTGTCTCACAAGGTTCAGTTCTGGGACCACTTCTGTTTACTGTGTACATCAATTATTTGGATATAGGCCCAGAAGTAGTGGTATCAAAGTTTGAAGATATAGGAGATGTAGTTAATTCTTACATTAGTTAAAACCAAAGCAAGCTGCAAGAAGGGGCAATGGGCTTAAAAAATGGTAGATGGAATCCGATGTCGGTAAGCATGAAGTGATGCATTTTGGTAACAATAACAGCAGTAATTAAACTCGGAATGGAAGTAGGCTTGATGCTATGGAGAGCAGAGGAGTTTGGGAGTAATTTCACAGTACTTTAAAGACACCACTTCAGATTGATATGGCTATGGTGAGAGAAGACAATATAATTTTAGGTTTTATCATGAGGTTATAGAATATAAAGGCCAAGATAAATGATGATCCTATATAAAACCAAAATATTTGAGTACTGTGTGCTTTATTGGGCTGCAAAAGATAGGAAGGATATTGAGGCTTTAGAGATTGTACAATACAGATTCACTACGATGCTGCCTGGTACAAGGAAATACAACTATGAAGAAAGGCTTGAAAAAGTTGATCTTTTTACATTAAAACAGATTATGGGGTGCTATGATATGTGCTTTAAAATTGTGAAATGATGAGACTGGGTAGATTGAGGCAGACTTTTCCAGTAGTTTGGAGGTCAAAAACAAGGGACATAGATACAAGATTCAATGCAAGAGATTTAGAGCAGAGGTTTAATGATTTGAGGCAGAAACTGTCAACATTCAGAATTTAGATTGGGTAGGTGAATGAAGGGATAGGTAACGGGGTTAGTAAACGTGATTAGAACGATTTGCTGGATAGAGGCTGAACACCAACACGGACTGGTTGGGCCGAATTGCCTATTTCCATGTTGCAACGTTTATATATTTCTATGCAAGAAGAAAGGTTAAATGTAGAACATTTTTTTTAAAGCTGCCATCTTCTGGTAAGTTACAAGCCAGGTAAATTAAGAAATTATTATCTATAAAAATGGGCAATAAGGTGGCTAATTGCAGCCTTGTAATAAACTAATTGAAGTTGTACACAAAGGCTGATTAAATCCAGGACACACGCAATGAGACCTATAAATCCACAAAATCTATTAGGCTCCAGCAGTTTCCTGTGAGCCACCAATCAGATAAATAATTGCTAAATTATTCTCATTCCCCTGGTCTAGCAGTCCCTAATAAGAATGACTTTAAATGCATGTGCTATCTCCCGCTGATGTGTCCATTGTTAAGATTACTGTTGTGCAACCTTCTGTTCTTGTCTTGGTTCTCTTCCTCCTTGCTCCAATTATGATCATTCGATTGTAGTATTTAAACTTGAAGGATTATGAGTTTTCATGGTTTCTCCTTGACCCATTAGCAAATTTCAGCAGTTTTTGTTGATAAATTGTCATGCTTTTGCAACACACACATGCTGAGAGTTTCTAGACAATTTGTTATTGGATTGAGGAAGACTGTCAGTCAAAAAATCTGTCTTCAGGCTTTAAAAAAAAATGAAACATATCTTTTAGCAGAGTATTTTTTTTCTCCATTAATATGGTACAGGTAATATCAATCGAACCTAGACTAAATATAGAACCACAGAAATTTCTGCCCTCAATTAATATGTGAGAAAATATTTGAAAAAGAAAAATATAAACACAATGGCTGACAGTGTTGTCAATACACAATGAGTTGGTCTTGTGGCAGGGTTTACAGTAAACTGACTATTTCAACGGAATTTCTACAAACTACAGAAAACCGAACTCGTGATCTAAACAATGCAAAGTCTCCTGATAATAGCAAGAATATTTCTCCAGCAAAAGGCAGAGTGGAGAATAGTTACATAATGTAAATTGAGCATAAAATCAATCCCAGTCACTCACTCCAGGCTTGATTGATGATGGAATTACCCAATCATCTCCATTCTGGCTGGGACATCTCCTTGGGCAGTCCCTTGGAGTCAAGGCTGACTTGCTTCCACACTAAAAGTGAGTTCTCATGTGACTGATGAGTTCTATGTGGGACCTACAGTCACAGATGGGGAAGACGGTGGTTGAAGGAACGGGTGGGTGGGGTGCTTGAGTTGCCGTGCGCTCCTTCCGCTGTTTGTGCTTGGCATCAGCTTGTTCTCAGCGTAAAGACTGGAGGTGTTGGCGCCTTCCCGGATGCTTTTCCTCCTCTTTGTGCAGTCTTGGACGAGGGATTCCCAGGTGTTAGTGGAGATGTTGCACTTTTTCAAGGAGGCTTTGAGGGTGTCCTTGAAGCGTTTCCTCTGCCCACCTTGGGCTCGCTTGTCATATCGGAGCTCCGAGTAGAGCACTTGTTTTGGGAGTCTCGTGTCCGCTGGGACATGTGGTGTCTGTATATACCTGTACAGCCAAATTTAAAAGGGTCTGGGGAAAAGATGGGGAATGAGAACATGCACTTGAGAGCCTGTAAAATTCTCTGACTTTCTGAATCAGGAGAGTCGGCAGTCGGTTCCTGATTTATGAGCATAGGTGCATGTATGACAGTTATTCCTGGGGCCCAAGTTTCGGGCCGTGCCTAGAATGGCGCAGCCCCGACCTGGACGCCCATTTTTCGCGCCACAAAGTGCGCCTAAAAAAAATTACAGATTCTCCGGCTCCCTCTGTAGCCGGGCGCGGCGCAGCACGAGCTGTAGGGGGCGGAGCTAGGTCCCTGCACTGAAAACAGTGCCGAGACCTCTGCACATGCGCGCTACAGTGGGCGCGCATGTGCAGTAGCTCCAGGCGTCCAAAACTGTGTGGGAGGGGCCCAAGCACGCAGCCCCTAGCCCTGGCCGAATGGCCTCACTGGGGCTGCTTGCATAAGGCTGCCTCCCACGGCCAGCTCCTGCTTCCTCCCGACCCGACTGCCGCTCCCCCCCCCCCCCCCGCTCCCGGACTGGACCAGACCCACGCTCCCCTACCCGACCTGACCTCCCTCCCCTGGACCCGACCCAACCTGACCTCCTTCCCCCCGACCTGACACGAACCGACCAGACCTCCCTCTGCCCCCGTCCCCCCCTCCCCGATCCGACCCGACCCGTGCTCCCGACCGCGCCCCGCCCCCTCCGAACCGGACCTGACCCGACCCGCGCTCCCCCCGACCCGACCCGCGCTTCCGGACCCGACCTGACCCAACGCCACCTACCTGGGAACGGGCTCTGCCTGAAGTCTTGGGCCCGGCTGGGCCCGGCCCGTTCAGCCTCCCTTCTCCTTCCCCCCCTCCCTTCTCCTTCCCCCCCTCCCTTCTCCTTCCCCCCCTCCCTTCTCCTTCCCCCCCTCCCTTCTCCTTCCCCCCCTCCCTTCTCCTTCCCCCCCTCCCTTCTCCTTCCCCCCCTCCCTTCTACTTCCCCCCCCCTTCTACTTCCCCCCCTTCTACTTCCCCCCCTTCTACTTCCCCCCCCCTTCTACTTCCCCCCCCCTTCTACTTCCCCCCCCCTTCTACTTCCCCCCCCTTCTACTTCCCCCCCCCTTCTACTTCCCCCCCCTTCTACTTCCCCCCCCTTCTACTTCCCCCCCCTTCTACTTCCCCCCCCCTTCTACTTCCCCCCCCCTTCTACTTCCCCCCCCCTTCTACTTCCCCCCCCCTTCTACTTCCCCCCCCCTTCTACTTCCCCCCCCCTTCTACTTCCCCCCCTTCTACTTCCCCCCCTTCTACTTCCCCCCCCTTCTACTTCCCCCCCTTCTACTTCCCCCCCTTCTACTTCCCCCCCTTCTACTTCCCCCCCTTCTACTTCCCCCCCCTTCTACTTCCCCCCCCTTCTACTTCCCCCCCCTTCTACTTCCCCCCCCTTCTACTTCCCCCCCCTTCTACTTCCCCCCCTTCTACTTCCCCCCCTTCTACTTCCCCCCCCTTCTACTTCCCCCCCCTTCTACTTCCCCCCCCTTCTACTTCCCCCCCCTTCTACTTCCCCCCCCTTCTACTTCCCCCCCCTTCTACTTCCCCCCCCTTCTACTTCCCCCCCTTCTACTTCCCCCCCCTTCTACTTCCCCCCCCTTCTACTTCCCCCCCCTTCTACTTCCCCCCCCTTCTACTTCCCTTTCTCTCCCCCCTTCTCTTTCCCCTTCTCTTTCCCCTTCTCTTTCCCCTTCTCTTTCCCCTTCTCTTTCCCCTTCTCTTTCCCCTTCTCCCTCCCTTCTCTTTCCCCTTCTCCCCCCTTTCCCCTTCTCCTCTCCCCCCCCCTTTCCACTTCTCCTCTCCCCCCCCCCCCTTTCCACTTCTCCTCTCCCCCCCCCCCTTTCCCCTTCTCCTCTCCCCCCCCTTTCCCCTTCTCTTCTCCCCCCCCCTTTCCCCTTCTCCTCTCCCCCCCCCTTTCCCCTTCTCCTCTCCCTCTTCCCTCCCCCTTCTCCCTCTTCCCTCCCCCTTCTCTCCCATCCCTCCCCCTTCTCCCCCATTCCTCCCCCTCTGCCTCCCTCCCTCCCCTCCCCTCCCCCTGCCCCCTCGTCTCTCCCTCTACCCCGCTCCTCCCCTCACTGCCAGAAACACAGACACTGACAGACAGAGAGTGAGAGACACATCCAGACAGACAGAGAGATAGAGACACTGACAGAGACACACTGGGGGGTGGGGGTGGATCCCAGCACGCTGTTGGAGGGCTCCCGGTGCTGTAGTCGGTAAGTAGAAAATGTTTTATTTATTGATTTAAAAAAAAAATTATTTCTTAATTTTTTTTGATTTATTGGTTGATTTATTGATGTTTTTATCATTTATTATTGATGATGGCTCTTTATTTGTAAAACTGAAGTGTTTAATGTTTGTAAACTTCCCTTTAAACCCCCCCCCCCATTCCCTACGCCTGATTTGTAACCTACGCCTGATTTTCTAAAGTGTAGACAAGGTTTTTTCGAGCGTGCAAAAATCTTCACTTACTCCATTCTAAGTTAGTTTGGAGTAAGTTTTCACTGCCGAAACTTTGAAAACAGGCGTAAGTGGCCGGACACGCCCCCTTTTGGAAAAAAAAATTCTGTTCCAAAGTGAAACTGTTCTAACTGAGTAGAACTGGAGCAAACTAAATGCCGAGAATTTGAATTTCTAAGATACTCCGTTCTACACCAGTTGCTCCAAAAAATCAGGAGCAACTGAGGCCGAAACTTGGGCCCTCGTTCTTGTCGCACCAAAGATGAAGCAACCGATTCGAGGAAGACTTTTAAATACATATTTGAAAAAAATAAACAGTTAATGAGATTTTAAGTTAAGTCACCAGGTGTGGAGGGTCTACATTCTGGGATACAGAATAAGGTTAACGATGGAAATGCAGAAATACTAACCACAATTTAGCAAAATCCTTTGTAAGTAGGAATTAACCAAAGTTGGAATGTACTGAACTCTAATTTAAAAAAAAAAACAGATGTTAATAATTGACAGATTAGCTTTATTTTGGTAAGAGGAAAACTATTGGGACTGTAATAATTGATTGCTTTCAGTGAACACTTGAAAACTTGTGGGCTAATCAGCAACAGACAACAAGAATTTATGCTGAGCAGGTCCTGCTTGAAGAACTTGATGAAATTAGTCATGGAAATTAACCAAGCATATGGAGAAGGGAATTTGGTGGATGTGATATATTTGGACTTTCAAAAAGCATTTAACAAAATTTTGTTGCAAAGATTAGGACCCATGATATTAAATGTAAAGCGACGGCAATGGATAGAAGGTTACTTAAAGGATAGAGAGTGGGGCTTCGGAGTAAATGGATGCTTCTGGGATTGGCAAGATGTAGCTAATCCTGTACCCCATATTTATTTGGTACTAGGATCTCTCCTACAATGATTTGGACACTGGCTCTGTGCATATAGCAACATTTGTTGGCAATACCAAATCGGAAACATGGCAAACTGAGCAAAGATGTGTATGACTGCGGGGGAATATAGACAACGTGGGCAAGTAGGTAGGGGTGCGACAAGTTAATGCAAATAAATGTGAAGCTGTATATTTGGGGGAAAAGAATACTGATAATGTAACCTAGATGGTAATAATCTCAGTGGAGAAGAGGAATAAAAAGATCTATAGGTGCAGATACATATCTTTAAAAAGCAGGCTTGAAAGTGGATAAGCCATGAAAATGTTAAATGGATTTGGCTGTTATATGGGCATTGAATACAAAAGCAAGGATATACTGATGGATCAGTACAAGGTTAGGCCATAGTTGAAATGCTGTGTGCATAGTAGAAAGGATATTGGAGCCATGAAAGGAGCCATGAAAAAGGTGAAATGTAGATTTACTGGGATGATACCAGAGATGAAAGGATATAGTTATGAGAGACTTGTAAAACTAGGGACTGCATTCATTCATTGGAGCAGATGGCTACAGAAGATTTAATAGAAGGGATGTGTACAAAGTTCTAAGAATTTGAGAGAGTAAACAGAATATTTCAGTTGGTTGGAGAATTAGTAACAAGAAGATGTGAATTTTGAATTTACTACTAGAAGAATAAGATTTAGAAGACTTTTTCACATAAAAGCTTTATTAGAATATGGAATATCAATAGCTCCTGAAACTGTCAATCACAGTAAGAGCGTGTCAATCATGAAGAAAAATATTCATCATCATAGGCAGTCCCTTGGAATCGAGGAAGACTTGCTTCAACTCTTAGAATGAGTTCTTAGGTGGCTGTACAGTCCAATACGAGACCCACAGTCTCTGTCATAGGTAGGACAGACAGTGGTTGAGAGGAAGGATGGGCAGGGAGCTTTGTTTGCTGCACGCTCTTTCCGCTGCCTGCGCTTGATTTCTGCATGCTCTCGGCAACGATACTCAAGGAGCTCAGCGCCCTCCCGGATGCACTTCCTCCACTTAGGGTTATCTTTGGCCAGAAACTCCCAGGTGCCAGTGGGGATGTTGCACTTTATCAGGGAGGCTTTGAGGGTGTCCTTGTAACGTTTCCTCTGCCCGCCTTTGGCTCGTTTGCCGTGGACGAGTTCCGAGTAGAGCGCTTGCTTTGGGAGTCTCGTGTCTGGCATGCAAACTATGTGGCCTGCCTAGTGGAGTTGATCAAGTGTGGTCAGTGCTTCAATGCTGGGGATGTTGGCCTGGATGAGGACGCTAATGTTTGTGCGTCTGTCCTCCCAGGGGATTTGCAGGATCTTGCGGAGACATCATTGGTGGTATTTCTCCAGCGACTTGAGGTGTTTACTGTACATGGTCCACGTCTCTGAGCCATACAGGAGGGCGGGTATTAATACCGCCCTTTAGAGCATGAATTTGGTGACAGTTTTGAGGGCCTGGTCTTCAAACACTAGTCCTCAGGCGGCCGAAAGCTACATTGGCGCACAGGAGGCGGTGTTGGATCTCGTCGTCAATACCTGCTCTTGTTGATAGGAGGCTCTCGAGGTAAGGGAAGTGGTCCACGTTGTCCAGGACCAGGCCATGGATCTTGATGACTGGGGGGCAGTGCTGTGCGGCGAGGACAGGCTGGTGGAGGACCTTTGTCTTACTGATGTTTAGCGTAAGGCCCATGCTTTCATACGCCTCGGTAAATACGTCGATTATGTCCTGGAGTTCAGCCTATGTGTGTGCACAGACGCAGGCGTCGTCCGCGTACTGTAGCTCGACGACAGAGGTTGGTGTGGTCTTGGACCTGGCCTGAAGACAGTAAAGGTTGAACAGCTTCCCACTGGTTCTGTAGTTTAGTTCCACTCCAGCGGGGAGCTTGTCAATTGTGAGGTGGAGCATGGCAGCGAGGAAGATTGAGAAAAGGGTTGGGGCGATGACACAGCCCTGCTTGACCCTGGTCTGGATGTGGATTGGGTCTGTGATGGATCCGTTGGTAAGGATCACGGCCTGCATGTCGTCGTGGAGCAGGCGGAGGATGGTGACGTACTTTTGGGGGCATCTGAAATGGAGGAGGACGCTCCATAGACCCTCGCGGTTGACTGTGTCAAAGACCTTTGTATTAAAGGGAAGGGGAAAGACAAGAAATGTTGCCTAGATAGCTGTGATAGGAGAGCTAGTGCAAGTACTATGGGTTGAAATAAAACACATCGCTGGAAACACTGGGGGCCGATCAGCATCGAGAGAGAGAACCGATAATTCTACGTTTAAGGATGCCTACCTGAAAAGTAGATTTAATTCTCCCAACCCTGCTGTGTGTTTTCTATTTCTGTTTCAGGTTTGCAGTATCTGTAATATTTTGCCTTTTACTATGAGCTGAAATGGCTTTTTTGTGTGCGCTGAAACTTCTATGATTTAACAACTAGACTGTGCACTAGTGAAACTTGTTAAAATAAGGTTAGTTGACAAAAACAAAGTTGGGAACTGAATTTCTGGCACTCCAGCTTGGATTTGAGACACTGCCAGCTGTTTGCACCAGATGTCAACCTAGATCTGGATAAACCTGATAAAGCCAAGACTGCAGGCTGATCTTGTGCTGAGCATTCCTTTGTAAAATTGTGTTTTATGAAAAAAGTACATTAAAAAGAATGTTTAATATTTGGAGCACTCTTGATAACTTATTTCATCTGAAGGGTTTATGATCAATTGTAAGGCGTGTAGATCAGATCAGCCATGAATGGCGGAGCAGGCTCGAGGGGCCAAATGGCCTTCTCCTGCTCCTATTTCTTATGTTCTAATGTGTAGCAAAGCTATTCATACATTCCCAGCACTTCAACTACCAACCGGTTCTTTCCCCTCTACCCTCTTTCTTTGTTACTGTCTCTCTGATTGCTGGGCCACTTGGATAAGCTTTTGCAACTTCAAGCTATAATCTAATTTTCTCTTTCCCTCCCCGCCCTTTTCCCACTGTTCAGCCAGGGCTGGGATCTGTTGTTTTCAAAGCAGCAACATTTAGCGTGAAGTCCTCCTGAAGAGAGACATGATAAGAGATCACTGTGCAGTTTGGATTCAGATATGATGATAAGGGTAATGGAAATGAATACCTGTGGATGTGGGTAATTCCATAGCAGGTTTTAGTGCCTCTTCACATGCCATTGGCTATTCTGACAGCTGACATTGGTTGTATTAAGTTTTGGTGCATGGGTGGAATATTTTAAAAGTTGCATATTGTAGCAAGGCCCCGTCTAGGCTCTTTGGTTGAAGTAAAATATCCTATGGCAATATTTTAAATTAGAGTAGGGGAGTTGGCCGCAGTGCCTTGGTCAATATTTATCCCTCAATTAACATCATTAAAACAGATTATCTGGTCATTATCATTGCTGTTTGTGGGAGCTTGCTGTGTGCAAATTGGCTGCTGCATTTCATACATCAAAACAGTGACTACAGTTCAAAAGTACTTCATTTGCTGTAAAACGCTTATGGACATCCTGAGGTCATGAAAGTTGCTATATAAATGCAAGTCTTTTTCTTTCTCCCAGTTGAAATAAATCAATTTTAATGCATTGAGAATATGTTTAGGATTCAATCACCAGAAAACTTGCATTGTTTAATGATGCATATAGGTGGACTCTCCAGCGTTTTCATGGATGGACAAACTGAAGTCTCTTGATTAAGTTTAGATATCCGATGATATGATTGCTGAATGTAGTGGTGTGTTGAGTCATACAGACCAGATATTCAGATTAGGGTGTTTGTGGGTCTGTGCAGGATAATCAGATGTCCGTGATGTTGATGGCAGGAATGCTGTAATTATCCTTCACACTCCGGGCTAGGAAATGAAGAAATCAGCCAGGATTCCTGCTAATGATCGCCAAGCACAAGTCATCTTAGTGCAAGTTCTGGGGTTTTGTCAAGCAATTTGAAGAAGTCAAAGTACTGCTCACGAGTGTTTGCTGAGAATATTGACTCGCACAACCAGACCCGCTAGACATGTCCCTGCTTTCCACCCAGAATACTGTTGGTGCCTGCTTGACCTTTGCCATGAAACGCCCTGCTTAAGCTGCTCATTATTGGTTGTGCTTTCTTCTGATGGACCAGAGCGATTATTATGATTGGTCGAGCTGACCATGTGATAGCTCCCCTCGCCGTACAATTTTTCTGGTGTTTCCATGGTGCTGAAGTCGAGGGTTTCCATCCATATTACACACCATTTTAGCAGATAACCATAAACAGTAACCAAGCAAGTGGAGCACACAATGATCAAAAAAAATTGCGCACTCTGCTTTCCATTTTATCAACAAACGCACAAAAAGGTTAAAGTGCATCTGCACGTACTGTGCCCAATAACTGAGATCACATGCCCAATAACTGTGTCTATGACTCATTTTTTATTTACTAATGAAAAATGCAATGAATCACATATAGATTCCCAATTAACCACACATGGCTAGTAGCTAACATATTGGATGACGACAACAACAACAACTACAGATTGTATCTCTCCAGTCCGGACTCTTTGATCCGGCAACATCCCTGATCTGGCATCATTCCCGGCGGGGTGTTGCGACCCGCGCTGTGTCCTGGGGCTGGCTGCTGCTCCTCTATCCACTGCCTCCGGTGTTCCCTCCGAGGTCGGTTCAGCGCACTGCGTCCTGGGGCTGACAGCTCTCCCCGGCGCCCCCTCCCCAGTCGGGTTGGCGCGACCGACTGAGGCGCCGAAGCTGGGCCTGAACGTGTTGTTTAGTTTTGCTATTTTTTAAACCAAGAACGCTGTGCAACAGTTGCACGGCACTTTGTGTCAACTGGACTCTGCTGTGGATTCCAGTGAATGGAGCAGAAACCTGTCTGGAAACTTTGATGACAGTGGGATTTTTAGGTCTGGGGTCGGCTTGACCTCCCGTGGTCCAGAAAATTCCCTGGTCCGGCACCGGTCAGGTCCCGAGGGTGCAGGACTGGAGAGGTTCAACCTGTACTTGTATTTATATAGCGCCTTTATCGTAGTAAAACATACCAAGTTACTTCACAGGAGTGTTACAAGACAAACATTTGACACTGAGCCACATAAGAAGAAATTAGGGCAGAGAGGTAGGTTTTAAGGAGTATCTTAACGCAGGAAAGAAAGTGGAAAGCTTTAAGGAGGGAGTTTTAGTCTTGAGGCCTAGGCAGCTGAAGGCATGGCCACCGATGGTTGAGCGATTATAATCAGGTATGCTCGAGGGCAGAATTTGAGGAGCTCGGAAAGGGGTTGTGGGGCTCAAGGAGATTACAGAGATAGAGAGGGGTGAAGCCATGGAGGGATTTGAAAACAAGGATGAGAATTTTGAAATTGAGTCATTGCTTAACCGGGAGCCACTGTAGGTCAGTGAGCACATGGGGTGTTAGGTGAATGGGACTTGGTGCGAGTTAGGACACGGACACCAGATTTTTAGATGAGCTCAAATATATGGACGATGTAAAGTGAGAGCTTTGGATGACCTCAAGTTTACATAGGGTAGAATGTGGGAGGCCAGCTAGGTGTACTTTGGAATAGTGAAGTCTGGAAGTAACAAAGGCAAGAATGAGGGTTTCAGCAGCAGATGAGCTGAGTCAGGGGTGGAGACAGGCAATGCTACGCAAGTGGAAATTGGCAGTCTTAGTTATGCCGCGGTTATGTGGCCGGAAGCTCACTTCAAGGTCAAATATGACACCAAGGTTGTGAACAGTCTTGTTGAGCCTCAGACAGTTGCCAGGGAGAGGGATGGAGTTGATGGCAAGGGAACAAAGACAATGGCTTCGGTCTTCCCAATATTTAATTGGAGAAAATTTCTGTTCATCCATTACAGAGTGTAGGGACAAGCAATCTGACAATTTAAAGACCGTGGAGGGGTTCAGAGAAGTGGTGGTGAGGTAGAGCTGGGTGTCGTCAGCGTACACGTGGAAACTGACGCTGTGTTTTCGGATGATGTCGCCACGGGGCAACATGTAGATGAGAAATGCACGATGTGGGAGGGGGATGAAAAGCCATTGCAGGTGATTCTCTGCCTGTGATTAGATCGATAAGAAGAGAACCATACTAGCATAGACTCTGGTCCAACACAAGGGAAATCCGTGTTTTTCTTCCAAGATGAGATGTCTATATATTTTAGTAAAGCTATATTAAGTAAGCGGTTCTGAAAATGAAGCAAACTGGGTAGGGGGTCAGGATCATTACATTCTCCATTCACTGTCTGTATACTGCAGTCACAGATCTATCTAATTTAAAGGGAATGCAGCAACAGTGAAGCTATCCAACATGCTGCTGCATTTAAACCCTGATTTGAGTTTGCATCTGTGTTGATAATAACAACTTGCATTTATATAGAAGGGTCAAAATTCAGGGTCTCAAAGAGACCAGTTAATGCCTGTTTGTGGCGGCCATTCCTAAAAATCGAATGGCCGCCGCTCTGGGGGCAACAGGCCGATCCGATCTAAATTCAGGTGGGGGATTTTTCAGCCTGGACCCATCCCGTCCAAGTAGATGCACCGCCAAATTAAAATAAAATAAATAGTTACCTGTTCATTTTCAGCTCCATCTGTCGATCCCCTCACGTACGGTGCCCCCGGCAGGTTTTTCTGCCGGTCCACCCTCTGAATACTGTGTGCAGCCCGGCAGTGTGGCCGCCTTTAAAGGGGAGGGCCCGCGGCCGCAATATGGACATTTTTGCCGGCCGACTTGCTGATGGGCCGGAAAAATACTGCCCACGGGTTCGGCTGGGCCACCAACCGGCAGCCTGGTATTCCCTCTTGGGTGCCAGGCCGCTGGCCCGGCCAAAACCTTCCATGGTGGCCCAGTGGCCAAAGTTTAAAAAAATGATCGAATCTCTCCCCTTTAATGGAGGGGAGAGAGCGTGGTTGTGCACACGAGCTGTGACGTCACCACGTTGATTGACAGCGGCGGACGGCCCCACTGACCCATTTTCAGCCTGCCCGCCCCCATTATGATCCATTTCATGTAGGACTCTGAAAAAATTCAAAGTCCTAAAAATGGATCTACTCACCGCACCAAGAGTTCCAGCGGTGAATACCAGTTTAAAAACTCATAGGTGCACACTTGAATTTTGGCCCTAGAGCCTTTAAAGTAGTTTTTTTTATGTCCCAAGGCGCTCCACATCAGCGTTACCAGACACAATTTGACAACAAACCACCGTCTCTTGCACTCTTGCCTCAGTACCCATTCTAACCAAACCAGCTTGTGTGGTAACCAACAGACGTACTTTTGTAAGTAGCAATAAGTGACACTGAAAATAAAGTACGGTGGAGCCTGTATTATCTGCCTACCTGGTTATTTGCCAGAATTTTTGTTAGCAAATACCATTTTTAGGCTGACATTTGGAGTCCAGGAGTCCAGTCAGGGGGCGCTGGCTACCCACCTTTACACTGCTGGTTCTGGCTCCTTATTCTGGTAGCAAACTCACACAAAAAACAAAAATCTGGGCCTAACGAGTTTGTGGCTGGGCTAAGAGAGCCAGAATTAACAGTGTAAATGCCAAGAGCTGGTGACTCAGTGTCACTGTCCCGGATTCAGAACTCAAACAGCAGCAGTATAAAAACAGCGAAATATTTGCATGATGTTGCACAGGCAGTTTCTTTTTGTCTGTATTTTTAAGTGTCAGTTTGGTTCAGCTAGTCGATGCCTTTGAGTCAAGGATGTGGGATCAAGCACCACTCCGGGACTTGATTGTATAAACTAAGCACAATTGAAGTAGTGCTGCCTAAATACATTTTTCTTGACTGTGTAAATATTTTTTTTTTACTGGGATTCCATCTGTCCGTTCTCTTGGTTTAGGTAAACCTTAAAGATCCCCTGGCAATATTTGAAGAAGAGCTTGGAGTCCTCCAGCTTACCCATCCAAAATTCCTCCCTCAAACAACACCAACAAATCAAGTAATTCTTCTTGCCTACATCAGAAGTCACTACTTCAAAGTAATTAATTTGATTTATTTGATAAATGGTAAATTGCTATATAAATATAAATGTATCTTGTATTACATCTGTGAATAAAATTGCTGAATGTTTTTGTCATTTGTATTATATTTGACTAAATTCCTGAACACAGGCTATTGCTGTATTAGTGTTTATTTAACTGCCACTTCTCTTCCAGTAATGCCCACCTTGAAGAAGTTCCTTCTCTCCCACAGGATTTCCGTTTGTCTCTTTTACCTTGTTCACCTTCATTGTTTAATTTTTCTCTTCTGATGTTTGTTCAGGGATCTTCGAAAACGCGTTTTCACAGGCACATTTCTTCAACAACTGTCTCCAGCTGCGACTTATTCTACGTGGATTCCAACTGAAATTCCACCCTTCCATGTTTCGGATCCACCTACAATTACAGATATCTGCATGTTATTCAGCCTTTCTCGAACCGCTGCTTTCTGAGATCCACCCACAATGCCATGTGCCAACACATGAATATCTGGACTTCTCTCTTCAGCAGCGCCGACTCACTCTATCTCACAGCTCTCCTAGAAACATAGAAAATAGGTGCAGGAGCAGGCCATTCAGCCCTTCTAGCCTGCACCGCCATTCAATGAGTTCATGGCTGAACATGAAACTTCAGTACCCCCTTCCTGCTTTCTCGCCATAACCCTTGATCCCCCGAGTAGTAAGGACTTCATCTAACTCCCTTTTGAATATATTTAGTGAATTGGCCTCAACTACTTTCTGTGGTAGAGAATTCCACAGGTTCACCACTCTCTGGGTGAAGAAGTTTCTCCTCATCTCGGTCCTAAATGGCTTACCCCTTATCCTCAGACTGTGACCCCTGGTTCTGGACTTCCCCAACATTGGGAACATTCTTTCTGCATCTAACCTGTCTAAACCCGTCAGAATTTTAAACGTTTCTATGAGGTCCCCTCTCATTCTTCTGAACTCCAGTGAATACAAGCCCAGTTGATCCAATCTTTCTTGATAGGTCAGTCCCGTCATCCCGGGAATCAGTCTGGTGAACCTTCGCTGCACTCCCTCAATAGCAAGAATGTCCTTCCTCAAGTTAGGAGACCAAAACTGTACACAATACTCCAGGTGTGGCCTCACCAAGGCCCTGTACAACTGTAGCAACACCTCCCTGCCCCTGTATTCAAATCCCCTCGCTATGAAGGCCAACATGCCATTTGCTTTCTTAACCGCCTGCTGTACCTGCATGCTAACCTTCAATGACTGATGTACCATGACACCCAGGTCTTGTTGCACCTTCCCTTTTCCTAATCTGTCACCATTCAGATAATAGTCTGTCTCTCTGTTTTTACCACCAAAGTGGATAACCTCACATTTATCCACATTATACTTCATCTGCCATGCATTTGCCCACTCACCTAACCTATCCAAGTCACTCTGCAGCCTAATAGCATCCTCCTCGCAGCTCACACTGCCACCCAACTTAGTATCATCCGCAAATTTGGAGATACTGCATTTAATCCCCTCGTCTAAATCATTAATGTACAATGTAAACAGCTGGGGCCCCAGCACAGAACCTTGCGGCACTCCACTAGTCACTGCCTGCCATTCTGAAAAGTACCCGTTTACTCTTTGCTTCCTGTCTGACAACCAGTTCTCAATCCACGTCAGCACACTACCCCCAATCCCATGTGCTTTAACTTTGCACATTAATCTCTTGTGTGGGACCTTGTCGAAAGCCTTCTGAAAGTCCAAATATACCACATCAACTGGTTCTCCTTTGTCCACTTTACTGGAAACATCCTCAAAAAATTCCAGAAGATTTGTCAAGCATGATTTCCCTTTCACAAATCCATGCTGACTTGGACCTATCATGTCACCATTTTCCAGATGCACTGCTATGACATCCTTAATAATTGATTCCATCATTTTACCCACTACTGAGGTCAGGCTGACCGGTCTATAATTCCCTGTTTTCTCTCTCCCTCCTTTTTTAAAAAGTGGGGTTACATTGGCTACCCTCCACTCCATAGGAACTGATCCAGAGTCAATGGAATGTTGGAAAATGACTGTCAATGCATCCGCTATTTCCAAGGCCACCTCCTTAAGTACTCTAGGATGCAGTCCATCAGGCCCTGGGGATTTATCGGCCTTCAATCCCATCAATTTCCCCAACACAATTTCCCGACTAATAAAGATTTCCCTCAGTTCCCCCTCCTTACTAGACCCTCTGACCCCTTTTATATCCGGAAGGTTGTTTGTATCCTCCTTAGTGAATACCGAACCAAAGTACTTGTTCAATTGGTCTGCCATTTCTTTGTTCCCCGTTATGACTTCCCCTGATTCTGACTGCAGGGGACCTACGTTTGTCTTCACCAACCTTTTTCTCTTTACATACCTAATAGAAACTTTTGCAATCCGCCTTAATGTTCCCTGCAAGCTTCTTCTCGTACTCCATTTTCCCTGCCCTAATCAAACCCTTTGTCCTCCTCTGCTGAGTTCTAAATTTCTCCCAGTCCCCAGGTTCGCTGCTATTTCTGGCCAATTTGTATGCCACTTCCTTTGCTTTAATACTATCCCTGATTTCCCTAGATAGCCACGGTTGAGCCACCTTCCCTTTTTTATTTCTACGCCAGACAGGAATGTACAATTGTTGTAATTCATCCATGCGGTCTCTAAATGTCTGCCATTGCCCATCCACAGTCAACCCCTTAAGTATCATTCGCCAATCTATCCTAGCCAATTCACGCCTCATACCTTCAAAGTTACCCTTCTTTAAGTTCTGGACCATGGTCTCTGAAATTACTGTTTCATTCTCCATCCTAATGCAGAATTCCACCATATTATGGTCACTCTTCCCCAAGGGGCCTCGCACAATGAGATTGCTAATTAATCCTCTCTCATTGCACAACACCCAGTCTAAGATGGCCTCCTCCCTAGTTGGTTCCTCAACATATTGGTCTAGAAAACCATCCCTTATGCACTCCAGGAAATCCTCCTCCACCGTATTGCTTCCAGTTTGGCTAGCCCAATCTATGTGCATAGTAAAGTCACCCATTATAACTGCTACACCTTTATTGCATGCACCCCTAATTTCCTGTTTGATGCCCTCCCCAAAATCCCTATTACTGTTTGCAGGTCTGTACACAACTCCTCCTAACGTTTTTTGCCCTTTGGTGTTCTGCAGCTCTACCCATATAGATTCCACATCATCCAAGCTAATGTCTTTCCTAACTATTGCATTAATCTCCTCTTTAACCAGCAATGCTACCCCACCTCCTTTTCCTTTTATTCTATCCTTCCTGAATGTTGAATACCCCTAAATGTTGAGTTCCCAGCCCTGATCATCCTGGAGCCACGTCTCCGTAATCCCAATCACATCATATTTGTTAACATCTATTTGCACAGTTAATTCATCCACCTTATTGCAGATACTCCTTGCATTAAGACACAAAGCCTTCAGGCTTGTTTTATTAACACCCTTTGTCCTTTTAGAATTTTGCTGTACAGTGGCCCTTTTTGTTCTTTGCCTTGGGTTTCTCTGCCCTCCATTTTTCCTCATCTCCCTTCTGTCTTTTGCTTTTGTCTCTTTTTTGTTTCCCTCTGTCTCCCTGCATTGGTTCCCATCCCCCTGCCATATTAGTTTAAATCCTCCCCAACAGCACTAGCAAACACTCCCCCTAGGACATTGGTTCCGGTCCTGCCCAGACCGCAATTCCATTTCATCCTTCGTCTCATCTGCGCTTCAACAAAAAACGTTTTATTTTCTTCCTTTCAGGTGTCCAAGATTGCAAACTTCCCCATCACTTTCCTCGGATCCCACCCCTCGTTCCAATCTCACCCTTAGCTGTGTTTTCACTATCCCTCTGACCTTCCCCTCTATGACCCCAGACGCAGTTCTTTGCAAAAGTCTCCGCTTCATCCCCTTGCATCTCCATCTCTATGAATTTTGAGCTCGGCAGGGCACTGAGCTCCTCTTCTGTTGTCTTCGCCTCCGTGTCCGCTTCTTTGGCCAGGAGTGTCTCTCCTGTCTTCAGAATTCTCATTTCACCTGGACCTCTCCCTATTACCCTCTCTAGATCATTTCATTGGGCACTGCCGGTGTGACATCAGCTGTCAATTTTTCTACTCTGCTCACTCATTCTATAACCTACTTCCCTCTGAGGTTGCAGCACTCCATTAACTCAGGTCCAACTCCAACACTGTCTTTAAACCTGCTGACAAGGATGACGCTGTTGATGTTTGGTAAACTGATCCCAACCTTGTGGAGGCTGAATGCCTACTCTCTGACACCTCCTCCTACCTCCACCTGGACCATGATCCCACCACCAAAAATCAAGCCATCGTTTCCAGACTGTTACTGACCTCATCATCTCTGGAGATCTTCCCTCCATGGCATCCATCCTCATAATTCCCCAACCCCACACAGCCTGCTTCTACCTCCTTCCCAATATCCACAAACAGGACTGCCCTGGTCGACCCATTGTTTCAACCTGTTCTTGCCCCAGGGAACTGATTTCTTCCTCTCTTGACTCTATTCTTTCTCCCCTTGTCCAGTCTTTTCCCACCTTCATCCGCGACTCTTCCGACGCCCTCCGTTACTTCAACAGTTTCCTGGTTGCAACCGTCTCCTTTTCACCATGGACGTCCAATCCCTCTACAGTTCCATCCCCCATCAGGATGGCCTGAGGGCGCTCTGCTTCTTCCTCGGGCAGAGAGGCCCAACCAGTCCCCATCCACCACCACCCTCCTGCCTGGCTGAACTTTTCTTACATTGAACACCTTCTCCTTTGACTCCACTCACTTCCTCCAAATAAAAGATGTTGATATGGAAACCTATATGGGTCCTAACTATGCCTGCCTTTTCCTGAGATATGTGGGGCATTCTTTGTTCCAGTCCTACTCGGGTCCTCTCCCTCACATCTTTTTCTAATACATTGATGTTTGTATTGGTGCTTACTGAGGGTGAGATGGAGCATTGCAGGTGTTGTTCCTCGAGCATATGTTGAGCTTCATTAGAACCATGTAGGAAGCCAAAGTAAGAGAGGTTTGAGCGGGAGTCGTGTGCAGAATTAAAATGACAGGCGACTAAAAGCTCAGGGTCCTGTTTACAGACTGAACGGAGGTGTTCCACAATGAGGTCACCCAATCTGCGTTGGTCTCCCCAATGTAGAGGAGAGACCATCATGAGTAGCGAATACAACATACTAAAGTGAAAGAATTTGAAAGAAGTACCTGTACAAATAAATCTCTGTTTCACCTGGAAGGAGTGTTTGGGGCCCTGCATGGTGGGAAGGGAGGAGGTAAAAGAGCAGGTGTTGGAACAAATATTGGAAGTTTTGTTGCGTTGTTCCCTAAAGCAAAACCAAGTAATATTTATTTGTGCAGAATTTATTATTAAAATACAGAGCAATTTAAATTATTTTGCATTTTCAACTACACAATTTGTTTTCTGTCTTTTGTTGGAACTTAATAACAGTCCTAGTTTCATATTTTATACCTTGCTCCAAAATTAGTTGCAGTGCAAAAAAAATTACGTTTTCAGAACTTCTCATGGCAATAGTAACTAAAGGAATTTAAATCCTGGAGGCAAAACTGAAAAAGCGCTGTGATACGTTCTTTTAATTCATGCCTTGGTTTACTTGTTTGTGTGCACAGATTTAACGACTTGGTAAGCTTGAACTTCTTCCGTACTTCAGCTAACTGTTTCAGGCTGCCAGTCCCAAACTTGTGTGGCAGAACTTTTCCTTATAATTATTGCATGATGTCTTTGGCCTGGCTCAGTCTTGAATTTGGAGGTCTGCTCATCAGAAAACTGCCAAATAAAGGTTCCTGCCCTTGACGTGTTCATCTGTTCTTGGCAGGGTGTTTTATACAGTACGTCCCATCCATTTTATAACGCAGCCATAGATGTCATTCCCTCCCTTTTTGTTCCAGTTCTGGGCACTGCAAAGCATTCATGTGTAAGACCCTGAGTTTCCCCGCCCCCAAGGCCATATTTTAACCTAGCTATGCTAAACAGTGCCTCGGCTGAGACCATCTTCTGAGCTTGGAGCCAGGAATTAAACCTTCAACTTTCTTGTCTGCAAAATTTCATATTACATTATGTGGCAGCCCTAATTTTTTCTCTTCCCTTTCCCTCCCCCCATTGCCCGCCCACTCCTATTGTTTGCAGTTTTATGCGCCATTGTTTACTGGATGCAGCTCTACTGTGAATGTGCAGCTAATGGCTGCATATTTAGTCTTAAACCTCCCATTGGATTTGCAGGATTTTGTGGAGGCAGCGCTGGTGTTACTTCTCCAGCGCTTTGAGGTGTCTACTGTATATAGTCTACATCTCGGCTATATAGGAGGGCGGCTATCATGACTGCCCTGTAGACCATAAGCTTGGTGCCAGATTTGAGGTCCTGGTCTTCAAACACGCTCTTCCTCAGGCGACCAACCGAAGGCTACACTGGCACGCTGAAGGCAGTGTTGAACCTCGTCACAAATGTCTGCCCTTGCTGATAGACGCACTAACATCAGTGTTCTCGCTCAGGCCAACATCCCCAGCATCGAAGCACTGACCACACTCAACCAGCACCTTTTGGGCGGGCCACATCGTCCGCATGCCCGACATGAGATTTCCTAAGCAAGCGCTCTACTCTGAACTCCTACATGGCAAGCGAGCCCCAGGTGGGCAGAGGAAACATTTCAAGGACACCCTAAAAGCCTCCTTGATAAAGTGCAACGTCCCCACCGGCACCTGGGAATTCCTGGCCCAAGACCGTCCAAAGTGGAGGAAGAGCACCTCTAGTCTCGTCGCCGAGAGCATGCAGAAAGCAAGCGAAGACAGCAGAAGAAGCGTGCGGCAAACCAGACTCCCCATTCACCCTTTCCTTCAACCACTTGTTACAGAGACTGTAATTCCCGCATTGGACTGTACAGTCACCTGAGAACTCACTTTTAGAGTGGAAGCAAGTCTTCCTCAATTTTGTGGGACTGCCGATGATGATTTAGTCTTAAGTAGCATTGTTATCATTAGAAACCAACCATCTTTCAGAACAATGGTGCTTACTATAATGGCTGGGTAACAGTCTGGTTTTGAGCGTTGGGATGCTTATAGCATTTTATAGGCATTCCCTTGCCTTGGCATGTATTCCTTTTGAGTACAGAAGACTGAGGGATGATCTGATCAAGGTACTTAAAATGTTGAATCATTTTAACAGGGTAAATACGGAGAAACTATTTTCTCAGGTTTGGGGATCAAGACTGAGGGGACATAATCTTATTATATCATCTTGTATTTATATAGCATCTTTTAACTTAGTAAAAAGTCCCAAGGTGCTTCACAGGATCATTATATTAAAAAAAAATTGACACCGAGCCACATGAGATATTGGGGCAGATGAGGTCAAAGAGAGAGGTTTTAAGGAGCGTCTTAAAGGAGGAAAGAGAGGTTTAGGGAGAAAATTCCAGAGCTTAGGGCCATGGCAGTTGAAGGCACGGCCACCAATGGTGGAATGATTGAAATTGGAGATGCTCAAAGTGTCAGAATTGGAGGAGTGCAGGTATCTCTTCGGGTTGTAGAGCTGGAGGAGATTAGAGATGGGGAGGGACGAGGCATGGAGGGAATTGAGAACCAGGATGAGAATTTTAAAATCGAGGCGTTGCTTCACGAGCACGGGTGATGGGTGAGCAGGACATAGTGCAAGCTAGGACATGGGCAGCAGACAGCAGAAGGAGCATGCAGCAAACCAGACTCCCCATCCCTCAAGTTTACGGAGGGTACAATGCGGGAGGCCGGCCAGGAGGGCATTGGAATAGTTAAATCGAGAGGTAACAAAGGCATGGACGAGGGTTTCAGCAGCAGATGAGCTGAGGCAGAGACGGAGTCGGGCAATGTTGTGGAGGTGGAAGTAGGCGGTCTTAGCAATGGTGTGGATATGTGGCTGTAAGCTCATCTCTGGGCCAAATACGACACCAAGATTTCAAACAATCTGCCAGGGAGAGAAAAGGAGTCGGTGGCGAGGGAATGGAGTTTGGGGACTGAAGACGATGGCTTCGGTCTTCCTAATATTTAGGTTGACAAAATTTTGGCTCATCCAGTACTGGATGTCGGACAAGCAGTTTGATAATTTAGAGACTGGGGGGATCGAGAGAGGTGGTGGTAAGGTAGAGCTAGGAGTCATGAGCGTACATGTGGAAACTGATGCTGTGTTTTTGGATGATATTGCCAAGGGGCAATATGTAGAAAGAAAGAAAGACTTGCATTTATATAGCGTCTTTCACGATCACCGGACATCCCTAAGCGTTTTACAGCCAATGAAGTACTCTTTGAATTATAGTCACTGTTGTGATGTAGGAAACGTGGTAGCCAATTTGCGCTCAGCAAGCTCCCACAAACAGCAATTTGATAATGACCAGATAATCTGTGTTTTAGTAATGTTGATTGGGTGATAAATATTGGCCAGGACACCGGGGATAACTCCCCCTGCTCTTCAAAATTGTGACATGAGATCTTTTACGTGCACCTGAGAGAGTAGATGGGGCCTCAGTTTAACATCTCATTTGAAAGACTGCATCTCCCTCAGCACTGCACTGGAGTGTCAGCTTAGATTTTTGTGCTCAAGTCTCTGGAGTGGGACTTGAACCCATAACCTTCTGACTCAGAGGCGAGTGTGTTACCCATTGAGCCGCTGGCTAACACATGTAGATGAGAAATAGGAGGGGACCAAAGATAGATCCTTGGGGGACACCAGAGGAGTGGGAAGAGAAGCAATTGCAGGTGATTTGGAAGATTTGAAGGAGAGGGGGGACAGTACCTGATAAGAGAGAACCGTTAACAATATCAGCAAACGTGGGAGCCAGGAAGGGAAGTTGGGTTGCCAGCAGTTTAGTGGGAATAGGGTTGAGGGAGCAGGAGGTAAGTCTCGTGGACAACAGGAGATCGAAGAGGGCATGAGGAGAGATAGTAGAGAAAGATGAGAGCTCAGGGCTCAGGCAGGGGGAAACCTAGAGGAAGTTTGGCCCAGTGGGCTGTGAGAAGGAAGGGAAGAGACAGTTGATCACATGGTCTCAATCTTAGTGACAAAGAATCCATGAGCTACTCATACTTGCTGGAGGTGAGGGTGGAGGAAACAGCGGTGGGGAGGGGTTTATGAAGATGGTTTGCAGTAGAGAAAAGAAGCCGGGGGTTATCGTTGCTTTAGTATTGGCAGACGAGAGCAGGATCCGATGAAGCTTTGTGGTCCAGCCAGATCTGGTGGTGAATGACTAAACCAGTTGTCCGCCATATCCACTCAAATCTGCATCCCTTGGACTTAAGGGAAAGTTGATGGGGGTAGTACCGGGGGAATGGTTAGGGCGAGAGAGAGTAATGGTGTTAATGGGGATTAGACCATCAAAGGTGGTGGTGTAGAAATGTCATGAAATGTAGAAAAAAATTAAAGCCAAGCCAGTTTCGAGGGGAATCAGGAAGCACGTTTCCATGCATAGGATAGTAGAAATCTGGAATTTACTTCTTTTAAGAAATCAAGGAGCGATCGATATTGCATCATGGTTGCAGTCTCAAGATATATTGTCAATGACTTTGCTTTGACCAGGGTCATCTTGGTGCTGTGGGAAAGGCAGAGAGCAGACTGAAGTCTTTTGAACTAGGAGTGGTTGGCATGGAGCTAGGTGGATATAACCTGTTTGGGGACCTTTAGAGAGGAAAGGGAAATTATTGATTGGGTGGAAGTTTGAAGTCAGAGTTTTGAAGGATTGAATGGGAGATTTTCCAGTGTTGGGGAATATTGGGAAAGAGTTGTGTACAAATAGTTAGATCTGGAGGTGATTAAGGTTCATATCCTTGGCATCCCTTGCTTCATTTCACTTCTACCAGTCTGTACATGGCCAGCACATTCCCTAAGGTGGCTTATTTTATAGTGGAAATGATCATCAGGGCCAGGGGAGATGTAGAAAGAAGTTAGTGATATTGGTCCTGAAATCCAAGCCTTGCCAGTACTACGGAATACGTGCGGACCCGGCGAGGCCTCACAAGCTTTTTTTGGCGCGCAATGCGTATGCGCAGAAAACCGGCTTTTCCAATCTGTCAAGATATTTCTTGATCGATCTTCCATATCCCCGCAGGAAGGACATCCGCGCGGGCGAGATTGGGCTATTTGCCCAACTCCTTCCCAGCGAATGTCCTTCAAACTCTTGCACTTGGTAAAAGCAGGCGTGTAGCTTACTTTTATCAGTGTAAGAGTTTTAAAACATATAAAAATAACATTTAAATACAAAGTTTTATAATAAAAACCCTGTCCACTAAGGTGAGTTTATTTTAAACCCGATTAAAACACATTAAAAAATAAATCCTAAAAATATTTTTTTTCTAAAACATTTAATTAACTTTAATTTCAATTAATTTTAAATATGTGAGGTGTTTTTTAATGTATAATGTGTTTGGGTGTTTTAGGGGTTTATTCTCATTGATATTAATGGGAACTCGTAAAATCGGAGTTCCCATTACTATCAATGAGAATACTGTACTGTGATTGGTTGTCCGGGCCCACGTGACTCCATCTTCTGCGTCCGTATGTCCATGACGTGGATGCGCTGCAAAGCGTGTGGAAAGAAGGACTCCGACCGGAATACCAGAATCCAAGATGCCTCCAGGACGTGGATGCACTGCGAAGCGTGTGGAAAGAAAGACTCCGACCGGAATACCAGAATCCAAGATGCCTCCAGGACGTGGATGCGCTGCGAAGCATGTGGAAAGAAGGACTCTGACCGGAATACCAGAATCCAAGATGCCTCCATGACGTGGATGCGCTGCGAAACGTGTGGAAAGAAGGACTCCGACCGGAATACCAGAATCCAAGGTGCCTCCAGGACCACCAGGTACTTTCGTAGAAACATTTCGGGTCAGAGGCGTTCGTCCGAATGAAACCTCCAACCGGAATTTCAGGGCCATTCAGTCAGTCAGAGATAAAGATTGGGGGAGGTGGCTGAGGCAGATAAGTGTATAGTCTCGTGCTTTCAAAATAAAACCTAGACCACGGTTAATATCTATGTTTCTTCCCGTGCTTCCTTGAATGGCTTATTCCTGTTCCTATGTTGTTTTAGGACAGTTTATGATAAATTTTAAATGTTACTAGAGATTTAAAATACTGTTCTTTGGACCTGCATTAACTTGTTTTGACAATATGAATACCCGACAATCTTTCCCTCTATCAATATCAAATGTAAAAAATAATAATTTTCAAACCAAAAGATCTTGGATCACCAATGAGATGATGATAAACAAATCACAGAAATGAACTGCATAAAAATTGGAACAATGTCACTTAGTTTTCAGAATAATGTTCCACTGGTGACCGAGAAGCCTTAATTTGAATTGGTAGCCGTTTGTTGAGCCACAGATAATTCAACTATCAATGCTGCTCAACAGATTTCAAATAAAAACATAGAAAATAGGTGCAGGAGTAGGCCATTCGGCCCTTCGAGCCTGCAACACCATTCAATAAGATCATGGCTGATCATTCCCTCAGTACCCCTTTCCTGCTTTCTCTCCATACCCCTTGATACCTTTAGCCGTAAGGGCCCTATCTAACTCCCTCTTGAATATATCCAATGAACTGGCATCAACAACTCTCTGCGGAAGAGAATTCCACAGGTTAACAACTCTCTGAGTGAGGAAGTTTCTCCTCATCTTGGTCCTAAATGGCTTACCCCTTATCCTTAGACTGTGACCCCTGGTTCTGGACTCCCCCAACATCGGGAACATTCTTCCCGCATCTAACCTGTCCAGTCCCATCAGCATCTTATATGTTTCTATGAGATCCCCTCTCATCCTTCTAAACTCCAGTGTATAAATGCCCAGTTGATCCAGACTCCCCTCATATGTCAGTCCAGCCATCCCGGGAATCAGTTAATGCAGGTGAACCTTCGCTGCAGCCCCTCAATAGCAAGAATGTCCTTCCTCAGATTAGGAGACCAAAACTGAACACAATATTCCAGGTGAGGCCTCACCAAGGCCTGTACAACTGCAGTAAGACCTCCCTGCTCCTAAACTCAAATCCCCTAGCTATGAAGGCCAACATAGCATTTTCCTTCTTCACCGCCTGCTGTACCTGCATGCCAACTTTCAGTGACTGATGAACCATGACACCCAGGTCTCGTTGCACCTCCCCTTTTCCTAAACTGCAATAACTTGACAATAACAAAATCTGCAATAACAACAATAACTTGACAATATATTCAGTTTTGCAGCTTACTATCTGCAGGGAAACCTTACTCCCACATAATGGGCAGAGATAAGTTTGCGTTTTAACTGATTGCACGTACAAGCGCAACGTCACGAATCCGGAATGCCAAAAACCGGAATTGTCCGAAAACTGGACATTTTGCGCAAAGCTGATGGAGTCATCCGGAATCCAGAATTATTGTCTGAAATCTGGACATTTTTGAGGCAAAACCCAAAATCCAGCACGGATTAGGTCGAGGATTCCGGATTTCAGACCATTGATTTTCTTGTCTGAAATCCAGAAAAAAACAAAACCAGCACAGATTTGGTCCCGAGGATTCCGGATTTCGTATGTTGTACCTGTATTGCCAGGTCAGTAAAATGATGTTGAGTGTCAGCTGTGGCTCAGTGGGTAGCACACCCCCCTCTGAATCTGTAGGTTGTGGGTTCAAGTCTCACTTCAGGGATTTGATCACACAAAATCTAGGTTGACAACTCCAGGTCTCACTTCAGGGATTTGATCACACAAAATCTTGGTTGACAACTCCAGTGCATGCTGAGGGAGCGCTGCACTGTCTGAGGTGTTGTCTTTCGGATGAGACATTCAACCGAGGCCCCGTCTGCTCTCTCAAGTCGACGTAAAAGAACCCATGGCACTATTTCGACGAAGAGCAGGGGAGCTATCCCCGGTGTCCTGGCTAATATTTATCCCTCAATCAACATAACTAAAACAAATTATCTGGTCATTATCACATTGCTGTTTGTGGGAGCTTGCTTATGTGTGAATTGACTGCTGCGTTTCCTAAATTACAACAGTGTCTACACTCTAAAAGTACTCCACTTACTGTAAAGCGTCTGGTAGTCGTGAAAGGTACTATATAAATGCAAGTCTGTCATTTTTTTTACTTTAATTGTGCTGCTTGTACAAATTATGTTGTTATAAATAAAATATGAGGGAAGACATGAGCTGTTAACGTATTTATGTTCTGATAAATATAACATAAGAACATAAGAAATAGGAACAGGAGTAGCCATAAGGCCCCTCAAGCCTGCTCCACCATTCAATAAGATCATGGCTGATCTGATCATGGACTTAGCTCCACTTCCCTGCCCGCTCCCCATAACCCCTTATCTCCTTAGCGTTTAAGAAACTGTCTATTTCTGTCTTAAATTTATTCAATGTCCCAGCTTCCACAGCTCACGGAGGCAGCTAATTCCACAGATTTACAACCCTCTGAGAGAAGCAATTTCTCCTCATCTCTGTTTTAAATGGGCGGCCCCTTATTCTAATATCGTGCCCTCTAGTTCTAGTCTCTCCCATCAGTGGAAACATCCTCTCTGCATCCACCTTGTCAAGCCCCCTCATAATCTTATACGTTTCGATAAAATCACCTCTCAATTCTTCTGAATTCCAATGAGTAAAGGCCCAACCTACTCGACCTTTCCTCATCAGTCAACCCCCTCATCCCCGGAATCAACCAAGTGAACCTTCTCTGAACTGCCTCCAAAACAAGTTTATCCTTTTGTAAATATGGAAACCAAAACTGCACATAGTATTCCAAGTGTGGCCTCACCAATACCTTATATAGCTGTAGTAAGACTTCCCTGCTTTTCTACTCCATCCCCTTTGCAATAAAGGCCAAGATACCATTGGCCTTCCTGATCACTTGCTGTACCTGCATACTATCCTTTTGTGTTTCATGCACAACTACCCCCAGGTCCCGCTGTACTGCGGCACTTTTCAATCTTTCTCCATTTAAATAATAACTTGCTCTTTGATTTTTTTTCTGCCAAAGTGCATGACCTCACACTTTCCAACATTATACCACATCTGCCAAATTTTTGCCCACTCACTTAGCCTGTCTATGTCCTTTTGCAGATTTTTTGTGTCCTCCTCACAAATTGCTTTTCCTCCCATCATTGATATTGACATTGTTCAAATGCAGTGTTTTGTGATATCAAGAATTGGCTGAGTGCACTAGATACAGCAAAGGCTGTAGACCCCGACCAAATCCTGGCTGTAATGTTGAAGAGTTGTGCACTAGAACTAGCTGTGCCTCGAGCCAAGCTGTTCCAGTACTGCTACAACACTGAAGTGCCACAACACGGCAAACGAGCCAAAGGTGAGCAGAGGAAACATTACAAGGACACCCTCAAAGCCTCCCTGATAAAGTGCAACATCACCACTGATGCCTGGGGGACCCTGGCCAAAGACCGTCCTAAGTGGCGGAAGTGCATCCGGGAGGGTGCTGAGCATCTCGACTCTCATCGCCAAGAGCATGCAGAAATCAAGCACAGGCAGTGGAAAGAGCGTGCAGCAAACCAGTCCCACCCACCCTTTCCCTCAACGACTATCTGTTCCATCTGTAACAGGGACTGTGGTTCTCGTATTGGACTGTTCAGCCACCTAAAGACTCATTTTTAGAGTGTAAGCAAGTCTTCCTTGATTTCGAGGGACTGCCTATGATGATGACAACACTGGTATCTACCCGATGAAGTGGTGAATTGCCTTGTTATGCCCTGTCTCCAAAAAGCAGGACAAATTCAATCCAGCTAATTACCACCCCATCAGCCTACTCTCAATCATCAGTAAAGTGATTGAAGGGGTTGTCGACAGTGCTATCAAATGGCACTTACTCACCAATAACTTGCTCACCGATGCTCCGTTTGGGTTCTGCCAGGACCATTCAGCTCCAGACCTCATTACAGCCTTTGTCCAAACATGGACAAAAGAGCTGAATTCCAGAGGTGAAGTGAGAGTGACTGCCTTTGACATCAAGGCAGCATTTGACCGAGTGTGGCATCAAGAAGCCCTAGTAAAATTGAAATCAATGGCAATCAGGGGAAAACTCTCCACTGGCTGTAGTCCTAGCTAGTACAAAGGAAGGTGGATGTGGTTGTTCGAGGCCAATCTTCTCAGCCCAGGATGTTGCTGCAGAAGTTCCTCAGGGCAGTGTCCTCGGCCCAACCATCTTTAGCTGCTTCGTCAATGACCATCCCTCCCACATAAGATCAGAAGTGGGGATGTTGCACAATGTTCAGTTCCATTTGTAACTCTATTCAATAATGAAACAGTCTGCCCATATACAGCAACACCTGGACAACATTCAATTTTGATCCGCTAAGTGTCAAGTAACAGTTGCACCACACAAGTGCCAGGCAATGATTACCTCCAAGAAGAGAGAGTCTAACCACCTCCCCATGACATTCAATGATGTTACCATCATCAAATCCCCCACCATCAACATTCTGTGGGTCACCATTGAACAGAAACTTAACTGGACCAGCCACATAAATACTGTGGCTACAAGAGCAGGTCAGAGGCTAGGTATTTTGTGGTGAGTGACTCACCTCCTGACTCCCGAATGCCTTTCCACCAACTACAAGGCACGAGTCATGAGTGTGATGGAATAATGTTCATTTGCCTTAAATGAGTGCAGTTCCAACAACGCTCGACACCAGAACAAAGCAGCCCGATTGATTGGCACCCCATTCACTTCCTTCAACATTCACTCCCTCCACCACCGGCACACCATGGCTGCAATGTGTACTATCTATAAGATGCACTGCAGCAACTCGCCAAGGCTTCTTCGACAGCCCTTCCCAAACCCGCGGCATCTACCTCCAAGAAGGACAAGGGCAGCAGGCGCATGGGAACACCATCACCTCCAAGTCAGACACAATCCGAACTTTGAAATATATCACTGTTCCTCTGGGTCAAAATCTTGAAACTCCCCCCACCTAACAGCACTGTGGGAGTACCTTCACCACATGGACTGCAGGGTTGAAGAAGGTGGCTCACTACCTCATTCTCAGGGCAATTAGGGATGGGCAATAAATGCAGTACTTGCCAATGCCGACCACATCCCAAGAATTAATTTTTTTTTTAAACTCATTATTGTACATAACTATGCTTTTTCCAAACTACTGCAGGCTGGATTGCTGTACTATTTTTCTTTGGAGTAATCTTTTTCTTTGGATTCCTTTAGTACCTTGTTTTTTATGGTCTGCAAAACATTAAAATCAAATTGAACTTCTAGCTTTTAATTTGGAGTTGTGAGTGTGCAAACATTTTTGATCTTGGGCTTCAGGCACTTGCTGGTTCCAAAATAGGAAAGGACATTAAAATGAGTTGCAGTGATTGAAATTGTCCATTTAAAGATTTGCAGTTATCAGGCAGCACTGTATACAGGACCTTAAATCTTTAAATAGATTGGCCCTTGGCAGCATAATAGTGAGATAAATGTAATCATTTCATGGGGTGGGGTGGAGGAGACTTCTTGACGATTTAGGCCAAATTTTATGTTTTATTGACTAATTAGAGTTCTATCGCGAAGTTGCAAAACACCTATCTCTTGCATACAGCGTTTGGTTCAGTTATAATGTGGCTTGTAGCATTCCTGCTGTGTGATAAATTCTGATGAGCCACTGCAGTCAAGGCTGCATATGAGGAAAAAATGTTGGCATAATTTAGTGGAAGAACATTGGCATTTGCTTTTGTATTTTCCATTTGCCAGTCAGATATTTTGAAATGGTAGTTGTGTAACCTGCTGAATATGCTGAGACTAATTGTAGCACCCTTGTCACTTGTCAGGCTGAGGCTGACTAACTCCAAACAGACTTGACTTGTGTGGCTTAGTAACCACAGTATGCAGTATGTTACATTTCGCCACTGAGCCACTTGGGTTGGGGAGGGCCAAGTAATGTTTTTATCTTGTGTGGTACAATTTCATGGCTACTTTGGGTGGAAACCATAAGCCAAGTGTTGGGTGCTGTCAGTATTTTAAGAACATAAGAACATAAGAATTAGGAACAGGAGTAGGCCATCTAGCCCCTCGAGCCTGCTCCGCCATTCAATAAGATCATGGCTGATCTGGTCGTGGACTCAGCTCCACTTACCCGCCCTCTCCCCGTAACTCTTAATTCCCTTATTGCTTAAAAATCTATCTATCTTTGACTTGAAAACATTCAATGAGCCAGCCTCAACTGCTTCCTTGGGCAGAGAATTCCACAGATTCACAACCCTCTGGCAGAAGAAATTCTTTCTCAACTCGGTTTTAAATTGGCTCCTCCGTATTTTGAGGCTGTGCCCCCTAGTTCTAGTCTCCCCCACCAATGGAAACAACCTCTCTGCCTCTATCTTGTCTATCCCTTTCATGATTTTAAATGTTTCTATAAGATCACCCCTCATCCTTCTGAACTCCAAGGAGTAAAGACCCAGTCTACTCAATCTATCATCATAAGGTAACCCCCTCATTTCTCGAATCAGCCTAGTGAATCGTCTCTGTACCCCTTCCAAAGCTAGTATATCCTTCCTTAAGTAAGGTGACCAAAACTGTACGCAGTACTCCAGGTGCGGCCTTACCAATACCTTATACAGTTGCAGCAACACCTCCCTGCTTTTGTACTCCATCCCTTTCGCAATGAAGGCCAACATTCCATTTGCCTTCCTGATTACCTGATGCACCTGCAAACTAAACTTTTGGGATTCATGCACAAGGACCCCGAGGTCCCTCTGCACCACAGCATGTTGTAATTTCTCCCCATTCAAATAATATTCCCTTTTACTGTTTTCTTTCCCAAGGTGGATGACCTCACACTTTCCGACATTGTATTCCATCTGCCAAACCTTAGCCCATTCGCTTAACCTATCCAAATCTCCTTGCAGCCTCTCTGAGTCCTCGACACAACCCGCTTTCCCACTAATCTTAGTGTCATCTGCAAATTTTGTTGCACTACACTCTGTCCCCTCTTCTAGGTCATCTATGTATATTGTAAACAGATGTGGTCCCAGTACTGATCCCTGTGGCACACCACTAACCACTGATTTCCAACCGGAAAAGGACCCATTTATCCCGACTCTCTGCTTTCTGTTCGCCAGCCAATTCTCTATCCATGCTAATACATTTCCTCTGACTCCGCGTACCTTTATCTTCTGCAGTAACCTTTTGTGTGGCACCTTATCGAATGCCTTTTGGAAATCTAAATACACCACATCCATCGGTACACCTCTATCCACCATGCTCGTTATATCCTCAAAGAATTCCAGTAAGTTAGTTAAACATGATTTCCCTTTCATGAATCCATGCTGCGTCTGCTTGATTGCACTATTCCTATCCAGATGTCCCGCTATTTCTTCCTTAATGATAGTTTCAAGCATTTTCCCCACTACAGATGTGAAACTAACCGGCCTATAGTTACCTGCCTTTTGCCTGCCCCCCTTTTTTAAACAGAGGCGTTACATTAGCTGCTCTCCAATCCGCTGGTACCTCCCCAGAGTCCAGAGAATTTTGGTAGATTATAACAAATGCATCTGCTATAACTTCCGCCATCTCTTTTAATATCCTGGGATGCATTTCATCAGGACCAGGGGACTTGTCTACCTTCAGTCCCATTAGTCTGTCCAGCACTACCTCCCTAGTGATAGTGATCATCTCAAGGTCCTCCCTTCCCACATTCCTATGACCAGCAATTTTTGGCATGGTTTTTGTGTCTTCCACTGTGAAGACCGAAGCAAAATAATTGTTTAAGGTCTCAGCCATTTCCACATTTCCCATTATTAAATCCCCCTTTTCATCTTCTAAGGGACCAACATTTACTTTAGTCACTCTTTTCCGTTTTATATATCTATAAAAGCTTTTACTATCTGTTTTCATGTTTTGCGCAAGTTTACCTTCGTAATCTGTCTTCCCTTTATTGCTTTTTTAGTCATTCTTTGCTGTTGCTTAAAATCTTCCCAATCCTCTAGTTTCCCACTAACCTTGGCCACCTTATATGCATTGGTCTTTGATTTGATACTTTCCTTTATTTCCTTGGTTATCCACGGCTGGTTATCTCTTCTCTTGCCGCCCTTCTTTTTCACTGGAATATATTTTTGTTGCGCATTATGAAAGAGCTCCTTAAAAGTCCTCCACTGTTCCTCAATTGTGCCACCATTTAGTCCTTGTTTCCAGTCTACTTTCGCCAACTTTGCCCTCATCCCACTGCAGTCCCCTTTGTTTAAGCATAGTACGCTCGTTTCTGACACAACTTCCTCATCCTCAATCTGTATTACAAATTCAACCATATTGTGATCACTCATTCCGAGAGGATCTTTTACGAGGAGATCGTTTATTTTTCCTGTCTCGTTACACAGGACCAGATCCAAAATGGCTTGCTCCCTTGTAGGCTCTGTTACATACTGTTCTAAGAAACAATCCCGTATGCATTCTATGAATTTCTCCTCCAGGCTACCCCCTGCGATTTGATTTGACCAATCGATATGTAGGTTAAAATCCCCCATAACTATTTTGTTACCATTTTTTTTTACTAGTGGCAGAGATGGAAGTAAAAGGTGAATTTTTTTTACATCAACTGTAGAAACTCAACATTTTCCAGGAAAGAGCTGAATTTGAATGACTTGCTCTGTGGTTTTGCTGTGGAGTGGAGCAACTAAGGTGTTTCCTGTGTTTGTAATACCTGCAACAATTCTGTCTTGACTTGTTGCATGAATGAGTCATATGGTGATAATGATGATGTAATTCTGGTCATACAGGAACTCTTTGCTCAGTGCAACAAGTTGATGTTTCCATGTAGTTTTGTTTTTCCTTCTGTCTCCCTTATCCCTATATATTCATATCTGGCTTTCGATCTTGCACAATCGCACTGTGTTGATCTGAAGTCTGGCCTGGGATTAACTTGCAGAAAACGTGAGTATCGCCAGAAAGTACTACAGTGCCTGCATAACAGGCTACTGCACGTCAATCGTAATTCTCTGTTTGAAGCACGTTGAAGTGTTATGATGTAGAGATTTCTCAAAATTTCCAACACCCCCCCCCCCTCAAAAAAAAAACAGGAAAAACAAATGAAATTAAAATGTTTTTTGTTAATGTTGCAGCAGCATTTGTGGAATTTGTCTTTGACAAGGCAGTTAATACAAAAAGGGTTTCACACAAAACTTATTTGTAGTTTTTTGATACGAAAGTCAGTATTGCTGATATGAAAGCTTTCCCACTTTGTTTACCTGATGTCAGCATTGAGCAGTTATGAGGCCAGGTACAGATTGAAGCTTTCTTTACTCTAACCAAAAGGAAAGCAAGAACTTGCATTTACCTAGCAGCATTTACCTAGCAGCCTTCACCTTAGCAGAATGCTCCAAGTACTTCACAACCAATGAATTTGCTTTTGGAATGTAGCCATTGTTGTGCACAGCAAGGTCCCACAAAGAGTAAGTGAGATGAATGACCAGATAATCCAAGGTGGTGGAGGTTGATGGAGCAATGTTGGCCAGGGCATTGGAAGAACTTCTCACTCTTTTTTGAATAGTGCTACCGGGTCCTTTACGCCCACCTGAACCATTGAATAGAAAGACGCAGCCTTGGTTTAACGCCTGAGCTGAAAGGCGGCATCTCTGACCATGCAATGCTCCCACGTTGGAATGTCAGGCAAGATTGTGTGCTGCAGTGAGGCTTGAAGCAACAACCTTTTCTTTGGTTACAGTGACCAATTGAGCCAGACTGACCTGTTTAGACGCTTGAATGTTGTGTATCTCAATTTGAAATTTTAATTTCCCACAATCATACTTTGTGATTTATGATTACCAGTTTGTGTTAATCATAACCAGCATTGTGGTGTGAACGTCTCCAAGCAGAAATGATTTTAGTCTGATGTGCTGTCTAGGGTTGTGTTCACTAATGGGCTGTACTGGGATTAAAGCTGTCTGGGAGTGTGTTAGAAGGTTGTAACACAAAGAAGCCATCCGATGACAAACACTTGCTGTTCAGCTTGAGTGGCTTAAAACGTTTCAACGTCCTTAGGGAAAATTTCAGTGATTTGTCTTTTTGAGCCTGCAACATTTGGGTATTCCCTTTCCTTGGGGAGGGATGGTTAATGAGCTGCTTTTCCCTCGTTTCAAGTATAATTCCTGCTGCTTTAAAGATGGGAACTGCTGGATGTCCATAGCAGGCCTGTATGAGCGTCTGAAAAAGAGAGGGAGGGTTAATGTTTGAACAAACAATCTCTACCCAAATTGTTAAGCTGGCTTTCCTCGTTCAGATGATGGACCTGCTGTGTGTTTCCACTGTTTTCTGGTTTCAGATGCCCAGCTTTGAAGTTTTTTTTCTAAATTAATTCTGTTACTGGTTTAATGCCTTTTACACTTGTTACATTTATTTACCACGCCGTTCAGATTTTTGTATGTGTGTCTGTCTTTGTGTGTGTGTGTGTGTGGTCTTGTGATTGGTTTAAAAAAAATATATTTCTCAAGATATTCCCTATCCTCTTGGTTAAATATTTTTTTTATTGACCAATATTTGAAAAGAAAGACTTGCATTTCTCTAGCACCTGTCACGCCCTCAGGACCGTCCCAAAGCGCTTTACAGTCAATGAAGTACTTTTAAAGTGTGGTCACTGTTGTAATGTAGGAAACATGGCAGCCAATTTTCGCACAGCAAGCTCCCACAAACGGCAATGCGGTAATGACCAGATAATCTGTTTTAGTGATGTTGATTGAGGGATACATTTTGGCCAGAACACTGGAAAGCTCCCCTTCTCTTTGAAATAGTTCCATGGGATCTTTTACGTCCACCTGAGAGGGCAGACGAGGCCTCAGTTTAACATCTCATCCAAAAGACGGCATTTCCAGCAGTCCAGCCCTGGAGTGTCAGCCTAGATTTTTGTGCTCCAGTCTCTGGAGTGGGACTTGAACCCAACTGAGCTGACACTGGCTATGCTAAAGTGGTCCACATGGTAAATGAGTTGCCATTCCTCAGGAGCCTCCTGACATCACTGGAGCTAACACTTAGTTACCTGGTTTTTAAATGTATCAGCTGATAATAACCATCTTGAGGGTGAATGGGTGAATGCCATCAATACATTATTGTGATATTTAACATCCATAGCAAAGTGAGATGATGTTTGAATCTGCTTCAATAAAAGGGAGAACATATATCCTCTGGTTACTGTTTTACAGCTGAAATGCTCCCATATTTGCCACATGGTAACAGTGAGTTTGAACCAGAAGCAAAGGAAAATTAAGCTAAGTGGAGGGATTTGTTTGTGACTTGTACGATCAGCTGGTAGCCTAGTGGCACAGAAAGTTGAAGAGTGAGAGAATGAATGCGAATTGGTGGGTAGGTGGCACTGAGATGAATCAAAGAGGGGGGGTGGGGAGGGGGGGCAAGAACCAATCTGGTGTAACCCTGCACTTCCTGCTGTCTGAAGATTGGAGTATTGTTGACTTGCTGGGTAATTATCTTGCAGTTTCGATTGGGAAATGCATCACACACTATGAGTTGTGTAACACATGGTTGAGGCTTCAGCACCAATTCTCAGAAGCCATTTAAATTCTTCAGAATAATTGGTGTGCACAATGATTTGCAAACTATTAACGCACAACTACTGCAACCAAGCAGTATATTTACAAAATAGTTGCAGAGTTGAAAGAACTACAATGGAAAGACGAAATTGAATAAACCCTCAGCAGTGCAGATAGAGAGAGAAAATGTGTGGTGCTTGCCAGTGGGATACCAGTTTGATTATTCAAGTGAATAAGAGCTTAAAAAATGACAAAAGGAAAATTGTGAAGGGTCTGTGGGTTCATGATGTTCGAAGCTGGATATTCTAGCACCAGAGTAATGTACTCTGTATAGGTAAACCCCGGTAAATCATTGTGCAATAAACCTTGTTTTAAAATCCTGCTGTTGCAAAGTATCTAGCCTCCAGTGAAGTAGGCTGTGGCTTGTTGCTGTACATTGCAAGTTCCAGGTCTCTTCTCTGCTCTCGGAGGGTGAAAAGAACACTAATTGGAACGATTTTATCTTGGAATGGTCTAATGCACCTCTGAGCAGCTGGTAGAGTGCCTGAAATTTGCATTGCCATGGGGAAAAGGCAGGGGAGTGTGACTAATTGGATAGCTCTTTCAAAGAGCCGGCACGATGGGATGAATGACCTCCTTCTGTGCTGTTTCATTCTAAGAAGTAGGTTTCTCTTCATTCTCTCCACATGGACAAGAGGGGGGAATTGGTGGTGGAAATATCCTTTAACCCCTCCAAAAAGAGGGGAGGGGTTCAGGAATATACCGTAACCCCCTTACACCCAAACATGAACGATTGTAGGCAAGACATGTTGGCTGCCAGCAACAGTATGGGCATGGTCTAAAAGCGCTAATAACTAATGTAAACAGCTGAAGTGTTTCTCTTGTAGTTTTGATTTTTTTTGAATTGTTAAGAACATAAGAATTAGGAGCAGGGGAGTAGGCCATATGGCCCATCAAGCCTGTTCTGTCATTCAATAAGATCATGGCTGATCTTCAAACTCAACACTTTCCCGCACTATCCCCTTATCCCGTGATTTCCCTAGAGTCCAAAAATGTATCTATCTCTGCCTTGAATATACTCGACGATTCAGCATCCACAGCCCTTTGGGGTACAGTACTCCAAAGATTCACAACCCTCTGAGTGAAGAAATTCCTCTTCATTTCGGCCTTAAATGGCCTACCATTTAGCCTGAGATTATGTTCCCTAGTTCTAGACTCTCCAGTCAGGGGAAACAACCTCTCAGCATCTACCCTGTCAATCCCTCTCAGAATCTTGTATGTTTCAATTAGATCACCTTTCATTCTTCTAACTTCCAGAGAATATAGGCCCATTCTACACAATCTCTCCTCATAGGACAACCCGCTCATCCCAGTGAACCTTCAATCCACTTCCTCGAAGCCAAGTATATCCGTCCTCAGATAAAGGGACCAAAACTGTGGTCAAGTACTTCAGGTGTGGTCTCACCAAAGCCCTGTACAATTGTAGTAAGACTGCCTTACTATTTTACTCCAACCCTCTTGCAATAAAAAGCCATCATGCCACTTGTCTTCCTAATTGCTATCTGCACCTGCATGCTAACTTTCTGTATATCCTATTCGAGGACACCTAAATCTCTCTGAACACCAACATTTAATAGTTTCTTACCATTTAAAAAATATCCTGTTTTTTTTCTATTCGTCCTCACATTTCCCCACATTATACTCCTTCTGCCACATTACTTTCCCACCTAACTTTGCATCATCAGCAAACTTGGATACATTGCACTTGGTCCCTTCATCTAAATCCTTAATATAAATTGTAAATAACTGCGGCTCAAGCACTGATCTTTGCGGTACCCCATTTATTACAGCTTGTCAACTGGAAAATGACCCGTAAATCTCTATGCTCTGTTTTCTTTCCATTAATCAAGCCCCTCTCCATGCTAATATATTACCCCAAACCCCATAAGCCCTTGTCTTGCGTATCAATCTTTTATGTGGCACCTTATTGAATGCCTTTTGGAAATCCAAATATACTACATCCACTGGTTCCCCTTTATCTATCTGCTAGTTACATCCTCAAAAAAAACTTTAATGACTTTGTTAAACACGATTTCTCTTTCATAAAACCTAATCATATTATGATTTTCTAAATGCCCTGTTACCACTTCCTTAATAATGGATTCCAGCATTTTCCCGACAACTGATAGTCAGGATAACTGGCCTGTAGTTCCCTGTTTTCTCTCTCCCTCCTTTCTTGAACAGCAGGGTTACATTTGCTACCTTCCACTCCGCTGGGACCGCTCTGGAATCTGGAAGCTCGGTTGCAGGAACAAAGGCCTGTCGTGCTGGATAGCACCAACGCTGGAAAGAGTGCAGGTGAGGTTAATCAGCAAGTAGTGACTAGGGTGTTTCTCAAAAGTATGTAGACAGGAAGGGAAGATTGAGACAATAAGAGTTCTACTTTTTTCAGAAGTCTTAGAAAAGAATGAGTTTCCAGAGTAAAGGACTTGACACTGTGAAGGTATAGTGAGGAAGACGAGCATATAGATGGAATTTTGCAAGTTTAGGAATAAAGGAGAAAGAAACGAGAAGAGTATTGACCACGTTTTGAGGTTCGATTACTAGTTTCTAATCCTTTTTAGGTATTTCTAATCTCCATATACCAAACGTATGATTATGGGCTTAATGAAAGCCAGGGGCTCAAACAAGCACGTAAAAGAAAGGACTTGCACTTGTATAGTGCCTTTCATGATCTCGGGACTTCCCAAAGTGCTTTACAGCCAATGAAGTACATTTCAAGTGTAATCACTGTTGTGATGTTAGATTATCCTTGATATTGTTGAGGTTCATATTGCATACACACATTCAAATTACCTTTCAATACTAAATATTTTTGCATAGTTAATAAAAACCTCCTTCTGTGTATGTTCAGAATTAGGTTGGTCCCTTCCAGTGCGAGCTCTGTTTTGAAATAGCTTCTTTATTGGTAAGGCGAGATGCAGCTCTGGAAAGTGTTCCGTTGAAAGACGACTGTATTGCCCCTTAGTGGTGTTTCAGTGATTTTGCCATGCTCTTGTTGAGTTTGAATTAATACCCAGATCCTGTTTCTTGTGTTATCCTAAAATTATAGCGGATTTTTTTTTGAAAGTTCGTCGCAATTATACAGAAATGTTGTCCATTTCTTGGTGTATCATTTTCATAATCTGAAAAAAGGATCGGGATGTCCCCTGTGCATGGTGTAGTTAACCCATGAAGGGTATGATGTTCTCAATTTTGTCAGTGATTGTTACCATGCATTATAGAGAATATGCTGTTCATCATTCTGTTACATCTTCAAGACATGGGTAGCCTTTAAGTCTGGCTTTTCTTTATTTTAACCAAATGTCATTTCCAAACCACAAATAAGATGGTTTATGAGAAGCTTCATCTCTTAAAAAGCAGCATCTTCTGCTCCACACCGCAGGAGAATAAAACCTCAGCATTAGCAAACTATAATTTGATGAATTCAAGATTTTTAGTGCACTGGGTGGAGGAGGGGTAGGTCTATCATTGTGCTGGGGTTAGGTCTTTAGTTGAAACAGCCTACCATAATCCTTTTATATCCTTCCTTTTCAAATATTTATTTAATTCTCTTTTAAATTATGTTATAACCTCTGCCTTAATAGCCACTTGTGGTAAAGCGTTTCTAATAACCATCTGTGTGGAGAAAAAACATTCCTCGAATTCTCCCTTTGTTTCAACTGGTTTCCAAATCAGTAACAAGAGGGCACAAACTGGATTAAATTTAAAAGAGCAATCTTTCACTATTTATCCTTGCAAAGCCTTTCATGATTAAAAAAAAAACATTGATAAGATCCCCTTAATCTTCTCTGTTTCAGTTGTACCTTTGCATTCTGAAGGTGTGTCAGTGTTTCACTGTTGTATGCTGCAGTGTTGGAGTTGCTGGCATAATCTATCTATTGACTGAAGAAATTCTAATCAACTTCAAGAAAATGTTAGCAAAAGTGACACAGATCACAATTCTACTTTTATCTATGGAGCAGTGTTTTTTTCCTTGGCTTTTTGTCCTACTTCCTAAAGTTGCTGACTTGTGTGGAGGTGCAATTGCACAAATGCTGAAAGTCCTCTTGTAATTCAGCCAGGTGCCCATTGCAAGCCTGCCACACACGGGAATGGTGGCATAGTGTTTTTGTTACTGGACTAATAATCCAGAGATTTGGAGTAATGATCTGGAGACACGAGTTCGAATCCCACCATGGCAGCTAGAGAATTTAAATTCAGTTAATTAAATCTGCAATAAAAAGCTCGTGTCAGTATCGGTGACCATGAAACTACCGGATTATTGTAAAAATCCATCTGGTTCATGAATGTGAAGGAAACCTGCCATCCTTGCCCAATCTGGTCTATATATGACTCCAGACCCATAGCAATATGGTTGACTTTTCTCCCCCTCTGAAATGGCCTCGCAAGTCACCTAGATGTCAAGAAGGCGGCTCACCAGCATCTTCGCGAGGGGAAATTAGGGATGGCCAATAAATGCTGGCTTTGCCAGTGATGTCCACATCCCATGAATGGGGAAAAAAGAAGTCAGCTTATCCTGGGGCACTCATTACTCCGCTTCCTCCAGTCCTTATCCAATGTCTTTGCACTTAATAGGGATCAAGAATGGGACCCATGACCAATCTCATTCTTTTCTCCCCCAAGCGTGGGGTGACTGAGACCAATCCCACTGCTGGCCATGTTAGAGCTAAATTTATGTTTTGAGTTATCAATGTCACATTTTAAAATACAAGTTGTTAAAACCAAAGTGAGTGATCTTCTCCGAATGACCAATACTTGGCAGGGCTGAAGTTCTAGGCAACTGTCCTTTATTAATAACTTGCATGCAATCTATATTCATATAGGAAATATATTGATCAGTACAACAGGTAATTTTCAGCAAGAGGCTGGTCTTTTGATTCTTTGGTCAGCTGTTGGATATTAAAGGAGTGTAGATATCTGGTGGGGGTGTGGGGGCGATGGCTGGAAGAGATTACAAAGATAGGGAGAGGCGAGGCCATGGAGGGATTTGAAAACAAGGATGATAATATTGAAATCGAGGCGTTGCTTAACCGGAAGCCAATGTAGGTCAGCTGGAAGTGGACAAATGGAGTTGGGATGCAGATCAGCCATGATCTAATTGAATGGTGGAGCAAGCCCGCGGAGCTGAATGGCCTACTGCTGTTCCTATGTTCTGTAGCAATTTGGTTAACATGTTTCTCCTGGATTTTCAACAACAACAACAACTTTTATTTAAAAAGCACCTTTAACATAGTGAAACGTCCCATGGTGCTTCACAGGAGTATTATGAGATAAAACAATTTGACACCGATCCGCACAAGTAGAAATCAGGGCAGATGACCAAAGGCTTGGTCAAAGAGGTAGATTTTAAGGAGTGTCTTGAAGGAGGAAAGAGAGGTAGAGAGGCGGAAAAGTTTAGACATGGAGTTCCAGAGCTTGAGGCCTACACAACAGAAGGTACGGACACCAATGGTTGAGTGATTATAATCAGGGATGCTCAAGAGGGCAGAATTAGAGGAGCATAGACCAGCTGAAGGAGATTACAGAGATGGGGAGAGGCGAGGCCATGCAGAGATTTGAAAACAAGGATGATAATTTTGAAATCGAGGTATTGCTTAACCGGAAGCCAATGTAAGTCAGCGAGCGCAGGAGTGATGGGTGAGCGGGACTTGGTGCGAGTTGGGATCACCTCTAGTTTACGTAGGGTAGAATGTGGGAGGACAGCTAGGAGGGCTTCAGCAGCGGATGAGCTAAGGCAAGGGCAGAGACAGGTGATGTTAGAGGTGGAAATAGACGGTCTTAGTTATGCTGCGGATATGTGGTCGAGAGCTCATTTCAGGATCAAAAATGACACCAAGGTTGCGAACAGTCTGGTTCAGCCTCAGACGGAAGTTGGGGAGAGGGATGGAGTCAGTGGCTAGGGAACGGCGTTTCTGCCGGGGACCGAAAACAATGGCTCGGTGTTCCCAATATTCAATTGGAGAAAATTTCTGCTCATCCAGAACTGGTTGTCGGACAAGCAGTCTGACAATTTAGAGACTGTGGAGGGGTCAAGAGAAGTGATATTGAGGTAGAGCTGGGTGTCATCAGTGTACATGTGGAAACTGACGGTGTTTTCGGATGATGTCGCCAAGGGGCAACATGTAGATGAGAAATAGGAGGGGACCAAGAATAGATCCTTGGGGGACACCAGAGGTAACGATGCAGGGGTGGGAAGAGAAGCCATTGCAGGTGATTCTCTGGCTACGATTAGATAGATAAGAATGGAACTAGGCGAGTACAGTCCCACCCAGCTGGATGACACTGGAGAGGCGTTGGAGAAGGATAAAGTGATCAACCATGTCCAAGGTTGCAGACAAGTAAAGAAGGGTGAGGAGGGATAGTTTGCCTTTGTCAGTCACAAATTATGTTTTTTGTGACTTTGATGAGAACCGTTTCGGTACTGTGGCAGGTGGGGAATCCGGATTGGAGGGATTCAAACATGGAATTGCTGGAAAGATAGGCATGGATTTGGGAGGCGATAACACATTCAAGGACTTTGGAGAGGAAAGGGAGGTTGGAGATGGGACGGTAGTTTGCAAAGATGGAGGGATCGAGGTTTTTTTGAGGAGAGGTGTGCTGACAGCAGATTTGAGGGAGAGGGGGACAGTACCCGAGGAGTGAGAACTGCTAAAAATGTCAGTTAAAATGGGAGCCAGAAAAGGAAGTTGGGTGGCCAGCAGTTTTGTGGGAATAGGGTCAAGGGAGCAGGAAGTGGGTCACATGGACAAGATGAGCTCAAACGTCATGATGGGGATCATAGAGAAGCTGGAGAGAGATGTGAAGTCAGGGCTAGGGCAGGGGGGATCTTTACAGGAAGTTTGGCTCAGTGAGCCATGGGAAGGAAGGGAGGAGGCAGAGGCAGCCGAACGGATGTTCTCAATCTTAGAGACAAAGAAGTCCATGAACTCCTCGCACTTTTGTTGGAGGTGAGGGTGGAGACTGGGGAGAGGGGTTTAAGAAGATGGTTAGCAGCGGAGAATAGAAGCCGGGGTTTATCTTTACATTCCAAAATGATTCTGGAACAGTGAGCGATTTTGGCAGATGAGAGTAGAACCCGATAGTGCTTTATGTGGTCCAGCCAGATCTGGCCGTGAATGGCCAAACCAGTTGTCCGCCATGTCTGCTTAAGTCCACATCCCTTGGACTTAAGGGAGAGAAGATCAGGGCTGTACCCGGGAGAACGGTCAGAGTGAGAGAGAGAGTAATTGTTTTATCAGGGACTAGGGCAGCAAAGGTAGTGGTGAGAGTGTGATTGAGCAGATCGGTAGCTGCTGAAATGTCGTGGTGAATGGAGGGCCAAAGACTGGACAGTTGGGAGTTCATAAGAGCAGTTGTGAGAGAGTTTTTTTCGAGGGGCGGACACAGAAGTAGGTGGGTTGATGGATGGGGCGGTGGAAAGGGGATGTGGGCACAGAGCGATATGAGGAAGTGGTCAGAGATGGCCTTATCTGCGATTGACACAATGGGAGTAATGAGGCCACGAGAGATAGCAAAGTCAAGGTGGTTGCCATGAATATGGGTTGGGGAGTTTACATGGAGGGAGAGATTAAGGGAGGACAGGAGGCTAGTGAACTCCGAGGAGAGAGAGCATGATGACTTGAGATGGAGGTTGAAATCACTGAGGACGAGAAGTCATTTGGTGTGGAGATAGAGGGAGGTAAGTAGTCAAGAAATATCAGTAGAGATTTTTATGCTACTTGGGTGGGTGGTAGAGAACGAGAATTTTAAATGAGAGGTGAGAGGGCCGGAATAGGGCAACATGCTCAAAGAAGGAGAAAGTGCCGTAAAGAAAACAGAATGCGGTTCTAGTTGCTATTGGTGTAACCTGCGCTAGAGAAATTAGCTCATCCTTCAGATGATGGAAGGTAAAATCTGAGGTCATTAACAAGGGTTGACTATATAACTGTTGGAAAAGACTTCAAAGGTACTTCTTTTCCAAACTTTTCCCCAGGTTAGTGGAAAAAGCAATCTAACACTTATATATTTATTTTCACAGTTTGATATTCTCCAGGCTATGCAATGTTTTCCAGATTTGTAGGAAACCATTTTTTTTTTAAATACATATCTTTTTCAGCCTTTATTGATACGGATTTGTGATGTGTACAGTCTCGTATTTTGAGCTTCCAACATTAGAGCAACTAGTTGTTCATGTATGTAAGATTTGGGATATTGACAGATTTTAAAGGGTAATTTTTTATCACTATTAATTTACTATATGGTTTTCATCTAGATAAACCAGCCTTTGCAGCAGCTCAGTACTCCAGTTATTCTTAGTGACTTGAGAGAAGAGCCCAATCCAATTTATTTTTTTCCCAAACACGTTCAGTTCTGTCAACATTTAGTCTATTGTCCTTGCTTGCTCATATACCCAGTAATACAATAGTTTAAAGTAAAATCCGTGCAGAAGTTGGTGAGGTGGTGTTCAGCTACACTGTGCAGTTAGGTGTGATGTTTTCAATCAGACTGATGCCAAATGATCAATGTAACTACCTCTTTCACAAAGAAATCAATTCTATATTTGTGAGGCTATCTGAAAGAGAATCTCCCACTAATTGAGGCTATGCATCAGTTGTGGTATCGAGGTGAGGGGTGTGGTGACTTTTTAATTCTGCCTGATCCCTGTCGGAAATAAATCAATGAAATCCACTCTGCTGAGTTCCGCAAAGTAGTTGTGAATCCTCATTGAATGTTAACTTTTGAATGACTTTTTGTAAAGTAACCTTGTTAAATGAGCTGTAAATTTCCCAATGTCAAAGAGCAATTATCTCTGCTGTTATAGGAGCTTTGGATGTTTCTTTTGAGCATTCTGTTGCGGTGTTCTCCAACTGATTTGATTGTTTTATCATAAACCATAATGGAAACCATTCTCAATCAGGAATAATTAATAAACATCAAGTAAAAGGCAGAAGTTTGCCATTGTTTAAGTTTGAAGCAAGGTAGTGTACGCTCCACTTTTCTGTCTTGAAATATGAAAATACCCCAAACAATGCATTTTATTTCAGAGATCTATTTACGGGATCATCAGCAACACATGCAAAATTCAACAGGACAGCAGCGCACAGAAGGTAACGGTCTCGATTTGAGATGCCACTGATTGCACCTGCGGAGGGTGGGCTGGAGGTTTTCGGTCAAGTGTCTCCGGGGGAGGCGGGAGAATTTATAGAGCATGCTTCTCTTCTCTCCTTTCATTTATGTATAGTGTCAACTGCAGTTCAGTGGGTTGCACTCTTGCCTCGGAAGGTTATGGGTTCAAGTCCCACTCCAGGGACTTTAGCACAAAAATTCTAGGCCGACACTCCAGTGCAGTGCTAAGAGAGCGCTGCACTGTCGGAGGTGCCGTCTTTCGGATGAGACATTAAACCGTGGTCCCGTCTGCTCTCTCAAGTGGACGTAAAAGATCCCCTGGCACTATTTTGAAGAAGAGTAAGGGAGTTATTCCTGGTGTCCTGGGCCAATATTTATCCCTCAATCAACATAACTAAAACAGATTGTCTGGTCATTATCACATTACTGTTTGTGGGAGCTTGCTTGTGCGCAAATTGGCTGCCGCATTTCCTACATTACAACAGTGACTACACTCCAAAAGTACTTAATTGGCTGTAAACTGCTTTGAGACGTCCGGTGGTCATAAAAGGTGTTGTATAAATCCAAGTCTTTACAGGATTTTTATAATTTTGTAAAAATTATTTTGACTGCAGAACTTTCAAACCTATTAACTTTTTTAGGCTTGGCATCATGTGGTATGGTGATTGTGTTTTTTTGGTATGTCACAGCCCTGAGCACATTACTGAGCGAGCCAAATGTTAAATTTTTACTCTGGTGATAACCCTTTATTTATTTTTGATTTCATTTTGATTTTATTTACTGCAGAATATGTTGGTGTTTATGGACTAAGAATTGTAGAATTTTGTCTTTAAAAATAAGTCTGTCTTTACGAGGTTGCTTTTATGGATCACAAGTACTGGTTTGATAGACTCTACTGGCTCTAAGTGTGTCCTGCCAAATGACACACTTTGTAATAAACTACAATTACTGTATTAAATACCATGCATCATCTCTGATGGGAAAATGTATACCCATTACATCTCTCTTGTGAGTGACCTCATTACCATAGTGATGGATCCAACTAAGGTTTATGTCCCACATAATCCACTTTACAGCACTCCTGCGTTTGTAACTGGACTTGTACCGACTATGCTTCTGTCCTCTTTACTACCCTTTCACTAATTTTTCAATGGCTCTGCTACACTTGGCGTGCCTGTTGCGTAGTGCTTGCATACCATGCATATATAATAAACAGCTAAGCGTCAGACATTAGTTAACGGTCTTTCTCGGTGGTGCCAGAACTGCTGAACTGGAATATTGTTTCGTAATCCACTGTCGACCAATTATCATCTCGGACATTTAACCCAATGACATCCCAGATTACATTGTGTGCTAATACCAAATACAGCAATGTAAACTTTTTTTGAATACTTGGAGGAGTAAAGTGACTGAAGGTTGGCTTTTATACTGCATTTGATGCAAACTCGAGCAGAAGAGTTGGTGCCCACTCAATGCCAAAGTGACAGTGCTGCAAACAAAAAAACAAATGGGCAGAGGAAACGGTTAGAATTCCATTCTTCCATAACATTCTCCCATGTATCACTGAGATAAAATGAGATTATCAAGAGGACATTCATGGGAAGTAAGGTGTTCCAATCCTAATGGCATCTTTAGAAACCAAGAGCTTGCATTTACAAAATGCATCACATCCCCAGGATATCTAGTACTTTCCAGTCAAGAAATTGATTTTGAACATTAGTCGCCATTATGTAGGCAAAGGTGTCGGCCAATTGTGCACAGGAAGATTTTGAATCAGTATATGTATGACCAGTTATTCTGTTTTTTATGGTAGTGGGCACTGGGAGGACATTTTTTTTAAAAACAGTGCGATGGAATTAATATCTCATCTGAAAGTCTTATTCCTGTTACTAACCAGTAAAATTACCCTTGTAAGGAGACTATTTTAGAGAAGGTAGATTTGGACTTTGGACCTGCAGTAATAATACATAGAATTTGAGGGCCCAAGTTTCCACATGATTTGCGCCTGATTTTTAGGAGCAACTGGTGGAGAACAGACTATCTTAGAAATCGCAATTCTCCACATTTTTTTTTTTCTGCAGTTCCAGTGAGGTAGAACAGTTCTACTTTGGAACAGAATTTTTTCTTCAAAAGGGGGCGTGTCCGGCCACTGACGCCTGATTTCAAAGTTTCCACAGTGAAAACGTACTCCAAACTAAAGTAGAATGGAGCAAGTGAAGATTTTTGTAGAACTGAAAAAACCTGTTCTACACATTAAAAAATCTGGCACAGGTTCCAAATTTGGCGTCCAGAACGAGGTGGGGGGGAGGGGGGGGGGGGGGAAGGGAAGTCATTAAATTCTACAATCAATCCTTATTTATACTTCTACAAATATTATACAAATAAATCCAACCTGAATAAACATTTATAAGCAAAGAAAAGATTAAATAAACCATCTTCCTACCTGTGTGAAAGTGCTTCAGCCATCGTTCGTTCCTGCGGGGGGTGGGGAAGGAAACCGCCGTTTGTTGCCGCGGAGGGGAGGGAGGGGAAGGAGACAGCGGTTTGTTGCCGCCGCGGAGGGGAGGGAGGGGAAGGAGACAGCGGTTTCTTGCTGCGGAGGGAAGGGAGGGGGAGGAGACAGCGGTTTGTTGCCGCGGAGGGGAGGGAGGAGAAGGAGACAACGGTTTGTTGCCACGGAGGGGAGGGAGGGGAAGGAGACAGCGGTTTGTTGCCGCGGAGGGGAAGGAGACAGCGGTTTGTTGCCGCCGTGGAGGGGAGGGAGGGGAAGGAAACCGCCGTTTGTTGCTGTGGAGGGTGGGGAGGGGAAAGAGACAGTGAGAAGGCTGCAAGAAGCCTCAGTGCTGATGGCAATGTGCATTTATTAAAAAATGTTCAAAAATTAAACAGCTACAAAGAACTACAAAAATGGCCGAGTGCCAATGTTTCCTTCACACTGAGCATGCGCGAACGCTCCAACGCGCACGCACAGCGTTGCCGGCAGGAAAAAAAATAATTTAAATAGTACCCGCCCCTCCCATTTACAAAATCGGCGCGAGTGTAGGCTCCGCCCCCCTGGGTGCCGCGCCAAACAGACAAGGAGCTGCAAAGCGCTCGAGAATAGCGCGTTATTTTTCTGGCGCCGTTTTAGGCGCGAAAAACAGGCGCCCAGCTCGGAGCTCCGTATTAACTTTTAAAATTTTAAGTGGAACACGTCTTTCATAAAGCATGCAGCCCTCAACCAGCTCCTGTCTATCTGCTGGACTGAGTTGGGGAGCGGCTGTGAAGCACTGGATGTGCTTTTGAGCATGCGTGTAACAATTTGCGTTTAGATAGGAACAGGAGTCGGCCAATCGGCCTCTTGAGCCTGTTCTGCCATTCAGCTATATCACGTCCGGACCGGGGTCAAGCAGGGCTGCGTCATCGCGCCAATGCTCTTCTCGATCTTTCTTGTTGCAGTGCTCCATCTCACTTTCAACAAGCTCCCCGCTGGAGTGGAACTAAACTATAGAACCAATGGAAACCTGTTCATCCATCGTCGCCTCCACGCCAGATCCAAGGTCGTCCCATCCTCTGTCATTGAACTGCAGTACGCGGACGCTTGCGTCTGCGCACATTTAGAGGCTGAACTCCAAGCCATCGTCGACATCTTCAGCAAGGCGTACGAAAGTGTGGGCCTTACACTAAACATCAGTAAGACAAATATCCTCCACCAACCTGACCCCGCCACACAGCACTGCCCCCCAGTCATCAGAATCCAAGACGCGTCCTTGGACAACGTGGACCATTTTCCATACCTCGGGAGCCTACTATTAGCAAGGGTAGACATCGATGACTAGGTCCAACACCGCCTCCAGTGTGCCAGCGCAGCCTTCGGTCGCCTGAGGAAGAGAGTGTTTGAAGACCAGGGCCTCAAATTTGCCACCAAGCTTTTGGTCTCGAGGGCAGTAGTGATACCCTGTATGACTCAGAGACATAGACCATATACAGTAGACACCTCAAAGCGCTGGAGAAATACCACCAGCGCTGCCTCTGCAAGATCCTGCAAATCCACTGGGAGGATAGGCGCATCAATGTCAGTGTTCTCGATCAGGCCAAAATCCCCAGCATCGAAGCACTGACCACCCTCGACCAGCTCCGTTGGGCGGGTCACATCGTCTGCATGCCCAACACGAAACTCCCAAAGCAAGCGCTCTACTCGGAACTCCTACATGGCAAGCGAGCCCCAGGTGGGCAGAGGAAACGTTTCAAGGACACCCTCAAAGCCTCCTTGATAAAGTGCAACATTCCCACCGACACCTGGGATTCCCTGACCTAAGACCGCCCTAAGTGGAGGAAGAGCATTTAGAGTGGAAGCAAGTCTTCCTCGATTTCAAGGGACTGCCTATAATGATGATGATGAGATCATGGCTGATCTGTATCTCAATTCCATCTACCTGCCTTGGTTTCATAACCCTGAATACCCTTCAATGACAAAAATCTACAGGTTTTTTTGGGTGGGGTGGGGGAGAGAGAGTTCCAGATTTCTACTACCTTTTGTGTGAAGTGTTTTCTGACATCACTGCTGAACAGCCTGGCTCTAAATGTTATGGTTATGCCCCTTTGTTCTGGACTCCGCCACCAGAGCAAATAGTTATTCTCTATCCACCCTATTAAATCCTTTAATCATCTTAACCACCTCAGTTAATCACCCCTCAATCATTTACACTCAAGTAAATACAAGCCTTGTCTGTGCAACCTGTCCTTCCTAATTTAACCCTTTTAGCCCCGGTATCATTCTGGTGAATCTGCTGAATTCCCTCCAAGGCCAATATAGCCTTCCTGAGGTGCTGTGTCCGGAACTGAGCGCAGTAGGTGACCAGAGCTTTATATAACTATAATGTAATATTCACTCCTTTTATAATCTAGCCCCCTTGAGATAAAGGTCAACATTCCATTAGCTTTTTAAATTATGCTTTTGTACCTGCCCACCAGCTTTCAGTGATGTCTGTACTTGGACTCCTAAATCTGTCTGCTCCTCCACAGTTCCAAGCTGCTCACCATTTAGAAAATGCACTGGTCTATTTCCCTTGGGTCCAAAGTGAATGACCTCACACTTGGCCACATTGAGCCACAAATACCTTTTTAATGTAGAAAATAACTTGAGGTGCTTTTGAGAATTGAGAAGAAATAGTGAAAAAGAATAAATGAACTATGCTAAGCCATGGTGGGAGAGTTAGGAGAGTTGCAAAGATAGAAAAAGAACTTGCGTTTATGTGGAGTCTTTCACACTCGCAAAACATTTCGAAGTGCTTCACAGGAATGAATTACTTTTTGAAAGAGTAGACACGGTTGTAAAACAGGACAGCACAGCAGCCATGATATGCACAGCAAGATCCCACAAACAACAATGAAATAAATGATTATGTACTGTAATTAGAGGATGTCTGAGTTGAGTGGGCTTTTTCGAGAGAGGAAGACAAGTTGTGGAAGGTTGCTTCACTTGCAACCTATGTTGGTTTGCCTCGACAGAATAGGTGTGGCTATAAGAAAAAACATTGCTCAATTTTCAGTGAATTTAAAAGGTAACTCATCTGTTCCATAATTAATTAAGGCTGAAAGTTGAGTTTCTGTCTTGCTAAACGGCAGCTGATACTCATGTCATAAATAGTACAGAGCATGTGATTCAGCTCCTGCTTTTTACTATAAATGGTGAGACCAAACATAAAGACTTAAAGTGAACTTTTCTTTTTGCAGAAAGGATGGTGGCCAGGTTTTCAGAAATCACTTACCATAAGCCCAATGTTTTTCTCTGTCCTCTCTTTCAGGGGTGCAGCTCCACAGGTGTGTCAACAGCCCTAATGTATTTCACCCAAGTGGTCATTCTTTATGTGTGAGCCCATAATGCTGGCCTGTGATCACGAGCATGAACATGGCTGATTATTCTTCTGCTCCCACATGATTTGCATGGTTCATTATGGTAACATGAGCATTTACCCAGAATCTCCTGGACTCTCTCGCTCCTTCCACCTTTCACCCCCTCCTCGCTTTCCGCTGCTGGTCACAAAAACAGTCAGTGTTGGCCAAAACGTGCAGTCATTGCCCCAGTCCTGCTGCTCCTGGTAATGCAGTGGTTTTATCAACATTTGTGAATTGTGTGCATCCATTGAAAGTGAATTTATTGCAGATTGGTGCATGCACCAATTTGCTTTTTAGAGCATACATGTAGGACTTGGCAAGATCATAAAAGTATAGGATGGAAGGCTCGGTCATCCATCAGTCTGGTCTCAAAAACAAATACAATACATCTCAATTGTTCCCTCCCTCAAATCTCTGTCCAATTCGCCCATATACTGTCTACTGCCACTGCTTCTTCACCTAGTCTGTTCGACACATCCAACCCCCACCCCATTCTCACCAGAAAAACAACAATCCCCACACTGGCACCAGATTTATTGTTCAGAATTGCATTTTCTTTCTGTGGCTGAAACAGCCCATGAGTCTATAAATAAGAATGCTGAAGACTCCCTAATTGGTTACTAGGCAAATGCACTGCATGGTGGTGTGCTGGGTGTTGGCGAGTTAGGCACTTTCTGCTGCGGCACGACAGTTGGCTTCAATGTCCCGATTGGTATCTGGAAATATATGGATGTGGACATTTAAGTGAAGGTGGGATTGCACTCTTCAGAGAGATGCCCAAGGTTCAATAGCCCATTGACTGCTCCAACCTTGCACAAAACTGCCATTAGGGGACCATCAGTGTTTATGGGGCTATACTTCAGTATCAGTGCACAGCCCTTGGGGAAGGGAAGGTGAGACAAGAAAAACAATCTTATCAGTAAGGAGCTGAAAACTTAATTTGTGGACCTACTTTCAAAAGTAGCTCAGTCCTGTAAATTAGGCACACATTTTATCACTTGCCTTCCAGCTGGATACCCAAAATATCTTGTCATACGAATATATGCTATGGCGTGTATTGGTAAATGGAAGCCCTATAAACATGTCTGGGTTTGTACTGGGATACGGATCTAATCTGCTGATTTTGATATTCAGTAGCTCATCAGTCATAAGTGACTAATCATTTTATTAGTCAGGCACAGAAGCTTGCCTTAAATAAATTGAAGAGCAATGATTTATTGACTCTCTAGAATGCCGTGCACACCTTTTATGGTAAGGCGTAGAATTCTGCCCATGGAGGAGCCTCGAGCAACACAACCCAGACTATTTTGAAATGTGTGTATGTATGATCTCTAATGGGCAAAACTGACTTTCCATTGAGCGGAAGTTGTTTTCTTGTTGAGCTGGGTTCACTTCACTGCTCTAGAATATATTGATATCAAAATGGGGTTGGGAGAAGAAGATTTTTTTAAATTCCGCTCATTCATTTAACTGGCATTGTTGTCATGCTAATGCAGACCTCTCGAATATCCAAGGACAGTAACTGGGGGTGTGTGTATAGCCAGTATTAAGATGAAACCAAGATAGCTGAATCATCATCTAGAACTGTATAAAACAATTCTCTCATCTTGTCCCTCAACCTTTTTTCCTCCATCCATATTATTCCCTGCCCCTCCTTGTGTGTCACATGTACCTTGTGTTTAACTGACACCATGTACAGTAGACACCTCAAGTCGCTGGAGAAATACCACCAACGATGTCTCTGCAAGATCCTACAAATCCTCTGGGAGGACAGGCGTATTAAAATTAGCTTGCTCGTCCAGGCCAACATCCCCAGCATTGAAGCACTGACCACACCTGATCAGCTCCGCTGGGCAGGCCACATAGTTTGCATGCCAGACACGAGACTCCTAAAGCAAGCGCTCTACTCAGAACTCCTTCACGGCAAACAAGCTAAAGGTGAGTAGCGGAAACGTTACAAGGGCACCCTCAAAGCCTCCCTGATAAAGTGCGACATCCCAACTGACACCTGGGAGTCCCTGGCCAAAGACCGCCCTAAGTGGAGGAAGTGCATCCGGGAGGGCGCTGAGCTCCTCGAGTTTCATCGCCGAGATTGTGCAGAAATCAAGCGCAGACAACGGAAAGAGCGTGCGGCAAACCAGTCCCACCCACCCCTTCCCTCAACGACTCTCTGTCCCACCTGTGACAGAGTGTGTGGCTCTCGTATTGGACTGTTCAGCCACCAAGAACTCACTTTGAGTGGAAGCAAGTTTTCCTCGATTCCGAGGGACTGCCTATGATGATAACGATGAGTGTTTAACTGATACCTCAGCATTGCCAGGCCAGTAACTAGGAGCTGCATAACATATTATATAAGGATCTATCCTGTGTTGTCCCAGAAACCAGGCACAGCAGAATTTTTACAGTGCTGAAGCTTGAAACCATCAGCTTGTGACACAAATTAACTGCTTTGACATTATAGTTTATCAGGCCGGAATTGCCCCTTTTTATAGCCGCGTTAGTGCCTCGGGAGCGGGGGGGAGGGAGATGGGTGCTAACGAGGCGTAATGGCAGTTTCGTCCGTGGGAGGAGCTAGCACCTCCGGGGGAAATTGCCTTGGAGATTTGGGGGGCACGATGTCGGAAGTGCTGTGCCCTGCGATTAGCACCCCAGGCCAGCGCACAACCGGTGATGACTTCGGCGCCATGCGCACTGATCCCTCACCACTCTGATCCCGCGTGGGAAATTGCCCCATGGGCCGTGAGGCTGGCATGGGCGGATGTCAAGCTGGCGGATATCCACCGCCGGGACGCCCCTTAAAGGGGAGGCCTTCAGCATCCTGGGCCGCCATTTTATTTTTTCGGCTGCCTCTTGCGTTGGCCCAACAATCATGTCAACCGAGCCACCATCATGCAGCCCGCCACCCCGTTTTGGGTGCTGGGCTGCTGGCCTGGTCAGTCGTGTCCCTGGTTGCCCAATGGCTGTCCAATAAAGGGCCTGCAGAGTGCGCAGCGACCCTCCCATTTAATTGAAGGGGAGGGGCGTTGTAACGCGCTAGCACTACGCGGATGCACTGCACAGTGCTGGCCTCCTCAGTGCGGTGCTAGACTCAGCGCCTTGCTGCCGCCCGGGAGTGCCCCTCCAAGGTAGTGGAGCACCAGAGACTGCTTCCTTTGAGGGGCGCACGGCCCAATTCTGCGTTGTTGGCAGGACTTCCGGGCTGGTTGATAAAAAGGCCCTGCCCTTGGAAGGTTACCACCCCCGATCGGGGCAAGTAGCAATTTAGCCCTCTGTCTTGAGAGAATCAGCTATCTGAGCTCTTCTCCAAGAAGGACATTGTTGCCGTTGCCATTTCCCTAATTAGGCTGTTGCCAGCCAGGGAGATGAAGAGGAAAACCAGTCATCCTTGATAGCAGTCTAAAAATATTTCTTGCAGGTGTATGTTAATGTGGCCACGTTAAAAAAGCGGCTATAGATATATCCGAGTTACTCGAAGGTGCACTTCTGTTTTGGTGATAAAGAGTAATCCCTGTACATAGAGAATATGTGTGGTATTTTGGCTTAAGCCTGTGTGCTGTCATTCTGTCCAGACTGCTTTAATTGCAGAGGTAAAATAGAGTACAGGGTACTACATTTAAGAAAAATTGTCATGAGAACATTAGGCCCGGAAACTGATTTAAAACAAGACTGCACTTGAATGCAGTTTATTTTGTCACAACATTTTAATTTTTCTGGTTTATTTTTCCCCACCCTCGTAATTATTTATATTCTCAGGAGTTCTTGTAACCTGGAGAGATTCTCCTGTGGGGTTTAACACACCATAAAATGTGTGTGGCAATAAAATCAGTACATGGACACGATAATGCCCTGTGACTCTTGGTCTCCCCTAAATGCTTGAAAAGCAAATGACTATATTCTCACTTAGCTGCTAATGTGTATTTTTAGTGCTGGATAACACTGGGTTTTCCTGCAATTTAATTCTTTTTGCGGTATCTAAGAATAGAACCAATGCCAAAGTGTTTAACTTGGCACAATGTCCATGGGTATTGTTTAAAAATCCTGACTTGTGTTTTCTTTGTGTTGGTGGGGGGAGGGGGAATCCAGCAATGTGGACTATAATAGAGTAGGATTTAATACTTAAAAGGCTAGTGGGGGTTTTCTGAAAAATTTGTACTTTCGCTCTTAATATGTAACCACCTCACCACAAAAGGATGTTGAAGACGAGAAAATTGGGCAAAGTTAATGCATTCATTTCATTTATGTTCCTGCAAGATGTGAAGTTCCAGGATTTGCTGGGCTGCCTGTTGCGGGAGCGAGTATACAAGTTGTTTTTCCATTGTGTGAAACCTGTGCTGGTGCTGGTGCTGCCTGTTCCTGCGGGCCGGGGTCATGTGCAGTTGGCTGCACGTCAAATTGTAGAAGCTACCAGGACTCGCTAAAATCAGCAGTTTGCTAGAGGCAGCGAAAGCAAATCTTCCCGACGGGCTTCTTTTTGTGAGTCTCAGCAGTTTTACGTTCTTCGCAGAGCTGGTTGCATGAGACCTGTGCTTTGGGAACTGGGGAAATGAGCCCAGGTGCCGAGGAGCCAGCAGATGCACCGGCTGTGCACTTGCAGCATTTTCTTTTAAGTACAGTTACACACTAGTCAGCAGACTTTACTTGGGTTGTATGTGTTTTGCATAAAATGACTGATTCCCAAAGTTGTCTGTGCGGTCTAGAAAAGAGCACGGAAAGAGTTGTGGCTGTGGAGTAGGAACTGACTGGTCTGTCTGAGAAGGGAGGCGTACCAGAATTGTTATTACCAACCTCCTGACCATTAATGGCTTGTGTTCACTGTGTCAGCTGTGGCTCAGTGGGTAGCACACTCGCCTCTGAGTCAGAAGTTTGTGGGTTCAAGTCCCACTCTGGAGACTTGAGCACACAAATCTAGGCTGACACTCCATTGTAGTGCTGCACTGTTGGAGGGACCGTCTGTCGGATGAGACGTTAAACCAAGGCTCTCTCAAGTGGACATAAAAGATCCCTTGGCACTACCTCGAAGAAGCACAGGGGAGTTATCCCGGTGGTTCTGGCCAATATTTATCCCTCAATCAAAATAACAAAAAAAACAGATTATCTAGTCATTATCAATTTGCTATTTGTGGGAGCTTGCTTGTGTGCAAATTGGCTGCCGAATTTCCTACATTACAACAGTGGCTACGCTCCAAAAGTACTTCATTGGCTGCAAAGTGCTTTGAGATGTCCGGTGGTCATGAAAGGCACTATATAAATCCAAGTCCTTCTTTCACCATTCAAATCTGGAGCATGTCAAGCAAAGCCTACTTTTGTATTGTTTCAGTCTGCGAATCGATTTTATGTATGAAACCGTATTGATCACCTTTTGAATTGACCACTGAATTCAATGGAAGGCAGCCGAATAAAAGTTAAATCATTTTCTTTTTTAAATTGGTTTGTGAGAATGGGCTTTCCTGTTTGACAGAATTATTGCATTATTTTTTTGCCGGCAGTATTCTTGAGCAGAATTCATTAAATTTGAACATGATTGGTTGTGCCTTGAGCTAATTATTATTGATGGTGAATTGTGCCAGAGGGGACAGTGTGAATATTGGTCAATAATTGATGAAGGCCTGTAATGTACTGTATTCATTTTAATAGGAGACTTTGGATCATTTGGGAAATAACTCCATTTTGCAATTTTCAGGAGCATTGCCAGAGCTGGGAATTGGTCATAACCAGAGTCATTCTGCGCTGATTAGTGAAAACACTCAGCAAATTGCTGGGACAGCAGCATTTTGAGAAAAAAAACACATGCTTAAAGCATCTGTGGTCAAAAGACTAAAACAACCCGTGTTGCCAGTCACAGAGCTGGCATTGGGTTATGGCTCTTCATAACTGTCTAATGGGAACATGGCCTCTTTATTGTGGCCTCTTTCTGTTGTAACTGGTGAATTTTGGCTTTCCTCATTATTCTGCCAAACTGGTAAATGGAGGCCTGTTTGTCATTTATAAATGTGTCTCCAGTGGGTTGAGATAATGAACTCTTGCGACAAATTTCCACGGGTCCTATCCCTATCTCCACTTCTTCCTGCCCCCTGAGAGCTGTGACAGTTTAAGTGCCTGTAGAGTCGAGGACTACCATATAATTTTGCTGTTTTGTGTTGCTGGCTTGTTGTCCTGCCTTTTTATTAATTCTCTTTTTCAAATATTACTACCTGCGTGACTGACTTAAGATACCTTTTTCATTATAAAATTTACAGCTGGCAGTCAAGGTGAGGTTCTCTCTGCATCTAGCTGGAGCTACAGTTAGTGAGATAAACGTGTCAGTTTCCTTCACTCTGGCAGCAGCAAAGACTCACTTTTTTCATGGATTCTACAAGCTGCCACTAGCTGCATGTTTACATGGCACCATTTTAAGGTGGAAGATAAATTAGGGAGAGTGGCACTGGGTGGCTGGTATAGCACCACTCTCTCAAAACCAGTACAAATATAGAAGCGCTCTGCTGGGTGGCTTTTAAAGAGAGGTTCTGATTAGCTGGACCCCTTCCACCTCCATTATTTAGCACCTAACCCTATTCCAACCAAATAGAACAAACTCCTCTAACATGGCCATAGATAGTGCAGGCACACACCCTACATAAACTGCCTCCATAATGTGGTAACAATGGTCAATAAATGGCTCAAATGCAGCATGGGGATTTGAAAGCTTCTACTTGGATCTCTGAATTTTAAGCTCTTTACTAGAACTTGCCAAATGATTTATTTCTGACAAACTGGTTCTTTGTTTTTCTTTTTCACTGCATCGTCATCATCCAACTGAAATGAGGGGTAGGTAACCAGTCCTTGGTGGACAACCCTTGGCTATAGTTCGAGTGGTGGTGCTGGTGAAGGGAAAGAGTCAGGTGAAGAGAGAGGGGTGGGGAATTAACTGGTGAGCTGATGTGCATGGTCTTGATTACATCTGTGAAGAGGTTTGTGGCACAATCCTCTCCAAGCCACCGTTTGAAAGAGCATTGCAGTGCTGCATGGTTTCTGTCTGTTGAGTGGAGCAAAGATCTTCGATTATGAGATATTTGTCCATTTTAAAATAAGGTTTTGGTAGTAATTCATCTGGCATTAAGATCTGCATTATCCTGCAAGTAACCAGACAGTTGTTTATTTTAGTAAACTATCTTGATGTAATAACCTGTGTACAAGCACAGTTACTACATTCAGGCCTTATTGAAACTAGTGCTGAAAGTAACAATGAAGTGATTATTGCATAGTGTATATGATGATTCAGTTAGTTAGATTGAATTCAGTTTGTGTGCTTCTCTAAATCCTTCTGAAGGCACAGGCTTGTGTATAGTTGCTGGCAGCCCTCTGGTGTGTCATCTTCATGTGTGAGTGTTACTCAACTAGTTGATCATGGAAGGCAACCCCACTGAGCGTGGCTGGTATCCTTACTGACTGTCCACACACACTCATAGAATCATAGAAATTTACAGCACGGAAAGAAGCCATTTCGGCCCATCATGTGCGCGCTGGCCGACAAAGAGCTATCCAGTCTCATCCCATTTTCCAGCTCCAGGTCCATAGCCCTGTAGGTTACAGCACGTCAAGTGCCCATCCAAACACTTTTTAAATGTGTGAGGGTTTCTGCCTCTACCACCCTTTCAGGCAGTGAGTTCCAGACCCCCACCATCCTCAGGATGAAGAAATTTCTCCTCAAATTCCCTCTAAACCTCCAACCACTTACTTTAAATCTATGCCCCCCTAGTTGTTGACCCCTCTGCTAAAGGAAATAGGTCATTCCTATCCACTCTATCTAGACTCCTCATAATTTTATACACCTCAATAAGGTCTCCCCTCAGACTCCCCTGTTCCAAAGAAAACAAACCCAGCCTATCCAATCTTTCCTCATAGCTAAACTGCTCCAGTCCAGGCAACATCCTTGTAAATCTCCTCTGTACCCTCTCTAATGCAATCACATCTTTCCTGTAATATGGTGACCAGAGCTGTATGCAGTACTCGAGCTGTGGCGTAACTGGTGTTTTATACAGTTTAAGCATAACTCGCGCTATCCAATGGGTTACTGGAGCGCAGTTGGGAGATGAAAGCTCTTTACTGCTCCCTTTTCACTGCCTCATCCACTCCCAGCCCCACAAGTGCTGAGGCGGATTCAAGGACCCCAAATGCTGGAGGCTAATATCATCCAACTTGGCACTGTTCAATGATCAAGTTTCAGAGCAGCTCTGACAACAACATCATGTATTTATATACCGCCTTTAACATTGTAAAACGTCTCGAGGCACTTCAGTTATACAGGTGCAGCGTCGAAATTCGGGATCGAAGCCGTTCCGGATTTCGGGCTTTTCCGGACTTTCAATCGTATTTCTGATGTCATAAATCCAGAAACACCCGAGCCCAGGTTCGGATATTTCTGGATTTTGGAACGTCAGAAAGGGGGCGGCGAGGAACTGTCCGGGCTGCTGGCCCCGCCAGGGAGGTGTTTGGGTGGGTCCCCGACATGGAAAGGCTGTTCGGGCGGGGTCCCGCCGAGGAGGGGCTGTTCGGGCGGGGTCCCGCCGAGGAGGAGCTGTTCGGGCGGGGTCCCGCCGAGGAGGGGCTGTTCGGGTGGGGTCCCGCCGAGGAGGAGCTGTTCGGGCGGGGTCCCGCCGAGGAGGAGCTGTTCGGGTGGGGTCCCGCCGAGGAGGAGCTGTTCGGGTGGGGTCCCGCTGAGGAGGGGCTGTTCGGGTGGGGTCCCGCCGAGGAGGGGCTGTTCGGGCGGGGTCCCGCCGAGGAGGGGCTGTTCGGGTGGGGTTCGGGCGGGGTCCCGCCGAGGAGGTGCTGTTCGGGCGGGGTCCCGCCGAGGAGGAGCTGTTCGGGCGGGGTCCTGCCGAGAAGGGGCTGTTCGGGCGGGGTCCCGCCGAGGAGGAGCTGTTCGGGCGGGGTCCCGCCGAGGAGGGGCTGTTCGGGCGGGGTCCCGCCGAGGAGGGGCTGTTCGGGCGGGGTCCCGCCGAGGAGGGGCTGTTCGGGCGGGGTCCCGCCGAGGAGGAGCTGTTCGGGCGGGGTCCCGCCGAGGAGGGGCTGTTCGGGCGGGGTCCCGCCGAGGAGGGGCTGTTTGAGCCGGTCCCGCCATGGAGAAGGTGTCCAGGCGGGCCCTGCCGCCAAGGAAGTGTTCAGGCCAATGGGCCCTGTCACAAAGGAGGTGTTGGGACGGGCCGGTGAGGGCAGCGGCAGCGGAACGAGGCCCCCGAGGTCGGGCAGCGGCGGCGCCCTGAGGTCGGCGGGTCCGGATTCCGGAACATTTTACGGATTCCGAACGACCCTGCCACCAATCAGTCCGGATTCCAGAACTCCAGATTTTCAATGCTGCACCTGTACGATAAAAAAGTAAATTTGACACTGAGCCAGATAAAAGGAAATTACAGCAGATGATCAAAAGCATGATCGAAGTGATAGGTTTTAAGGAGCGTCTCGAAGGAGGAAAAAGTGGTAGATAGGCAAAGAGGTTTAGGGAGGGAGTTGCAGAGCTTAGGGCCTGGACTGTAAAGATTAGCCTTCTACAGCTGTATTAATGTTTGGCTGCTTCAGTTTACCTACTGTAACCAATTTGATTTAAGGTTTTATCACATGCTGTTAGCTACAGTGAATATCAATAGTGTTTTGTTCTCCAAATTGCACTGAGTTTCTGTAGTATGGCTTTGTTCAGGTACAGAGCTCAGGTCATACACCACGTTGAGTCTCCAAGAGCTCTGGATGAATAACTATTCTCTACGCTGCCAAGCAGTGCAAGTAGGATCAGGATATTGCTTTTTTTTTAGAGGGAGGGGAATTGAGGACGTACAGAAGTCTGACGCACAACACACTGCATCTGAAACCAGTGGCCTGTGTGGTGTATTTCTATGATTGTGCGCATGATACAAACTTGCGGAGGTCATTCCTGGTCTGTGTCATTTCACAATGATTGCTGTTTATTTGCTCAACTGTACAAGGGAATCCTTACCAAAAAATTCATGAGAGTAAAATTGACGGGATTGCATAGTGCACAAGAAGGAGGGAAAGGATAGGATTTGTCTGAGCTGTGATCTTTTTCTTTTTCTGGTACAGTTGTTGAAAATGTGCAATCTTTCCACATGTTTAATAGTCACTCTACTGTACATTTTATTGAGCTAACCATGATATAGCGAACTGAAGACAATTAATTATCATCTGCCAAACAGGCTTGTTACATTCCATGGCTTGTAAAGGACTTAACGTTTGCAATGAAGACGACTTCTTAAACAGAGTTCAAACATGAAAGTACCACATAAAATTGAATCCATAAACTCCTGGAGCAAGCACCAAACCACTTTCCTGTCCAATGGGATGCACCAAAATACCAGCAACAGCGGCCAATTCCAGAGATTAAAGTCCATCATCGGTCTTTTGGGGGGATTGGGGTTAATCCTCCACCTCTGTTGTATCCCTGGTAGCAGAATAATTTTTTTTTTCTGTTGAATGGTAGATCCCTGGTAGCAGAAGAAAAATGTTTCTGTTGAATGGTGGATAATGAGCCTGCCAGTATAGAATAGAGTATTGCGGTTCTACGAGCTGAAGTGCCATCATGACTTGACATAATTGTCGTTCATTTTAACCAGTTCTCCGTCAAGCTGTTAAGTTGAAAGATAGAGATAAAATCAAAAGTAAAAACACAAAATGCTGGAAATACTCAGCAGGTCAGATAGCATCGACGGAGAGAGAAACAGAGTTAACCTTTCAGGTTGATGACCCTTTGTCAGAACTCGTGATGAAGGGTCGGTGACCTGTAACGTTAACTCCGTTTCTCTCTCCACAGACCTGCTGAATATTTCCAGCATGTTCTGTTCTTACTTCAGATTTCCAGCATCTGCAGTATTTTGCTTTTTGATAAAATCAAAAGACCCGTTTCCAGTTACTTCCATTCTGTGCACTCCAGGTATGTGTCAGGATATTTACAGGACAGAGCTTTGTGTGAGACCGTGCCTTGTCGCACAGCTCGCTAACCCCAATCTTTCCCCGTATGATATAAATGGACCTCAGAGCCCAAAAGTATATTAAACTTATTTGTATCATGTCCCCCTCCCAAAGCCAAGCATTTTCTGTATTCATATGCTTTAAAAAGAACATTGGGGGCACAGTGATTATCCTCCAGTTTCTGTTTGTAGAAGAGGTGGATCCCCTTCATTGTAATAGAGATTTAGGAGTAGCCAATACCAAAATATTTTGTTGATTTGATTTACTGCAGTGACTTCACTCGCTATCTGATAAAACACATCCAGTGCTGCATATTATCCATTTCCTGTGCTGGTGCTTGGAAATGGAACACCCGTCGGTCAAGCCCAGATCTTTTAGATGCAAAGTTCCTTCTACTTTAGCCAAGCTCAGAAAAGCACCCCTATTGCACCAGTTTTTACATTTCCTATGACCCACAGCAGTGATTTTTGTGGCAACTATTGTTGAATTAGGAGAACGTTGAGTGGAGTCGGCTCCTTCCCACTACAACACCAGCTTGCATTTATATAATCAGACAACAATGGATGCCGAGTCAAAGAAATATTAGGAGGAGCAAAAGCTTGGTCAAAGAGAAGGTTGGAGGCTACAGAGCTGGCAAGGCCATGGTTGGGTTTTAAACACACTGATCGTTTTAAGTTTGGAGGGGGGTGGGGAACTAGAAGCCAATGTAGGTCAGCAAAGACGGGATGATGGGGAATGGGACAGGATACGGGTCGCAGAGTTTTGGGTGAGCTGAAATTTATAAAGATGGGAGGCCAGCCAGAAGAGCGTTGGAATAGTTGAGTCTTGAAATGACAAAGACATGGATGAGGGTTTCAGCAGCAGATGAGCTGAGGCGGGAAATATTATGGAGCCTGAGAGAGTGGCCGGGGAGGGAGATGGAATAAGTGGCAAAGTAATGGAATTTGTAGTGTTGGGGGGAGGGGAAGGGCAATAGCTTTGATCTTCATAATGCTTAGCTGGAACAAATTGAAGCTCCTCTAAGACTGGATGTTGTGCAAATAGTCTGACAACACAGGCAGTGGAAGGGTTGAGAGAAGTGAAGGAGAGGTAGAGCTGGGTATCGTCATTTAACATGTGAAAGCTAACCCTATGTCTGTGGATGATATCGCCAAGGGGCAGCATGTAGATGAGGATGGGGCTCAGGACAGATCCTTTGGGGACTGCAGAGGACATAATCTACATTTTTATTTTACATATATAAGTAATCTGCTGCTGAAACCAATGGTACCCTTGTTAAATCTGTAGACACTAAAATAGAGAGAACAGTCTGTGCAGAGTATGCAGCTAACAATTTGTGGAAGGATTTAGATTAGCTGTTCAGAAAAATGTAAGTAAAATTTAATACAGAAAAATGTAAATGATTACATATTGGATGAAATAAGAATTGTAACTTACATATACAATGAATGGAATAGAATTAGAAGTGGGTAGATTATTTAAGTGGCTTGGGGGTAATAGTGAACTCGGTGTTTTTGATGTGTTGGAGCAATTTTTAAAAAACCACATGGAATATTGTATTGAGCCAAAGGCTCAAGTTTTATAATGCGCGAATCAGCTCATACTTGGAAGTACAGTGTTCAGTTATTTTTTCCAGAAGGAATGTACATGTTTTGCTGAGGGTCTGGAAACAATAAGACTCATCCTACGTGTAATTGGAATAAGCTGTGATGGGGGAAAAGGTTAACCTCTACAATCAGGAAAAGAGGAGATTAGGGAAGAAACTTATCAAAGGCATATGAAGTATTCAATAGTATCTAGATAAGACAGAAGTAGAAGGCCAAATCTTATTTCAAGGGGCACAACTGGATGGCATAGATTTTAAATTGGTTTAAAAAGTAAATATCAAACTGATATCTTGGAACATTTACTCAAAGGTTGAACATTTTTAAAATATTCCACCAAGGAAGATGGTAGAGTCAATGATATAGATCCTGGGCTTGCTGAATTAGTGAACTAGAGAGGTGAGCTTTGATTGGCTCACTGCCCCGTACTTGTCCTAGACTGCTCTTGTATCTCAATTCCCTTTTGCGTGATTCATCAATACTCCAAATCTTTTGGCAAGTCACTACTTCCCTTCCAAGTAGGCGAGAACAATGTGGGAGAAACGGCTTCAATCTCTGTTACGTAAATAATAGCTTAAAGGGAGGGACTCGGGTATGATTTGTGTGTTAGGGCAGGTTAGGTTGTACGCTCAGGAGGAGGAAGGTGTCTGGAAAAGGTTCTGCTCTATGTTAGCTTTCTATCTGTCTCCATAATGTATTAAAGAACGGAGAGGAAACTGGTTTGGCAGATTCTGTGTGCCCATAGTTCATGACAAGCCATGTGTGATACTTCTTTCATGTTAATGGAACATACTGATAGCTGACGTAACAAATACTCCCAGTGGACTCCCCAGTAAATTTCCAAATAATGCAGGCTACATGCAGTTTCTACTTTTTAATGGGGGGAGGACTGTTGATAGCTTTATATGCAACGGATAGTTCATGGGTCTGTAATTTTGTTTTACTTATGGGTATCTGCTTTACCTGATTATGACCTACAGTACTGTACCAAGGCTGAAGATCTCCGCTACACAACGGGCTGGATTTTCGGGTTTTGGGTTTTTTGGGTGAAAACGGTAGCGATACTTGAAAATTACCGTTTTCGCTGTGCTTCCGATTTTAGGCTGAACTTTTGGCCTTTGGTGCATCGCAAAGGGAGGCGTTGCACAATTATTCGCGGCGCAAAACACGAGTTTCGCCAACTTTAGTGCGGGGTCGTTTGCGAAAGGCCTTGGGAGGGGGAAAAAAAACCCAGTCGCAAAACTCTCGCAAATCCAGCCCTTGATGCCTTATTCCTTGACTTAAAAATATCTTTTGATGGCAACGGTTGAAAAAAAAATTGCTTGCTCCCTACTTCCCTGCTGGAAGATATAGAAAGTGTGGAATCCAAGATTGCATCAAAACATTTACTATTGTACATACAGCAGTCCTGCAGTACAAGTTTCAAAGTCCTTCCCTTCACTTTAGATAGAAGCATGAGAAAACAAGATGGGTCGAGTTATGGTTGTTGTTTGCCCAACTTGACAGCATAATAAATAGAAAATATGCTCAACAAATTATCTATTTCAGAAAATACTCTTTCAATTGATCCCTCTTCAAAAGTAGGAACACCCGAGACACTCTGCCCTTTCGCACACATCTGCAAAAATATGTTCCATCAATAGCACATAAGCTCACTTTGCGTTGGCAAACTTAATGACCTTTTGGGAATGTTAGGAGGTGTATTGGACTTTGGATCGACCAAGATTCCGTACCAGGCGATTACTTTGCCATTAGTATGTGGTAGCACCCCCACACAGCCAGCTCATTGAAAGGAGAAAGCAAGTTTATACAGGTTTTCTCCACGAGGATTGAGGAACCATATGGGCCCAAGACTTAGAGATAAGAATGAGTGCAAATATTTCAAAGGAATAATTTATTTGAGATTAATTGGAGTTTTATCAGAGGCTTTTATTGGTTGAAAGATTGTTTCTCTAATTTATTAAATCAGAGCATAACGCACTGTATCAGAAATGTTAAAAGGCCTTTGCGTCCCCTAGTATTTATAACTCGCCTTGAACACCTATTGTCTCAGGACCACCTTTTGTATATTAATCGATTTCAAAATTCTCTATTGCCTCGCCCCTCCCTATTTCAGTAACCTCCTCCAGTCCTACAACCCTTCGAGATCTCTCTGTTCCTCAAGTTCTGGCCTCTTGTACATCCCTGATTTCCTTTGCTCCATCATTGGCGGCGCTGCCTAGACCCTAAGCTCTAGAATTCTTTTCCAAACCTCTCCATCTCTCTCTCTCACTCCTCCTTTTAAGTTGCTCCTTAAAACCTACCTCTTTGACCAAGCTTTTAGTCACCTGTCCACATCTCTTTATGTGGTTCAGTCTCAATTGTTGTCCGATAATGCTCCTGTGAAGCACCTTGGGAAGTCTTAACTATAGAAATGCAAGTTGTTCTGTACCTGTTCTGCTGGGCTAGCTCCAATTTTGTAATAGAAGCCTGTATGTAAGATGGCAGGCAAAGCTAGAGGAGTATAACACTTAAACACGTACTGGTGTGGTGATGGCACTCCTGCTAATGCCTTTGGAGAAGTTGTCCTGCTAAGAGGGAAGCTGAGGTAAAATGTGACCTTTTTGGATAAGATGATCCTCTGTCCGGTTTTAGCCCCGAACACAGCGTACATTTCTAGTCTTGTGATCTTGGTGCTTCTTTAATTAGGAGTTCTTTCTCGCATGCCATGCCCCCTACATGTCATGCCCCATGTCCTACTTCATTCCAGCACAGTCATTTCAAGTTTCATTTGGCTGTCCTGAATGTAGCAGATCGGTGAGCATGGATATGCTTTTTGCATTCTGCCAATTTTTGATTTTGAAGGTATATAACACTAAATGGAAAAATAATGTTTTTTTTATTGAGGTATGCAACTGAGAATTGTGGTGGTATAACCGTCTTGCTTTATACATAGTACTTGCTTGATTGGAACCTTAAATCTAGCTTTTATTTGTTTGTTTAGGGCTTATTGCACATATCACTCTGCTATTTAAGAAATATGCGTGAGGGAAACCAGGGAATTATAAACCAGTTAGCCTCACGATTGTTGTCGGGAAATTACTAGGGTCTATAATTACTAGAATCTATAATTAAGGATAGAGTGACTGAACACCTTGAAAATTTTCAGCTGATCAGAGAGAGCCACCATGGATTTGTGAAAAGTAGGTCATGCTTGACGAACCTGGTTGAATTTTTTGAAGAGGTATCTAAAGTAGTGGACAGGAGAATGTCTATGGATGTTATTTACATGGACTTCCAGAAGGCATTCGATAAAGTCACTCCATAAAAGACTGTTGACTAAAGTTGAAGCTCATGGAATTGAAGGCAAATTATTGACCTGGTTAGGAAATTGGCTGAGCACAGGAGACAGGCAGTAGAGATAATGGGCAGGCACTCTAATTGGCAGGATATGACTAGTGGTGTCCCACAAGGATCTGTGTTGGGGCCTCAACTATTGATATTTATTAACAACTTGAATGATGGGATAGAAGGCCAGATGACCCTAAGATGAGCAGCATTGTAGGCAGTGTAGATACAAGCATAAAATTACAGTGATATTAATAGATTAAGCAAATGGGCAAAACTGTGGCAAGTGGATTTCAATGTCGGCAAATGTGAGGTCATTCACTTTGGATCTAAAAAGGATAGAACAGGGTACTTTCTAAATGGTGAAAGGTTAAAAACAGGAGATCCAAAGAGACTCGGTGGTCCAGGTACATCGATCATCAAAATGTCATGAACGGGTACAGAAAATAATCAAAAGGCTAATGGAATTCTGGCCTTTATACCTACAGGACTGGAATAAAAGGGGGTAGAAGTTATGCTAGAACTATATAGATCCCTGGTTAGACCACACCTGGAATTCTGTGAGCAGTTCTGGGCATCACACCTTCGGAGGGAGTGCAGCATGGATTTACCAGAATGATACCTGGACTCCAAGGGTTAAATTGCGAGGAGAGATTACACAATCAAGGGGGTGGTATTCTCTGGAATTTACAAGGTTAAGACTTGATTTGATCGAAGTTCTCAATAAATTAAGGGGAACTGATCAGGTACATAGAGAGAAACTATTTCCTCTGGTTGAGGAGTCTCGGACTAGGGAGCATAGTCTAAAAATTAGAGCTAGGCCTTTCAGGAGTGAAGTTAGGATAGACTACACACAAAGGGTGATAGAAAATTGGAACTCTCTTCTGTAAATGGCAGTTGATGCTAGATCAATTAATTTTAAATCTGAGATGGATAGATTTTTGTTAAGCAAAGCTATTAAAGGATGTAGGGAAAAGGTGGGTATATGGAGTTAGGTCACAGTTTAGCCATGATCTCATTGAATGACGGAACAGGCTCGAGAGGCTAAATGGCCTACTTCTATTCCTATGTTAGCTTTGTATGTTGGATCTGCAAATTTCAGGCTCTGTGGACTGGATTATTCTTGGACCTCATTTGCAATTTTAACCAAATATTGAGTAATTTTCATTTCAAGAGATTGAAGTTCCAAAAAGTGGATCTCCTCTGGTGTTGTCCAAGATGTGTTGAAGGATACCAGCCATTTTTTGAACAGTCATGCTATAAAAAGCTTAGATAAGAGCTTTAAGTTCATTAAAACTTTAAAATAATCATCTACAAAGTAGTCACTAGGTAAAAAGCCAAGTTGCAAAATTTAATTGGTATTTAAAAAGTTGCAATGCATTAACAATTAGACTTGTAAAATGCTAAAATTTACCTCATGAACAGATATCAGGAGTGTGAAATGAAAGTAAATTTCTGTTTCAAATAAATGTACATGTCCCTGGGGAGGTTGGGTCAGACTTCATATGATTATACACATGTGAAGTGTAAGTGTAAACATAAATGCCAAACAACATCAAGTAATTGCAAGAAAACTGCAAAAATGAGTACAAAGTTGAAAATACAAACCTTTACTGCTGGTGCTCGATGACGTTTGCACTGAGAGCTGGACCTGACACTACTTGTAAACAATTCTAGTGGGGAGGGTGGTGGCCATAAATGCAGCAAAATTGGAAAAACAGTAATTAAATCCTTTTTATAAAGCGTGGGAAAAAAATACAGTAATGTACTAAAAAGATTCTAGTGGAAAATAGGTCACATTTACACCCATTTTAATTCAAACAAAACACCTTTTTAAAAAAAAAACAGCAATTGTTTTTTAAAAGGCAAATCGAAATAGACCTAGCCTCCCAGGAAAGGGATCTAGTGTGGATTAATCCCTGATTTCAATGTCAAGCTTTGACTATTGGGTAATAGGACCTGATCTGTCTGACTCGGTGCTTTACCCAGTCGGGCCATCAGGAGAGTTATTCCCAACATATTAAAGATACTTTATTCTCTTGAAAACTTTAGGCCTCTCTGTGCCAAACACGGCCATTATCTGTACTGTGAAGATAAAAAAGTGATGTATTCCCAAGATACTAGCACTGCCAGTAAATGTATGCCGGGAAATGTGCCTGGGACGATGTGCTTGCTTATTCTCTCTCTCCTTTCCCCTCGCTCCACCACTGGTGCCTGTCGTCTACCCTACAGTCTGCATGCTTCCCAGTAGCATAGTCAAGGTTGGGAGAAAACACTTTACTTGCTCTTTTTACGACAAAGCATGTCCGAGTACAGGAGGCTGCCACAACACCACATTTCAAGATGTGCTGAATCCATGGATGTTTGTTGATTGCATGGTGATGTTTTGCCAGTATTTCAGACAGGAGAAGGCCAGTGGATGACTGTTTTTTTTTAAAAACAGGAAATATAAACAATTGCTGGTTTATTTGTTAATATCAAATGCATATTTCTGAAGTACACAGCTTTCATTGTTTTTGAATAATAATTGAATCTGTGTGTATAAACACAAGAAGGCAATGTGGATATCCTGATGTGCCTTAGTGGAACTCTTGGCACCGGAGCAAAGATTTGGTGGGGTGCCAAAAAAGCTGCGGCACTTCTTGCGGAAATATTGGTAACATGACAGAAGGTACAGTGGGGGAATTGACAATTTATCGTGATGTCTCTTCTGTATTTGTTTAACTAATTAGTTTAAATTTTGATGGTTGTAATGTCTTTCACAGGATTACTTTGAATACATATGCCATTGTCATTTCGCACATCTGTGTCTGGGGGGATTTGTTATATTTTACAGAGTAACTAGAGCAGATTTGATGACTCTTTTGTTTTAAAAACAAGTACGGATGCAGTCCTGTATCATTCGTCTTCGTGCATCCCTATGGAGTAATTTTCCTGCTACTTGAGCCTTTGCACATGGCCTCTGCCAAGGTCAGAAGTTGGTGATTATTTTGCTTAATAATGAAAATGTGCTTTTCTCTTTTCCACGCTGTGATTCATGGGGAGCAACTGAGAATCAAACAATATGCTGGTAGTAAGTGAAAGGGTTCTGTGGTGATCTTTTACCCTTTATTGTGATGTGTTGCAAGGGGTTGAAGAATTCCATGTTGCCTGTCAAAATTGGTGGAAGTGCTGCTATTTTTTGTTTGATTGAAGATTGTAATTCAGCATGGGTTTCTCTCCTGTGATTTCGAAGGAGGCTGATGCCTTGTCGTTCATTGAATGCTGGAGGATATTTATGATTGGAAGCGACTATCTTTAGTTCAATCTTTAACATTTTGTTAAGAAAATCTACAGAATCGGAGAACTGTCTTGTGCAGTACCTTTTGTCGTTTCTACGTTGATTTAGAAAATAATTTGACGTTATTCGGAGTATTTCCCTTTCAGAGTCGAAGCAAAATGATTCTCATCACATTACTGTTTGTGAGAGTTTTCTTGTGCGCAAATTAGCTGCTGCATTTCCCACATTACTAGTGTCTCCAAAAGTACTTCATTGGTTGTAAAGCACTTTGAGATGTCCGGTGGTCGTGAAAAGTGCAAGTCTTTCTTTCTGTTCATGTTTTACCAGTAGATCGGTTATGTCATTGCTGATGGTGAGCCAGAGAATTTTCTGTTTTATAACAATAGGGTCTTTTATGCCTTGCAGAGCTTTGCATCAGGGCCACTGATTTACATTGACTAAATAAGTCAAATTCCATTTTCATTTATGGTATTCTGGTGTTTTTGGATTGAGTTCTACAACTCCATCAACAATTCTGTGAAACTATCAGTGGCCTTTATTTTGTATATATTCTTACCTATGTATTTACTATTCTTTATCATATTTAAAGCTGAGAATATACAGCATGCTTATCAGTATTGGGTAGGATAAATTGGGGGTTTATCTGCACTTGCGGGATGGTTTGGTAGCACTGGGGGATGTTCTTGGGCCTTGGTGGTATTGAGATGGGTGTCCTAGAGCTTGGCAGTTCTGTGGTAGGTTTCTGGAATTTGGCAGCAGCAGAATGACCTTTTGATCTGACATCACTGTGGAATGGAAACCTGAAGTTTGGCAGAACTAGGGGTGGAATGTAAGGTTTGGTTCACTAGTGGGTTCTTGATGCCTGTCAGCAGGGAAGGGATGGCGGGGCATGGGTCTGATAGCACAGAGTGGTGAGGAATGAGGGAAGAATCACATGTCTGGCCGTATTTTATGATTTTCTAAGGGAACTCTGTAAACACTGAATTTGGTATTTTGCGATTGCAATTTCACCTGTCTCACAGCTACCAATGCTAACAATAACACATGTGTTCACTGAATTTTGAAACCTTTAATTTTTTTTAATGCAAATTTTAGGATGAATGAAGTCTGTCTTTCCTCCTCGCTCTTAATGCTTTGTTTGAAGTTTATAAAACAAAAAACAAAAGCTATCCACTATTTTCACGTGCTCACACACATTCATCCTCACTATTTTAGAAAACACTTAAAATGAAAATGATCTGAATCAAACATTAAAAATTTGACTCTTGGCATTTCTTAAAATAATTTTGGAAAACAACTGAGCAGAGACTGTTAGAAACTAACGGAAAATATTCCATCTGTGCAGCTGACAATAGCACTTGTGCATTCTGGGAAATTAGGTACATTGCACACATTTAGACTTTTATTGCAGCTTTGGGTGAAAATATCAAATCCAAGTCCAGGCTTTTGCAAGAGACTGAGGTCTTCAACTAAAAACTTGAATGCAGGCATTAAAATCACAAGACAATCTGATGAATAAAGGTTATAATATTGAGAAATATTTAACTTTTTGAATTTTGTTTAAATCCTTATGCTGGACATTAGAATTTTTAATTACTGACAGGGGGCAAAAAAATACACATGAGATTTTAGAAAGCATTGTATCCCACTCACCTGTCATTGCAGTCCTACGTTGGCTCCCGCCGCCCGATTTCGTCCCTCGTGGAGGTTGGTGGCGGGTCAAACCATTAACCAAAGTCGAGACTTGGTCTCGCTGGTGAAACCTAAGTGCCAGGCTGGATAACCTGAAGGGGGCTGGAGACAGACAGAGGCGAGCAGGCAGGGCTGAAGGTTGAGGCCGGGTGGAGGCCACCCGAGGCCGGGAAAGTCAAAAATCCCGATTTCTGGATGTCCGATGAGGTCGGATTCGGCCGCCTTACCGGGCCTGCGGTTGGTGGTTTCCTGCTTGGGCAAGCGAGTCGGCCCGGCAAACCCGGTCCTCCAATTCCTCAAGTATTTTGAGCGATTTGTACCTGTAGAGTACCTGTACCACCGAGTGACCAGAGCCTGCAATTGCATAATTATGTTTTTAAGCCGGTACTGTCTATCTTTCTGGAGGGAGAAGGCTGAAGGATAGCAATTTTAATATTAAACTCGTGTAGCTAGCTAATATGTTTGCTGTTAACATCAACTGCAACATTTTGAAGTGACACAATACTTTCTCTTTCTCAATAATAACCAGAGAATGGTGCAACATTTGGATGTGCCTTAGTGGGCATCTTGAACATGTCAAAGCTAAGGCCAGTCTGGATGACACCCATCTCGGCACAAACCATTGGTTAAATCTGGAACTTTCCTTGCACGTTGCTGATCAGCTGGCACTTTTATCAGGATGCCTACAATTGAAATTTTCCATTATACAGCTGATGGTATTTGTCATTTGCTTGGATTGCTTATGTTCATGTACTCAGATGGCAAAACTTCTATAAGCATGTTGCCATGTTAATCTATTCCAATGTGATTACATTTTCAGCCAGTGGTTGTCTCTTTTGCTCATTCTTCACCCACTTAAAGTCCTGTACTAACATCAAAAAATTGCAGAGTATAATCCAGCTATATATCTACTTTGATATAATCTACTTTGAAGGCAGCTAAGAATGTGAGATGCACTATCCCCTCCTTTTCTCCTTTTACAGTAGTTACTGAATCAGAATAAATGCATCCATTAACAGCTCTGTGAAATTATATATTTCTTATGTACTCTCTGACTTTTTAAACATAATGCAATAAAGATTACAATTGCAATTGAATGGCTGTTTAATTTGTTGAAACCTTATTCAGCAGAACATTTACTCTAGGTATGTAGGTCATATGTAGCAATTAGAAACAGTGTTGATATTTTTAACCCCCTGCAATACAAGAGGAAACATGACTGAGTGTGGCAGAGAACAGTGGCATTGGGAAGATTTGACATTTCCCATGTGACAGAATCTTTTAATAGTGCACTGATGTTTGGAAACTGCTGCTGTCTATATCTGGGGTTTATTGGCTTGTGTAAAGAGAACAGTATTTCCTCTTCCTCAGTCTGTTACACAAATCATTTTACTGCATTAAAAACAAGCATATAAGTTGGCTGGATGTTGAGCAGTTGGTAACGGTAGCAACGCGTATCTTTCAGCTTTTGGATGGGTACGAGTACACTTGTTTAAGCTTGTGTTTGAACACTAGACCTGGTTTTCACTCCCTATGAATTGTAGAAATGAATCCGCATGGTAGCACAGTGCAAGTGCAAGTTACTGTTGATGCATATTGTTGAGCTGAGTCGTGTTGAGCTAAGTACTAGGGAATTGAAAATACTAAGTAGCAGCTACTTGGTCATTTAGCCTTTATTGCTCCAGTTCAGCACAAGCAAAGTCCACATTAGAGCTTCCATAACTTCCAGTGGTTGTGGAAAACTCTACATTGCCTCTGACAAACTGAAAGTACATGAGTGAAGATTCTGCCACTTTCCAAGTGCCCCATGAGGATCTGCCCTGCTGAGCAAAGGTAATTCATCCCATCAATCCTGTTTATTCCGCAGACCATCTACACCCTACAGTATAGCAGTTTTCATATTACCTGGAGCTGATGCAAACATTACATGCCAGCTAGTGGCAACATCAAAGGTAAACTTGCCTGCTTTTGCTAAAGTTGGTAATTGAAAGAGCCAGGGTTGCACTCCTATTATGAAAGTGCCACTGACCTGGATCTTGTGCACTGGTCCAATATTAAAAACAGTTTATTATTGATTGTAAATCCCACCCATTTAAAATTGGACGGGGTGTAAATCAGGTGTCTGACCTGAACCCGCCCCATTCTCGCCGAGCGGGTTGGCTTAAAATCAGGTTTGAGTTCTCAAACAGGAGTGGAAGCCCTGGGCTCTTTTGTCTTTTCTAATACTGATACGGGTTGACAGAATGTACATCATAAGTGTGCAATACATGGAATTGAATTAGCCCAAACAGATTTATAAAGGGGTCTGTGAGTGTCTGTGGACACGTCACTTTCAACATCCAAACAACATGGCAAAGGAATTTAAAAGAAGCGGAGATATCCATAAATGTGGAAAACAAGCCCAGGGATTATGCTGATGATTCATTCCTCAGACTGCACTTGGAGGACACTGTTCACTTCTGGTCACCATGCTACATAGAAAATGTATGTGGATTGGAAAGGGTGAAGAGATGAGCAATGAGAGTTATCCCAAATGTAAAGACAATATCTATGAGGATGTGTTAGAAAAGCTGAAAGAATTTAGTTAAGCGGAAAACTGAAATATTTTTTAAAAACCTGCGTTTATATAGCACCTTTCACAACATGAGGGCTTTACAGCCAATGAAGTACTTTTGAAGTGTAGTCACTTGTAATGTAGGGAAATCATTAAGGGCCAGCTGGAAGGAGCACTTCGAAGATCTCCTTAATCTAGACACTGCCTTTGACACGAGTGTCCTTGACTCCATCCTGCAGCATGCTACCATCTCGGCAAAACCCCAGCCCTGCACGAGGTAGAAAAGGTCATCCGTCAGCTCAAGAACAGGGAAGGTCATCGCTAGAATCCTCCTCAACCGTCATCTCCCTGTGGCTGAAGAGCACCTCCCAGAGTCACAATGCGGATTCTGTCCACTAAGGGTTACAACGGACGTGATCTTCACCGCGCGACAATTACAGAGAAATGCAGGGAACAGCATCAACCCTTGTACATGGCCGCCTTTGACCTCCCAAAGGCCTTTGACACGGTCAACCGCAAGGGACTATGGAACATCCTCCTCCGTTTAACGTCTCATCCGAAAGATGCCACCTCCAAAAGTGCAGCACTCCCTCAGTACTGCACTGGACTGTCAGCCTAAATTATGTGCTCAAGTATCGCGTAGGGCATGAACCCACGACCTCTGACTTGGAAAAGAGTGCTACCACTGAACTATTAAATGGCATAGATAAGTAAGTCTCGAGTATTACCCTGTATATCAAAGTTGCTCAGAAGAGATAAATAAATGAATGTAATAAAAATGAATTTAAAACTGCTGTCAGAAAAACTATCTTCACTCGGTGATAAATGTTTGCAATAATTTTCCAGCAGGGGAATAAAGGCGAAATCTTTTGAGTATGTTCAAAATACAATTGGTGTTAAAATGGGGGAATTAGGATACAAGAATCATAAGCTGCAGCCAGCCAATTGCCATTTTCTCTTCTGATTTTTAAAAATGTAACTTTTATTTTCACCTCATCCCAAATTCTGCCGACTGAAGTCAACTGTGGCATTTCTGCTGCTAGCTGGCTGAGGTTAGCTAAAGCTGCAGACATCAGGGATGGAGCCTAAGATTTCCCTGGTGTCTGTGGCTTAATACAACAGTAAATTGTGCATTTACCTACTTAGCCACCAGGTGAATTGGTTTGAGATAATTTTATACCATTTTCCCTTTTCCCTCCTACGTTCCAAATGTATAGGCAAAATAAGGAGGATGATTTTTGTACCTTGTGTGGGTGACATTTGTACTTAAATTTTATAAATTGTAATTATTGTATTTAAAGAGCACACGTGCATTTCCGGTCCGAGAGTCACAAACGTGACTTGCACAGGCTGAAAGTAATTGCTGTATTGGAGCCAGTGCCATTGAATGGGTGTGACTGTGGATGTACAGTTCTGTATGCTTTTTAATAACTGGTTTGATCCACCTGTCTGGAGAGTTACATCTATTCTGACTCTTGTCCAATTCTGCCAGCTGATGGGTCCAAAATGAAACAGCAGTAGGAGACCACCTGAAGACAGTCTACAAAGGAAGCTCCTGAACATGCACTGTACTCTCATATAAGAGGTTAGCAATAAAAAAATTATGCTGTGATGTACCCTAGCTATATTCCTTCTCTTTGTGCAAAGTGTTTTGGCATATCATTTTCTATCTAACAATGGCTGACTCTTTAGTTCAGTAAGAGTAATTGCCATTTTGAAAACATTCCTATAGCTTTCAAACTACGAGTTTTTTGTTGGGATCCAGCTATTGTTCTGTATTCTGTTCTGTTGATTGTTTTTCACACATATATGTAACCAGCTCAGCTTTAACCTGAAGAGAAAGAAATGGGTTAACTCTAAGTGGGCTACTTGGATTACATAAGAACATAAGAACATAAGAATTAGGAACAGTAGTAGGCCATCTAGCCCCTCGAGCCTGCTCCGCCATTAAAAAAGATAATGGCTGATCTGGCCGTGGACTCAGCTCCACTTACCCGCCCGCTCCCCGTAACCCTTAATTCCCTTATTGGTTAAAAATCTATCTATCTGTGATTTGAATACATTCAATGAGCCAGCCTCAACTGCTTCCTTGGGCAGAAAATTCCACAGATTCACAACCCTCTGGGAGAAGAAATTCCTTCTCAACCCGGTTTTAAATAGCCTCCCCTGTATTTTGAGGCTGTGCCCCCTAGTTCTAGTCTCCCCGACCAGTGGAAACAACCTCTCTGCCTCTATCTTGTCTATCCCTTTCATTATTTTAAATATTTCTATAAGATCACTCCTCATCCTTCTGAACTCCAACGAGTAAAGATCCAGTCTGCTCAATCTATCATCATAAGGTAACCCCCTCATCTCCGGAATCAGCCTTGTGAATCGTCTCTGTACCCCCTCCAAGGCTAATATATTCTTCCTTAAGTAAGGTGACCAAAACTGCACGCAGTACTCCAGGTGCGGCCTCACCAATACCCTGTACAGTTGCAGCAGGACCTCCCTGCTTTTGTACTCCATCCCTCTCGCAATGAAGGCCAACATTCCATTCACCTTCCTGATTACCTGCTGCACCTGCAAACTAACTTTTTGGGATTCATTTTTTTTATTCGTAGCCAATCTTTCCAATTCTTTGTCAAATCACAAACGCCAGAGGTCACCTTGCACACATCAAGGATCACTCTGCGCCAATGCTCTTAGCCAAAAGGCCGAGAGCCACTGCACCGTTCCTGGAAGTACTGCAATACCAGGCTCGTGCCATGGAGGTGGATGGGTCAGGCCCCCCACACACCTCCGTGGAGGTGGATGGGTCAATCCACCCCACCCACCTCCTATTTCCTGCACGAGGACCCCCAGATTAATGCTCAAATACTGTAACCCAAATTGTGGTGGGTAGCCTTTTTAAACAGCTTTGATTGCTTGAAAGCTGCTAGTTGTAATTGGGCCATAGGCAATAATGTTTGCTGTGCCGCACTGTAGGATAGATTAGGGAGGTTTACCGAAACGGAGCTGTCATTGAACCTAATGGGATCTGAATTACAAAGTCCAATTTTAAAAGCAAGGGAGTAGTTAATATGAACACAAAAAAAAGAGAGTTGTTATGTGAGAGAATACCAGCTCGCTTGCCCCGTTGCTTGAAGCTGCTTGGACTTTGCAGTAAGTCTGTTTAATACATAGAAGGATTCCCCACAGCTTTCAGTGTCTCTCGACTAAAGTATTTTGAACTAATATTTGTATGTATGTCTCTTAAAATATTTCTCTCATTATTTCTCGGTTTTAAAGCTGATAGTAATTTAAATTCATTGTCAGCAACTTGGGGGCACATTGGTGCTCAATGATACTATGCATAAGTAAACCAAAAATAAACGCCATGGACCTAGAGTTTAAAAAAAATACATCACGCTGAAAGTGGGCTCTTCCCTCCAAACCAGCCGTATCCCCAGATCAAAATGATGAGCATGTCGAGTTTCCGCCAATTGTGCCCAGCCGAGGAAACTCTTCAAAAGAAACTTTTTTTTAATGCGCAAAGACATGATTTTAAAAGTTCTAAAATATTAAATATTTAATTTACTAAGCAGTCAACTACTGCACACCAATTAAACTAGAAAATGGTTCAGCATAGTTTTTCTTTAGTAATTTTCAGTGATTTTAAAATTCAGTTACTCACAGGTGGTGGACTAGACACTTATTAAAAATGCATATCTCTTGAACACTCTTCGTTCAACTTAACTATTTATTTGGGAGATCGCAGACAGCCATGTGAAGCTTAAGATGGCGTTCCTTCACAGACCCTTTCAATACAGCTCCCTATATCTCCTAGCTAGAGGGTGCTATACATTATCTCGTTACACCTTTCATTTCATAAGAAACAAAAATGAATTAAAGTTAGCTTTAATATAAACGGGTAGTTAACGTCTTATGAATACATGTATTAAACAACTACAAGTTTAACAAACAGCAAAAAAACTCGACTTATTTCTTTATCCAAGTGTCCAGTGTCCATGATTTCTTATTTCTGTACATAGTGTTCCAGGTATTTTGGTGTTGTGCGGATTTTGTTGCTTCACCTCAAACTGGTTGTTTTAGTGGTGTTCTGTGCACTAATACAAAAGCAAAATACTGCGGATGTTGGAATCTGAAATAAAAACCGAGAATGCTGGAAATCTTAGCGGGTCGGGCAGCATCTGTGGAGAGAAAAACAGAGTTAACGTTTCTGGTCAACGACCCTTTGTCAGAACTGGCGAATGTTTGAAAAGAGCACATTCTTAAGTACTGAAAGGGGAGGGGAAGAAAAAAGCAAAAGGGAAGGTCTGTGATAGGGTGGAAGGCAGGAGAGATTAGAGAGACAAAAGGGATGATGGCCGAATTGAAATGGTAATGACAAGTCAGAAAAAGGTTAATCTGGATAGGGTGTGAATGGCGGGGTAATGACATTATAGACAAAGAGAAAAAAAAGAGAAGAAAGAAAAAAAACATAAGATGATGACATTGGGGGGGGGGGAGGGGGCAGAGGGCAGGGGAGAGAGGAGAAGGAAAGGTGGCCAGAGATTATGCTCTGAAATTGTTGAACTCGATGTTGAGTCCAGAAGGCTGTAAAGTACCTAAACAAAAGATGAGGTGCTGTTCCTCGAGCTTGCATTGAGTTTCATTGGAAACATGGAGGAATCCAAGGACGGAGAGATCAGAGTGTGAGTGGAGCAGGGAATTAAAGTGACAGGCGACCGGAAGCTCAGGGTCACACTTATGGACTAAACTGAGGTGCTCAACAAAGCAGTCACCCAATCTACGTTTGGTCTCCCCAATGTAGAGGAGACCACACCGTGAGCAGCGAATACAGTATACTAAGTTGAAAGAAGTACAAATACATCGCTGTTTCACCTGGAAGGAGTATTTGGGGCCCTGGATAGTGGGGAGGGAGACGGTAAAAGGGCAGGTGTTGCATCTCCTGCGCTTGCACGGGAAGGTGCCATGGGAAGGGGAGGGGTTGCTGAGTGTGATTGAGGAGTGGACCAGGGTGTCACGGAGGGAGCGGTCCCTTCAGAATGCTGAGAGGGGAGGGGAGGGGAAGATGTGATTGGTGGTGGGATCACGCTGGAGGTGGCAGAAATGGCAGAGGATGATCCGTTGAACATGGAGGCTGGAGGGGTGAAAGGTGAGGACAAGGGGAACCCTGTCGTGGTTCTGGGAGCGAGGGAAAGGGGTGAGAGCAGAAGTGCGGGAAATAGAACGGACACGGTCGAGGGCCATGTTAACCATGGTGGAGGGGAATCCTCAGTTGAGGAAAAAGGAAAACATGTCAGAGGCACTAGTGTGCAAGATGGCGTCGTCAGAGCAGATGCGATGGAGACTGAGAAACTGGGAGAATGGAATGGAGTCCTTACAGGATGTGGGGTGGGAGGAAGTGTAGTCCAGGTAACTGTGGGAGTCTGGGCTTATAATGGACACTGGTTGAAAGCCTATCCCCAGAAATGGAGATAGAGAAGTCAAGGAAGGGAAGGGAAGAGTCGGAGATGGACCATGTGAAGGTGAGGGAAGGGTGGAAATTGGATGCAAAGTGAATGTAATTTTCAAGTTCAGGGCGAGAACAGGAAATGGCACCGATACAGTCATCAATGTACTGGAAAAAGAGGTGAGGGAGGGGACCCGAATAGGACTGGAACAAAGCATGTTCCACATATCCCACGAAAAGGCAGGCAAAGTTAGGACCCGTGCGGTTTTCCATAGTAACACCTTTAATTTGGAGGAAATGAGTGGAGTCAAAGGAGAAGTTGTTCAATGTGAGAACAAGTTCAGCCAGGCAGGAGGGTGATGGTGGATGGGGACTGGTTGGGCCTCTGCTCGAGGAAGGAGCGGAGCACCCTCAGGCCATCCTGGTGAGGGATAGAAGTGTAGAGGGTTTGGACGTCCACGGTGAAAAGGAGGCCAGGAAACTGGAAACTGTTAAAGTGACGGAGGGAGTCCGAGGAGTCGCGGATGTAGGTGGGAAGAGAGTGGACTAGGGGAGAAAAAAAGAGTCGAGATAGGAAGAAATAAGTTCTGTGGGGCAAGAACAGGCTGAAACGATGGGTCTACCAGGGAAGTCCTGTTTGTGGATTTTGGAAAGGAGGTAGAAGCGGGCTGTGCGGGGTTGGGGAATTATGAGGTGATTGTCTGTGGAGGGAAGATCTCCAGAGGAGAGGAGGTAATTGACGGTCTGGGAAATGATGGCTTGATGTTGAGTGGTGGGGTCATGGTCCAGGGGGAGGTAGGAGGAGGTGTCAGAGTTGGCGATCAGCCTCTGCAAGGTAGAGGTTGGTTTGCCAAACAACAATAGCGCCAAACTTGTCAGCAGGTTTAATTATGCTGAAGTGTTCTGTGCACTGATCGCTTTAATCCCTTTATCTGTGCTCTGAGGGGAAATATCAGGCAACATATCCCTGTTTTCGCTTGCTGTCATTGAAGTGCTTTTTCGCATGTTAGTTGGCTGTGTAGTCAACGGATCGTGTGTGGGTGTCACTGAGATCTCTGGAGTTTCAATGAATGTCTCAGCGCTCTTTCTCAGATGTTTCCTGTTTCTGCGATACAACCATCTTCTGTGATGACCTGATATGATCGAATGTCGACTTGCTTCTGAACCTAAGCTTTTTGCCACTCTTTGCTTTCTCGCGTTTGTTTGAGTCTCACTGTTTCGCCTTCCTGCAGTGTAGAAAGTGCTGTAGCACCTCTGTTGTAGTAGTATGCTTGTTTGGCATGGTTCCTTTCTTTGTTGGCGCTACTGTCATGTATGATTCTTGGTTTGAGTAGTTCATTTGCGATTGAGATGATTGTCTTTGTGCGGCGACCGAGTAAGCGTTGTGCTGGCAAACTATCAAGGCCTTCAGTTGGTGTGTTTCGCCAGATGAGAAGCTTCATGTAGAAGTCACCACAGCCTTTCTTTGTCTTCTTGATTAACCACTTTGCGAACTTAACCACGTTCTCAACCTTTCCGTTGCTTTGTGGATATTCTGGTGAGCTTGTTGCGTGATCAAATCCATATTCTGTGGCAAAGTTTGTGAACTGTTGCGAGTTGAAGGGAGGTACATTGTCGGATTGAACCTTGTCCGGAACACTGTTTATTACAGAAGTTTTTCTTGAGGTGTTTGATGATGACAGTGGCATCTTTCTTTCCATGGAGATTGTCTATCTCGAAATAGTTCAAGTAGTAGTCCACTGTGCATAAGTCATCTTTGCCATCATGTCACAATCAATTTTTTCCCATGGTTTGTGAGGGAGGTTGTGATTTATCAATGGTTCTTTTGGTTGGCCCGATTGATAGGTGTTACATGTTTCATACTTTGAAACATAGTCTTTTATGTCACTGTTCAATCCTGGCCAGTAAACAGATTCTCTGGCAAGTCGAAGAGTGCTCTCGACACCAGTGTGAGCAGCATGAAGTCGCTGACGAATGTCGGATCTCAGGGATTTTGGTATGATGCAGCGATAGCTTTTGAAGACTATGCCATCCTGTGTTGTGAGTTCGTCATGAACTTTGAAGTATGCATGCGTTTCAGGCGGGCATTCATGTGTCGTTTCTGGCCATCCTGTTGAATTGTTGTATGACCAGTTGTGCGTTGTATGGTAGTCAGTCCTTGTTTGGAGAGTGGGCGAAAGTCCACCATATGGATGCATTCCACTGCAATTTCTGTCAGTGACCTCTCCACATTTTCGAGGTATGCACACGAGAGGGTGTCTGCCAGGTACATTTCTTTTCCTGGTTGATACTTTATTTCAAAATCATATTCGTTGAGCCGAGTGAGCAGATGTTGTAGTCGTTTGGGTGCTGCAGATAATTTCTTGCGCGTATAGCAACCAAAGGCTTTTGGTCTGTCCATAGCATGATCTTGCGACCGTATACATATTGATGGTTTTGTTCCATTCCGAAGACTTGAGCGAGCAGCTCCTTTTCGATTTGAGTGTATCATGTTTCTGCTGGAGTGAGCGTTCAGCTCGAATATGCAATTGGTAGTCCCTGTTGCAGAAGGATGAATCCAAGACCCTTGCTCGAAGCATCTCCTTGACCTTCGGTTACAAGTTTGTGGTCAAAGTACCTGAGCACCGGAGAATCTGTCACGCGTTGTTTGATAGCTTCAAACGCTTTGTCATGTTCTTCAGTCCATTTCCAGACCGTTCTTTATGAGTAAGCCGTCGCAGAGGATCACTGAGGTCTGAAAGATCTGTCAAGAATTTTGCGAGGTACTTTGTCATGCCGACAAATCGTTGTATACCGTGCGACATCCTGCGGTTTCTACATTTCGTTGATTTCAACCACTTTGCTTGGGTCGGCTTTGAGTCCATTACTAGACAGTACGTGTCCCATGTATTTCACTCGGGAGCTCCTGTATTCGAACTTATCGAAGTTTAGTTTGATGTTTCGCTCTCTGCGTCTCTGCATGAATTTGCGTAAGTTTGCGCCGTGATCATGATTGGCCTCTTTAAGTGTCTCAACCCATCCAGTGATCAAGATATCATCTGCAATCTTATAGACTCCATCCAGACCCACTAGGTTCTGGTCTAGCTTCTGCTGGAAGGTTTCCGGGGCAGGACTGATGCCAAATGGCATTCTATTATATCGATATCATCCCCATGGCATCTGAACGGTCATGAGGCAGGAGGACTCTTTGTCTAGTTCACATTGCAAGAAACCTTCTTTGCAGTCTGCTTCAGTGACGACCTTTACATTTGACATCTGTGGCAAGATGTCATCGATCACAGAAAGTGGATGGTGTCCACGTTTCAGGGCATTGTTCAGATGTTGAGGGTTGGTGCATACTCGTATCTTTCCATTTGGTTTTTGTACAGTCACTAGACTGGATACCCAGTCCATCGGTTCAACCACTTTCGTGATGATTTTTCGTTTTTCCAAACGATCGAGCTCCTCTTTTAGCATTTGTTTGATCGTTATTGGCACCTGTTTGGGTGGCATTACAGCTGGTGTCGCTGATTCATTAAGTTCAAGGTGAAATGTCCCTGGCATGTGTCCAAGTCCCTTAAATACATCCGGATACTCATTGTTGACATCGGTTTTTGATGCTAGCGAGACGTTTGCCTTGTTCGTAGTTTGCGAATCGCGTGGTTCATTTACCACCGCGATATTCTGATGCTGCGCTTTTATCAGTTGTAGTTGTTGAGCAGTGCGTGAGCCAATCAGTGGTGCACTTTGGCCCTCAATGATCAGAAAGGGCACAACATACTTTTGCTTGTTCTTTGTATCTTCCAGTGCCACATTACAAGTCCCTACCACTGGAATGTCTCAGATTCTTTTATCTTTAAGCCTTTCGGTAAGTATCTAAGAGGTAGCACATTGCATGTGGCTCCACAATCTATTTGCATTTTTACCATTTGACCTTCAATGGAAAAGGTAGCCATAATCTTGTTAGGATACTTTCTGTTAACTTTGTGCTTGATTGTGTGATCAACTTTACCAAGCATAGAAACATAGAAACATAGAAAATAGGTGCAGGAGTAGGCCATTTGGCCCTTCTAGCCTGCACCGCCATTCAATGAGTTCATGGCTGAACATTCAACTTCAGTACCCCATTCCTGCTTTCTCGCCATACCCCTTGATCCCCCTAGTAGTAAGGACCTCATCTAACTCCTTTTTGAATATATTTAGTGAATTGGCCTCAACAACTTTCTGTGGTAGAGAATTCCACAGGTTCACCACTCTCTGGGTGAAGAAGTTCCTCCGCATCTCGGTCCTAAATGGCTTCCCCCTTACCCTTAGACTGTGACCTTTGGTTCTGGACTTCCCCAACATTGGGAACATTCTTCCTGCATCTAACCTGTCTAACCCCGTCAGAATTTTAAATGTTTCTATGAGGTCCCCTCTCATTCTTCTGAACTCCAGTGAATACAAGCCCAGTTGATCCAGTCTTTCTTGATAGGTCAATCCCGCCATCCCGGGAATCAGTCTGGTGAACCTTCGTTGCACTCCCTCAATAGCAAGAATGTCCTTCCTCAGGTTAGGAGACCAAAACTGTACACAATACCCCAGGTGTGGCCTCACCAATGCCCTGTACAACTGTAGCAACACCTCCCTGCCCCTGTACTCAAATCCCCTTGCTATGAAGGCCAACATGCCATTTGCTTTCTTAACCGCCTGCTGCACCTGCATGCCAACCTTCAATGACTGATGTACCATGACACCCAGGTCTCTTTGCACCTCCCCTTTTCCTAATCTGTCACCATTCAGATAATAGTCTGTCTCTCTGTTTTTACCACCAAAGTGGATAACCTCACATTTATCCACATTATACTTCATCTGCCATGCATTTGCCCACTCACCTAACCTATCCAAGTCGCTCTGCAGCCTCACAGCATCCTCCTCGCAGCTCACTGCCACCCAACTTAGTGTCATCCGCAAATTTGGAGATACTACATTTAATCCCCTCATCTAAATCATTAATGTACAGTGTAAACAGCTGGGGCCCCAGCACAGAACCTTGCGGTACCCCACTAGTCACTGCCTGCCATTCTGAAAAGTACCCATTTACTCCTACTCTTTGCTTCCTGTCTGACAACCAGTTCTCAATCCATGTCAGTACACTACCCCCAATCCCATGTGCTCTAACTTTGCACATCAATCTCTTGTGTGGGACCTTGTCGAACGCCTTCTGAAAGTCCAAATATACCACATCAACTGGTTCTCCCATATCCACTCTACTGGAAACATCCTCAAAAAATTCCAGAAGATTTGTCAAGCATGATTTCCCTTTCACAAATCCATGCTGACTTGGACCTATCATGTCACCTCTTTCCAAATGCACTGCTATGACATCCTTAATAATTGATTCCATCATTTTACCCACTACCGATGTCAGGCTGACCGGTCTATAATTCCCTGTTTTCTCTCTCCCTCCTTTTTTAAAAAGTGGGGTTACATTGGCTACCCTCCACGCCATAGGAACTGATCCAGAGTCAATGGAATGTTGGAAAATGACTGTCAACGCATCCACTATTTCCAAGGCCACCTCCTTAAGTACTCTGGGATGCAGTCCATCAGGCCCTGGGGATTTATCGGCCTTCAATCCCATCAATTTCCCCAACACAATTTCCCGGCTAATAAGGATTTCCCTCAGTTCCTCCTCCTTACTAGACCCTCTGACCCCTTTTATAACCGGAAGGTTGTTCGTGTCCTCCTTCGTGAATACCGAACCAAAGTACTTGTTCAATTGGTCCGCCATTTCTTTGTTCCCCGTTATGACTTCCCCTGATTCTGACTGCAGCGGACCTACGTTTGTCTTTACTAACTTTTTTCTCTTTACATATCTATAGAAACTTTTGCAATCTGTCTTAATGTTCCCTGCAAGCTTCTTCTCATATTCCATTTTCCCTGCCCTAATCAAACCCTTTGTCCTCCTCTGCTGAGTTCTAAATTTCTCCCAGTCCCCAGGTTCGCTGCTATTTCTGGCCAATTTGTATGCCACTTCCTTGGCTTTAATACTATCCCTGATTTCCCTTGATAGCCACGGTTGAGCCACCTTCCCTTTTTTATTTTTATGCTAGACAGGAATGTACAATTGTTGTAGTTCATCCATGCGGTCTCTAAATGTCTGCCATTGCCCATCCACAGTCAACCCCTTAAGTATCATTCGCCAATCCATCCCAGCCAATTCACGCCTCATACCTTCAAAGTTAGCCTTCTTTAACTTCTGGACCATGGTCTCTGAGTTAACTGTTTCATTCTCCATTCCAATGCAGAATTCCACCATATTATGGTCACTCTTCCCCAAGGGGCCTTGCACAACGAGATTGCTAATTAATCCTCTCTCATTACATAACACCTAGTCTAAGATGGCCTCCCCCCTAGTTGGTTCCTCGACATATTGGTCTAAAAAACCATCCCTTATGCACTCCAGAAAATCCTCCTCCACCGTATTGCTTCCAGTTTGGTTAGCCCAATCTATGTGCATATTAAAGTCACCCATTATAACTGCTGCACCTTTATTGCACGCACCCCTAATTTCCTGTTTGATGCCCTCCCCAACATCACTACTACTGTTTGGAGGTCTGTACACAACTCCCACTAACGTTTTTTGCCCTTTGGTGTTCTGCAGCTCTACCCATATAGATTCCACATCATCCAAGCTAATGTCCTTCCTAACTATTGCCTTAATCTCCTCCTTAACCAGCAATGCTACCCCACCTCCTTTTCCTTTTATTCTATCCTTCCTGAATGTTGAATACCCCTGGATGTTGAGTTCCCAGCCCTGATCATCCTGGAGCCACGTCTCCGTAATCCCAATCACATCATATTTGTTAACATCTATTTGCACAGTTAATTCATCCACCTTATTGCGGATACTCCTTGCATTAAGACACAAAGCCTTTAGGCTTGTTTTTTTAACAACCTCTGTCCTTTTAGAATTTTGCTGTACAATGGCCCTTTTTGTTCTTTGCCTTGGGTTTCTCTGCCCTCCACTTTTCCTCATCTCCTTTCTGTCTTTTGTTTTTGCCTCCTTTTTGTTTCCCTCTATCTCCCTGCATTGGTTCCCATCCCCCTGCCATATTAGTTTAACTCCTCCCCAACAGCACTAGCAAACACTCCCCCTTGGACATTGGTTCCGATTCTGCCCAGGTGCAGACCGTCCGGATTGTACTGGTCCCACCTCCCCCATAACCGGTTCCAATGCCCAGGAATTTGAATCCCTCCCTGCTGCACCATTGCATGTTTACAGTCATGACTTCAAAATCAGAATCATAACTCTCTTCATATAGTGCATGAACTTTTGGCTTGCCCTTATTTTTAGGGTTATATGTAGACTTCTGCCTCGATCCACTCTGTCTGCATTTTTGAGAAAAGTGATTTAGTTTGCCGCAACTTGTGCAGGTCTTCCCATATGTTGGGCATTTAGGGGTCAAGTTTCGACCTGAGTTGCTCCTTTTTTTTGGAGCAACTAGTTTAGAATGGAGTATCTTAGAAATTGCAATTCTCAGCCTTTAGTTTGCTCCAATTGCAGTGAGTTAGAATAGTTTCATTTTAGAACAGATTTTTTTTTTCAAAAGGGGGCGTGTCCAGCCACTTACGCCTGTTTTCCAAGTTTAGGCAGCAAAAACTTACTCCAAACTAACTTAGAATGGAATAAGTGTAGATTTTTGTACGCTCAGAAAAACCTTGCCTACACTTGGAAATCGGGGGGGTGTGGGGAAGGGGGTTTACAAACATTAAACACTTCACTTTTACAAATAAAGAGCCATCCTCAATAATAAAAGATTGGGGGGGAGGGGAAGAGAAGAAGATTGGGGGGGAGGGGAAGAGAAGAAGATTGGGGGCGGGGGGAAGAGAAGAAGATGGGGTGGGGGGGGAAGAGAGAAGAGAGGAAGATGGGGAGGGGGGGAGAGAGAAGACGAAGAAGAAGCCCCGCACGCAGCCGATGCCGGGCTGCCGCCGCCGACTCTTCGGGCAGAGCCCGCCCCAGTGAGATGTGGGCGGGTGGGCCCCACTGACGTTGATGAAGCCGGGCCCTGCCGAGGACTTCGAGCGGGGCCCACATGCAGCCGATGCCGGGCTCCCGACGTCTCTTCGGGCAGGGCCCGCCCCCAGCGAGAGGCCAGGTGGCCGCCGATGTAAGATGCGCAGGCCACTCGGGGCAACGTCCCTTCGGCCTCGGATAGGGTCGTCGCCCCGGAGACAGGACGCCGGCAGCTACTGCGCATGCGCACAGCCTCCACTGCGCGCGCGCGCAGCTGCCGGAACTGTTTTCGGCGCAGGGCTGTAGCTCCGCCCCCATCAGCTCCTGCTGTGCAGCGCCGAGGTGGAATTGGGCCTACAGCTATCTGAGAATCGCGAGGTAAGTATTCGACGCAATTTGTGTTCTATAAATTAGGCGGGCCTCTCCGATGTGCGCCGTTCTAGCAGGCGGCCGAAACTTGACCCCTTAGTTTTTGACAGCTCATGTCTTTTGCCACAATATCTGCAATTGTTCGTGAACTCTTTGTAAATTCTTTCTTTGTGGGTCGGGGTCTCTGTCTGACAGCTTTGACATCATCTGAGTCTGTTTTAGTGAGCTTCATGGATTTCATTTGCGCAACTGTGGCCTCTGTAGTTTTACAGAACATCACACATTTATCGAGTGTTATGCTTGATTCTTGCAACAGCCTCTTACGCAGAGTGTTATCAGATATTCCGCAGACTCTGCGGTCTCTGATGAAATCATCCCTCAAATTGCCAAAATCACGTGACGAGGCTAGCTCTCTCACTTTCATGAGATATCTGTCAAACCACTCGTCCCCTTGTACACAGTTGTTAAACTGATACCGTTCATAGATGTTAGTTTTACCTTTACAGTGCTCTTGCTAGAGCTTCAAAATAATTTCAATTTCCTGCTCGTCTTCCTCTGATTTATAGGTAAGATTATTGTGGATATCTAAAGAATCATTGCCAATGACAGTGATAAACATTGCAGCCCTAACATTTATCTGGTTTTTCCACAATATTCATGATAATTTCATAGCTGTCCCACAGCTGTTTGAATTTTTTTCGGCGCCAGTCACCTGCAGTGGAGGTGGGAGAGGAATGTGCGCGGGAGTTGGCACCGTGGTGGTCATGATAGCTCGCTACAGTTTAGGACTTTGAGTTTGTTACATACATGTATACAGTTCAAATACCCAGAGGACTAGAACAAGTCTAATAGTAAAATATCGTGGCCATGTATTTATAGAAATATATTTTCAATCGTGGCTCTACAATAACTTGTGCCACTTTAAATTTACTTTACTAATGCCTCTAGATCATTTTACAAGCTTATGACTATCGCTCTTCACAGATCCACGCGAGATGTGTAGGAAGTACATAAGAACATAAGAATTAGGAACAGGAGTAGGCCATCTAGCCCCTCGAGCCTGCTCCGCCATTCAACAAGATCATGGCTGATCTGGTCGTGGACTCAGCTCCACTTACCCGCCCGCTCCCCATAACCCTTAATTCCCTTATTGGTTAAAAATCTATCTATCTGTGATTTGAATACATTCAATGAGCTAGCCTCAACTGCTTCCTTGGGCAGAGAATTCCACAGATTCACAACCCTCTGGGAGAAGAAATTCCTTTTCAACTCGGTTTTAAATTGGCTCCCCCGTATTTTGAGGCTGTGCCCCCTAGTTCTAGTCACCCCGACCAGTGGAAACAACCTCTCTGCCTCTATCTTGTCTATCTCTTTCATTATTTTAAATGTTTCTATAAGATCACCCCTCATCCTTCTGAACTCCAACGAATAAAGACCCAGTCTACTCAGTCTATCATCATAAGGTAACCCCCTCATCTCCGGAATCAGCCTAGTGAATCGTCTCTGTACCCCTCCAAAGCTAGTATATCCTTCCTTAAGTAAGGTGACCAAAACTGCACACAGTACTCAAGGTGTGGCCTCACCAATACCCTGTAAAGTTGCAGCAGGACCTCCCTGCTTTTGTACTCCATCCCTCTCGCAATGAAGGCCATCATTCCATTCGCCTTCCTGATTACCTGCTGCACCTGCAAACTTAACTTTTTGGGATTCATGCTAAGGACCCCTAGGTCCCTCTGCACCTCAGCATGTTGTAATTTCTCCCCATTCAAATAATATTCCCTTTTACTGTTTTTTTTCCCCAAGGTGGATGACCTCACATTTTCCGACATTGTATTCCATCTGCCAAACCTTAGCCCATTTGCTTAACCTATCTAAATCGCTTTGCAGCCTCTCTATGTCTTCTACACAACCCGCTTTCCCACTAATCTTTGTGTCATCTGCAAATTTTGTTGCACTACATTCTGTCCCCTCTTCCAGGTCATCTATGTATATTGTAAACAGTTGTGGTCCCAGCACCGATCCTTGTGGCACACCACTAACCACCGATTTCCAACCCGAAAAGTACGCTTTGCACTGCTTGACGTCGATTTCGATCGGCTTGAAAAAGTCTTACAGTTCCAATATTTCGGTCACAGATGCGTTCAACGAAAGATCGGAAGTCTCTGCTTCTGACACCATGTATTTTATAGACTCTTGAACACTCTTAGTTCAACTTAACTCTATTTATTTGGGTGATCTCAGACAGCCATGTGGAGCTTAAGATGGCGTTCTTTCACAGACTCTCTCTCTCAATATATCTCCCTACACCTCCTAGCTAGAGGGCGCTATACATTATATCGATACCTCCTAGCTAGAGGGAGCGATACAATATCTCATTACAGTAATAAAATGGCACCAGGTTACCACTCTTGCATGCAATATTTTTTAATGCAAGAAAGAAAACAATTGTGTTCTATTAATGTGCCCGATTACACTGGTTCATGGAAGATTGCTTGGTTGTGATTATGCACATAAGTTTGAGCGGAAACTTCTACCGTAAAACCAGTGCAATTTGTGCCCAGATTGCTGATTGCACCTAAAGCAGGAACTCTACCCCCGTAAATTAACAGTGCATACATCATAAATTAGATTGTCACAATTCTTCAAAGCAGCAACTTAATCTTGTGATAAACTACTCGAGAGTTACAGGGTGTCGTTGGTCCTGTCAATTATATTAGTTTCTTGTAATTGTACCCAGGTTCCTTTTATTCCATACGCAAAAGTGTATTTTATCGTTAAATACCATGTAAACAAACTTTTTCCTCAGTAATACTGTATGCTCGGATGCATCCTCTACTGGAGGATATATTTTGTGGTGAGGGCTTGCTATCATTTGATAGTTTCCCATTATGAATTACTCAGAGCAGCTCCATCAAGGCTTTGTTGCAAAGTCATTGTGAGCAGTGAAAATGAAAGGGACTCCCCATATCGTATTCATTGTATATTCCTGCTTTGTTTTTGATTTGGTCGCAATTTTTAAACGGAATAACTTTACACCACTGAATAGTCCATGCAATTTTAAGTGGCAAACTAGGAATTCCAAAAAATGTAAAATTCCGATGGGCCACCAACAAATAATATCACTTTTTTTCTAAATTGCTGATATTCTGCACATTCTGCTTTTGGTGGATTTACATTTCAGTGAATCATCTTTTTTCTTTCTTCCCTCCCTACCCTGTGAGATAGCTATGATCAGCAGCGAGTGTCCTATGGGTCCTGAAATGCACTCGGTTTAGGCAAAATAATCCATCAAAGATTAAACTTTTGTTTAAATTATCCTATTTGACTGAATTGCCAAATACTGTAAAAGGAGTTGGAAAGGAAGTTTTAAACCTGCTGGTTACATGGTGAAGGTGGGATTTCTCGATAATCTTTTGCACCAATCCTCCATTTAACAAGATGTTAATGGCGGGTGATTAAGATACTGCAGGTTGAACCTCCCTAATCCGGAACCATCGGGATCTGGCCTGATCTGGATAAGGAAGGTTCAACCTGTTGTAGTTTCAAGGATCTTTTTATTTGCAGCAACAGAATGTTTGAAATGGATTAATAGTTTTTTTTAATGTAAGTTTTATACTCGAGGTGAGGGATGTTGGTGCTCAGAACTGGAATTGATGCATATTTAATGTTTTCACTTTCAATGATGGGCACTAACAACTTATATTCAGAGCAAAGCATTTACTGTGTCCTAACAAAGTACCTCGGCATCGCCATCCTGCTGCACCATTTATGACTTTTTACAATTTCTGTCAACCGCCATCCTGTAACAAATTGCCAGTTTTCTACTGAAGTACGGGTAGTTTTGTAGGAACTGGATTGAAACTGCTCAATCTCATTTTGTGAAGGGTCATTGGAACCACCAGACAGGAGATTTCTCATTCCCTCAGTTAGATTTGAAGCTGGTCTCCGAGAAAGACTTGCATTCATTCAGTCGACATAAACGAGTGGCCCTGGCTATGTTTTTTGTTGTGGATTGATTCCAGTACCTGTAATATCATATGCCACTGTTTTGTGATGTTCCACAGAGAATGTAAATACACTGTTCATTCCTTTGATATTGTGCTGTGATGCCTCAGTGAGAATATAAATGTGCTGAGTGCTGCTTTGCATTGTTCTGCTTTTGAAACGTTTCAATTATTCTGCAGGAAGTAATTCCAGTGATAAAGATTAACTGGTACAGAACAGTGGCCCACTGAAGACTATAACAGCATTGAACGTTGGTTTCCCCTAAATCCTGAAGGGGAAGGGGATGAGTTTTTTTTGCCAAGAAGCTGGTTGTAAGGGTGAAACTTCTTGTGAAGATATAGCAATTCCTAGGAGGAATGACGTTTTGGATGCTGTCAAATTGTACCAGTGTTCGCTACCTTGCAGTTGCCAGATCAAGAACAACAGAGGGTTGGTTGGTAACCGTTGATTTGCCTTCCCTCGTGTTTGAGGGATGTTGTGAAGAGAGGGGAACTTCATTTGATGGGAGTGGAATTTGATATGTTATAAATGTATTGAAATTAACTTGGAATTATTCACATCACTGCTAATGAAAGCTCCTGCTTGCCATCTGGTTCGTTAGTGTTAGTATTTTATAGGTTTCAGTGCCAGGTATTCCCCAAGACTCCATCTGTCATGACCACATAGAATACAAGTGGCTTTGCTCCCGGTAAATTTACTACTTGTTTCTAGACCTGGGTTTTCTCCCAAGTATTCAATATCTGAGCTGTCTGCAGTTTACTGTGTACTGTCTGATGGAACTGACCAAAGTCCAGAGGGTAGCTTTGGAACTGACTGCTTTACTTCATTTGATTGTTGCTTAAAAGCAGTCCATAGGCATCCCAGTCTGTTTTTAACCTGTTCAGCAGCAGCTTGTTTCAGGCATACTACAAAGGGAGTTTGTGGTTAGTTGGAGTTTGATGTGCTTTTTTAAAAAAACTCTGCAACCTATTTATAAAAAAAACAAATTTAAATCTGCCAACAATGTAAAGTTTGGGATGCAGAGCCTTTTTCATATGGGTCTATCACAGATTTCTCTACTCGACTCAAACCTTTGTTCTGTGAACACATGTTAAAAGTATATGTACTTTCCACAGCTCCAGATGTCCTGGCTGATGAAGGCTAAGTCGTGACGGTGAAGTGGACAGTAAAAGCCCTGCGGCACTCCCCAATAACACGTAAGGTCACTTTACAGTACTTATTTCCCGATAGCAGTAAATGATTGGCAGTTCAATAGGTACAAGCTCAGTAAGAGAAGGAACAGAAATTTTCTGGAATTTAACGTTGTAAAACCCCCTTTGTGATGAGGATTATAATGCTGTGAAGTTCCGAGGAGTGCAATTGATGAATGGAGTTTTGCTATTTGGATACTTTGCAATATTATAATGGTGAAGGGCTGGAGAGTTAGGAATTGTGGATGTCAGTATTTGGGGAGTCTCCGCAAACGGGGGAGGGTGGTTCTCTGAAATGGGGTGGGAGGGAATTCCTGGGTTTCCACCCCTTCCCCATCCTACAGGTGGCCTCCTGGAAACCAACTTATATAAAGTAAATGCAGTAACATTTGTAGATGTCACATGATCAGACATCATGTCACGTGATCACATGTCACGTGGTCAGAATGTCATGCGAGCAAACCTCCAGGGATACTTCCAACCAGAGTTGGCAACCCTAACCCCACTCCCCTGTACGCTAACACGCTGATGAGATTGTTTATATCTGTATTGTTTCTGGCTATAGTGATACCAGCAAAGAATTGCCCTCACAGATGGGCCACAGCTTCTCCTGAAGCTGCACTGTTGCCGTGCTTAGCTTTATAGTGGTGCTGCAGCTTGTTGGTGGCAGATTTTCAAAGTAAATGCTCCAAGAGATCTGTAAATCTGATCCTTTTAAAGTAAGAATGAGGTTTCGTTTTGGACCTAACTCAATGCTACACCAAAAGGTTTGGTTCGGTAATTCACATACTCTCCGCATCTCCATGTTGAAAACATTTGAAAATATTAGCTTCTGACTAACTGGATGCTAGGAATATCCAGGCTTGTATGTTGAAGAAAAATTTAATTACTGTTAATTAACGAGGACCAAGAAGAGTTCAAGCATTCAGTAGCCTCAAAGACAAACATGCAACCATTTGTCAACACAATTGAAACACTCTGTGTTCAGTTATAAACTGCTGAGAGGCAGCACACATTGATTTTCCGAGAGGAAGATGGTGAAGTTTTGACTGAGACTTAATTTAAATATTGCAGTTCAGTGATTCATTAAAAGTTCCTGAATCTCTCTGGTCTTATTAAAATGAATATAATGGTATCTTGTTTGGAAATCTACAACCGAATGAAAATTGCCATTGTGTTTGACTACAGCTTGAGGAAAAAGGTCAACATGAATATTCAAAAGACGAGCACATTTTTGTTCTTTGGAACAAAATATTTTTTCGACGAAGCGTTGTAGAATGTTGCACGTCAGCATGGATTTTGTTTGGAGAGAATTTCAAAGGATTGTTAGCTTAGTCAGCTCCAGTTCAGCAGATGTTGTTTTCTGTTTTGACTAGTATGTTCAGAAAGAATTGACTGACTTTGTGGAGGTCATATGACTTGTTAGTTGGCGTATTTGAACCTACTCTCTCAATTTTGATTTAAAGTAATATTCCTAATTTATCTGTTCCATACCATTTACTATATACCTCTAAGATCACCTTTCAGGTATCTCCTTTCCAGGCTGAAAAGTCTCACACTCTCTCGTCTTTTCTTGTATCTCAGATCCCAGGATCCACCTCTTGGCTCATTTCTGCACTACCACCAGCACTTGAAAGTCCCTCTAGTGTCTTGATGACCACAGCTGAATGCAGTACTCAAGGTGTGGTCTGACCAGAACATTGGGCTCAATTTTCCCAGTTATCTGTGGCATTTTTTTTGGCATATATTTAAATATCCAAGTTTCCACGCCAGTTACAATTTTTTAGGTTAGTATTTTTTTTGATCATCGGGGGTGTATAACCTGATGTCTGCGCCAGTTTTTCACATTTATGCAAGTTTGACCAACTTACATTTTTTCAAGGACGGCATATGTGACCACTCCCAAAATAAACCTTCTGGGCACTTAAAACCAGCGCACATTAAAAAATCGGTGCAGAAAGACGTTTTTCGGCAAGAAGACAAAGAATATGCATCATGAAATTTAATTTTTTCAAAGTCAAAAGGGAGAAAATGGAAATCTAAAGCAATTTTTTAATTTTTGATTTTTTTTCCCCAAAGTACCACGCCACCACCGAAAGTCTCCTCACCGGGCTCGAGGGTTGGAGTGTCAGCCGGCAGAATCGCTTCCTCACCTGGACATTCTCCGGCCGACCCGCAAGTCCGGTGAGGAGACGTTTGGTCGGTGGTGGGGTGGTACTTTGGGGAAAAAAATCAAAAATTTAACAATTGCATTAGACTTCGTTGCCCCAAATATCTTCATTGAATGCCTAGCTTCCCATTCTAAGCAAGCCATACTAGGGCATCGACCTTGGGGGTGGGGGGAGAGAGAGAGAGGAAAGAAGGTTTGAGTGCTTTGTCCTGTTTTGAACTTCTTGCAAAGCTACAATTTAATTATGGGGGCAATATTGACAATGCCATACCTTGTGCAAGCTTTCTGCATGATGGTTCTGCGGAGGAGAAGATTGATTGGACATCATTATTGCATGAGGAACCTCCGAGCTCATAGGATGATGGGCAGGAGGCCTTACCCACATCGGGTATATCAAGACAGGCGTTCATACCTGCACCTGAGTGATGCAGACTGTGTTAGAAGGCTGCGTTTCTGCAAAGAAGTTGTAACCGAGATCTGTGAGTTAGTAAAAGCCGACCTGCAACCTCGAAGCGTCAGGAGGACTGCATTGTCAATTGAAGTGAAGGTTGCAGCTGCACTTTCATTTTATGAATCTGGATCATTCCAGGCCACAACTGGGGATGTGTGTGCCATTTCTCAACATGCAACACATGTCTGCATTCGGCAGGTGACTGCTGCATTCTATGCCCGGAGGAATGACTACACAAAGTTCCCCATGACCGCACAGGCAATGTGTGATAGGGCTTTGGGCTTCTCCAGGATTGCTGGCTTCCCAAAGGTACAGGGCTGCATTGATTGTACCCACATTGCCTTGCGAGCACCTTTGGAGGATTCTGAGATGTACAGGAACAGAAAAGGCTTCCGCTCCATTAATGAGCAGCTCGTCTGTGACAACGTGCATCGCATCATGGCAGTTGAAGCGAAATACACCCTGCGAGCACCCATGATGCGTTCATCCTACATGAGAGTCCTGTTTCAGCAGCAGCCAGAAGGGCAGAGCTGGCTGCTCTGAGACAAAGGGTATGGCCTCGCCACCTGGCTCATGATGTCCCTACGCGTAACCCGGATGGAAGCTGACTGGGAATACAGCATGTCGCATATTGCGACGCGCAGCATAATAGAGAGGACCATTGGCATCTTGAAGCGGCGTTTCCGATGCTTGGACCATTCCGGAGGCTAATTGCAATACTTCCCTGAGATTGTCGGTCAGTTCACTGTTGTGTGCTGCATGCTGCGTAACTTGGCCATCATGAGGCAGCAGCAACTGGTCGTAGAAGACCCACCTGAGGTGAGAGTAGCTGATGATGAGGAGGAAGATGCAGATGACGAGGAGGAGGAAGCCATGCAACTACAGGAGCACGACGTCGGAGGAGGGTGGGCCGTCGTGCCCCTTTAACGATTGCTCGAGCCTTACCCCAGCAGCTCATCCGTGAACGCTTTTTGCCTGAAGGCTCAGCGGCAACTATTCCAAATGGACCATGTTTACTGTGTGCATCTGTTCCGTAATGTTATGTTGTGTTAATGGAACAAATAATGGAAATTATTCTTCTTTAGTTCAAAAAGTTGTGTTAATAATGGAACAAATAATGGAAATGATTCAGTTATAATTTAAAATTTCTTTTATTCAAAAGTTTAACACTTGTTTGTACTTAACTTAAATTTAATAAAAATATTCTAGTATTAAACTTTAATGTTTTCAGTTAAGATCACTTACAAACTTTTAAACTTGTAAATTTACATCACTTACAAACAACTTTTAAGTTGAGAACAGTAACAACAACAGCAGCAAAGAAAGGCTGCACCCATCTCTCCTCCATCTTACTCTAAGACTGTCCGCAGGCGGTGGCGTAGCGTTTCTCGGGGTGGTACCAAGCTTATTCTTTCGAGCATCTCGGGTAATGCGCACATCTTGATGGGGGTGTGGGCAGGCAATAATGTGGAAGGCCCGGCTTGGTCCTTTTCAGAGGCTAGTCTGGGGATTGGAGTTGGAGTGGCAGTTGATTCTGTCAATGGCCGCGATATCTGGGCATGTTCCCTTTTTGAGCAGCTAACACTGGTATTCCCTCCCTCATGTGCCCCGACCGTGTCTCAACTACCTGCGACATTCCCTTCCTCATGTGCCCGGACAGTGTTCCCATTTCTTGTGAGAGTGTTGTTACTTCTCGCAACAGTCCCGATACCTCATCACCCACCCCACTGATGGTGTCCAGGAGTGATCACTTAAGGTCAATGCTCTCCGCACCCATTGCCATCATATGAACCACATCTGTTAGATTCTGCACCTCAGGAGAGTGCTGTTGAGCTCTCCTTCCCCTCCTCACCCTGGATGTGGCTCGCTGCATCCCAATGGGACCCGCAGCCTCAGACGATGGTGCCTTGGGTGTGGCATACTGCACCCCACTGGGACCCACAGCCTCGGACGGTGTGGCCCTGGGTGTGCCTCGCTGCACTCCACTGGAAGGCACAGCCTCTGACTGTGGGAAACCATGGAATGTCCCAACAGCACTCGTACCACTCAGGAAAGGGTCTGGCACCTCAACGCAAGGCACCTGCACCTCCTCCAGAGTGGGGCACCATCCTCCCCCTCCAACTGCCCCTCCCCCTTTCCCCCATGCCCTTGGTCTGGAAGGTGGGATTGGAAAATGTTCTCCTCTTCAGGCTTGTCCGCTTCTGAATCTTCTGCATTGGCTTCAGCCTCTTCAGGGTTGGCCTCAAGTTCTGCAAAATATAACAGAATAGACAATGGTTAGTAGCAGAGGAGGGGGAAGGGTGGCATGAGTAGGCTCACACAGCGCAGGCAGCAGGCTCATTTGAAGGACCACGATGAATGATAGCACATTGCATCAACCGAAGTGTAGCTGATGGAGACACCCCCATGCACCGAAGCGTGACTAGCCCACGCAGTACTTAACATTTAGCAAAGCCAGACTGTGGAATTTGCAGGACTAAACACCTCGAGTGTGGGCCCCGTTTGTGCAGTGGTGGTTGCTTTTTTCCAGGCAGGACCCATCCAAGCAGCGGCCCTCTCTTCCAAGGGTGTCAGTGGGTGCAGATTTGCCGGGCCTCCTCCTGTTCGAGTTCTTTCCCTTTTGTTGTGTGCTACCTTCCTCTGCAAAGATGAAAATATAACTTTTTAGAGAGGGTGTTTTTCTGCTGGGTGGGACATATACAGATGGTCACATTTACAATTATAATTCCATTGAATAAATGAAAATATTACTTATACTAACTACTTGACTAAGGTCCTATCACTTCTCCAGACCTCGGGGTGGTCACCATTGCACAGTAATCTTCTGCAAGTTGGTTCCAGCCTTTCTTCACTTCTTTTGGTGAAACATTTATGTGACCTCTGCTGGTGTCCAGCTTGTGCTATCAGGCTTCAATTACAGTAACCAGTGCCTCCACTTCATCCTGCAAGAAATTTTTTGTCCTTGAGCCGCGTTGCATCTTGTATTGCAGCTCCGATTTTTCCAATGAGAATTAAAGTTCTCACACACGACTGGCTCTTCAAAAATAGCCAAATGCAGACTAGGAGCTGTACTGGGCATGTGCGCCCATAGCAATCACGTCAAAACCATCCTTTTTTCCCCGCGCATGTGCGGGGCAGGGGGGTGGGGTGGGTGGTGGCATCGTTTTTTCGGCGCAGACATTAGGCTTCACCCGCCCCCCCCCCCGCCCCAAAGCTAAAGGACAGGTTGCATGGCGCCAAATTCAAAAAGTAGAATGGAGAAACTTGCTAGTTATATTTTTTGAGTAGCCGGGGCCCAAAAAAATGGGCGTAACTTGCAGTACGCCAAAAAATGGCATTGGGGAAAATTGAGCCCGTTGTGCTTTACTATATAGAGTGAGTGCTGCCAGTGGTAGCTCCAGTGGTTTAAAATGTACCTCGCTGTAACTACTACCCATTATTCGTTCTGGTCAGCCAGGTGTGAAATATGCACAAGTGACTCCGAAACCAATCTACCGCGAAGTTATCAAACGAAGAATTTTTTTTGCATGATATGAAGTGCGCACACACTTCTCGTCGGGACATCCACGCAGAAATTTAGCCTGTTGGCAAGAGCCAAGAATATTGCAGAAGTAGCTTTGGAATTTAACTACTTAAAGCCGTGCAGTTTACTAGCAAAGAACCCCGGCAAATCTTCAGCTGCTTTTCCACCTAAAATCACCCTGCCCGTTTGAACGTTGGCTTGCAGTATAATCTGGAATCCAGAAGGAAAAGTATCAGCTTCCAATGAGGGGTTTACCACTCCAGGTCTCATTAATGGATCAGGCTGGCTCCTCACAATGCCCTGTCAGATTTCTGAATGTGTCACAGAGGGTTGTTTCTAGGCGTTTTTATGCTGACCTTCAGCTGTTGGTTCCTGTGCTACAGGTTTCATGCTGCTGGTAGCATCATCAATAGGAATTTGCTGGTTATTTCAATACCAACATTAAGAAATGTCTCCTCGACCGCCTCTGGTCTTAGGAACAGTGCATGTGCAGCTCCAACAGTAGTAATGCATTTTGGTCGTGATATCATCATGCATACACAAGGATAGCATAGTAATATCATAACGTGAAGTCTCTATTTTTTGCATGCAGGCAAGTCAAAACCAGTCTGTGTGTACATGGAATAATAAGGCCCACGGTGTAGCTGGCTTACAGGGAGATGGGGGGCTGCTCTGGAGAAAGGTACAGTTGGCTCACTGTCCCAAGGCACAGCCAACAGTTTTAAAGCAGGAGCTTTTCTGATGTTCCATCACCAGGGTTTCATCTTGAAGCAACCTTAACACCAAATAGGTCCTGTTTCTCCTGCCACCTTCTCCCACTCTCCCTTTCCCCAGGACTGGTTTACCATTTTATAGAGACATGTTCATACTGGTGGATGAAATCTACACTTGGCTTTGGCGGAATATCTACTTGTATACGCGCTGACATGCGTATTGAGGCACAGTGGTTACTTTTTACCAAAGGAGTCCTCTATATCATGCGTACAAGAATTTGCTTACCTTCCCTCTTTCAAGGACCCATTGCTTGGCAATTAAACTGTTAACTGGTGCGAGCCATTGTGTGGGAGACATAAAAGGATGCACGCAACAAAAATATTTTGAGCCAGTATTCATGCGGGCCTGTACACTGTGGGATCCCGACCCCACAGCTGTAAGATGTTCTTTTTCAGAATGTTTGTTGTGATTCTAGTTTTTTTTAATAAAATAATCTATCTTTTATAATTTAGAATGAGAAAATTGCAAAAATGTCTTTTTAATTTAAATGTTACCCGTTAATGTAAAGAATGTGTTTTCTTTACAAAGCTGCAAGTGAAACCCAGCACTTGATTGGAAGGAATGTTTTGAGAATTTATTTTTGTCTTATAACACTCCGGTGAAGCGCCTTGGGACGTTTTACTACATTAAAGGCGCTATATAAATACCAGTTGTTGTTGTTGAGAGACAGCAGGAGTAAACTGTGATGCCAGTGCCAAGGCTGAAGGAACTTGGGACGTGAACTAATGAAATTGAATTTCAGTGAAAAAGGACAGGAAAGAAAGGGGGAAATCTGTAGACTGTGACTGAGGAGTGAGTGATCAATATTGCAAAAATGTGTCTACTGTACAGTATTCCTGCAGTGCAATTAATTCATCATTACAGCTAAAATACAAAAGGTTATGTTTGTGCTGACATGACACAAACGAGGAACGGTCACTAAGGTCCTGGCTCTTGGGATGTGCTTTGGAATTTTATTTTTACAAGCCAATATCCCAGCAATAGGAAGGGCTGAAGAATTAGTAATGTTATTTTTGCTGTGTGGTCTATTTTTTTGAAATTAATTCAGTTCTCAATGTTTTTCTTGGATGTAATATTTTCAGTAAGATGGAAGTGTTCTGAAGTTCATTTAAAAAAAAAAATAGTTTGGAAACACTTGAACAAAAGAAATAGTTGCTAACTGTGACCAGCTGTCTAAAATGTAATGAGAGACAATGGGGCTGTATTAAATGGGATACGCTGGAATCATGCTGGCAATGTTGAATAAAGGAACCAGTATCTTTTTATTGTGTAATAACTGTCCTTCAAGAACTTACCAGCTCTTTTTCTTCTCCTCCCCATTGCTTGTGGGTAAACACGTTGCACCACACAGACTTAGGAAACAGTTGTTTTGCTTGCTATTTGTGTAGCAGAATTGTAAACCTGTTCTTTTTGAATGCATTGGCGTTGTTGCTCATGCTTGCTGACCAAATGAATTCTCTTCCCTCACACCCCCAAAACAGGAAAGCTCTGGTTCATCCCTGGTTTCTCCTGTATTAGTTGATCTTGGGCACAGTAACAGTAACAGACTGCAATTGGCTTTGGTACTGTTTAGTTAAAGGGGAGAAAAATCAGTCAGGATTCTGTTCCAATTGCAGTTTTGTGAACCTCCTGACCCCTCGTGTGAAATTCCAATTCTAACATGATTGGGTTCAATTGCTCTCCCCATTCCTCACCAGTCAAATAACTTGCCGTAACACTGTCTCGGTTCAGTAACAATTTGCATTCATGTAGCGCCTTTAACGTAGAAAAGCAACCCAAGGCACTTAACAAAGGCATAATCAGACACAAAAAATACGAAGGAGGAGATATTAGGAGGGGTAACTACAAGCTTAGTAAAAAAGGTGAGTTTTAAGGAGGAGAGGGAGGTGGAGCATTGGAGGGAAGGAATTCCAGAGCGTGAGATCTATATGGCTGAAGGCCTAGCCACCAGTGATAGACAGAGGAGTAGACACAGGCCAGTGAGAGCAACAGAGTGTTTGGAGGTAGGCGGTTGTTGGGGGGGGTGGGGGTGCGGGGTGGTTGGCGGTGTGCAGAGGTGGAATGGTGGTTGTAGGGCTGGAGGATATTACAGCGATAGTGAGGGGCAAAGCCATGAAGATTCACATGTGAAAAGTATTCATTTGGGTGGAAGGCTGCTGCTGCATACTTATATTTGTTATAATACCATGATGTCGTACTTATAAATATTTAATGTACTAAAAATAATTGGCTTTAATGTTGTGCTTCTTGTGTGCTGCACCTAACTGATGATAAATTACTCCCACCACCACTCTCAAATCTGTAATCACTGGTACTTCATAGAATCATAGAATGGTTACAGCACAGATGGAGGCTATTCGGCCCGTCGAGCCCGTGTGGCTCTCTCTAAGAGCATTTCAGCTAGTCCCACTCCCCCATCTTTTCCCTGTAGCCCTGCATTTTTTTTTCCTTCAGGTACTTATCCAATTCCCTTTTGAAAACCACAATTGAATCTGCCTCCACCACCCTTTCAGGCAGTGCATTCCAGATCCTAACCACTCGCTGCGTTTAAAAAAAAAAGTTTTTCCTCGTGTTGCCTTTGGTTCTTTTGCCAATCACCTTAAATCTGGCATCATCATCATAGGCAGTCCCTCGGAATCGAGGAAGACTTGCTTCCACTCTTAGAATGAGTCCTTAGGTGGCCGAACAGTCCAATGCGAGAGCCACAGTCCCTGCCACAGGTGGGATAGACAGTCGTTGAGAGCAAGAGAGGGTGGGACAGGTTTGCCGTACGTTCCTTCCGCAACCTGCGCTTGTCTTCTGCCTGCACTCGCCGATGAGCCTCGAGGCGCTTAGCACCCTCCCAGATCCACCTCCTCCACCCAGGGCGGTCTTCAGCCAGGGACTCTCCGGAGTCGGTGGGGATGCTGCACTTTACCAGGGAGGCTTTGAGGTTGTCCTTGTAACGTTTCCTCTGTTCACCGTTGGCTCATTTGCCATGAAGGATCTGTGTTCTCTGGTTCTTGACCCTTCTGCCAATGGAAGCTGTTTCTATCTGCTCTGTCTCGACCCATTCGAGTGTTCTAGAACTCAAATGCCCTCTCTAGTTACAAGCCAGGATTGGATCTATAGAATAAATAATTGTGCTGTGGCACAAAAATTTCTGTTGCCCAACATAATGCTTTAGTAAAATCCTATTGAGAGCATAGAGTATTAGCTCCTTCAGGAGCTAACTGGAGAGTAAGCTGTCCTTTGTTCTGAATGGATTATTTCAACAATTGTCCTGTTTTAAGAAGTTAATAAAGTTACTTGTCGAGGGTCAGCCCTTGAAGACTAGAATTCTTTCATTTCCAAATTCAGCTTATCTTATTTTTAAAGAAGTTATAAGGTAGAATTTTTAAAGAAGTTGTAAGGGTAGTGTCTTATTTTTAAAGAAGTTATAAAGTAGAATTCCTTCACACCCTTGACCTTGTCATCTCACATGGCCTTGCTGCCCCTATCGTGTCAGTCATGGATAAGGACATCTCTGATCACTTCCTTGTATTGCTCTCCACCCACATTTCCCCTTCCCCCTCCCAACGCTACTTCCTTCTGTGTCCACCACTGGAAAAAACATTCTTCCAATTCACTTTCAACTGCCATTCAAATCCCAACTTTGGCCTCCTTTCATACTGACATTTCTGCAACTACCGATCTGCAAAACCACATCTTCACCTCCACCTTTGATGACCTAGTCCCCATTAAAACCATTACTCTCTATCACCCTGGCCATTCCCTGTTACGGTCCTCATCACCGCTTCCTTAAGTCCAAGCAATGCAAACTTGAACGGATATGGCCGATAACTGGTTTAGCCATTCACCGCCAGATCTGGCTGGACCACACAAAGCACTATCGGGTCCCGCTCTCATCTGCCAAAACTGCTTACTATTCCATGATCATCCTGGAATGCAAAGATAACCCCCTATCTCTACTGAAAACCATCTTCTTAAACCCCTCTCCCCTTTCTCCTCCACCCTCATCTCTAACAATCTGCAAGGAGCTCATGGACTTATTTGTCACTAAAATTGAGACCATCCGATCGGCTGCCTCTGCTGCTTCCCTCCCTTCCTCTAGCCCACCGAGTCAAACTTCCTCTAATGTTCCCCTTGCCCTAACACTAAATTCTCATCTTTCTCTAGTTTCTCTCCAAACTCTGCTCATGCCCTCTCCGAGCTCATCTTGTCCATGAGACCTACCTCCTGTTCCCTCGAACCTATTCCCACTCAACTTCCAATCCTGGCTCCCATGTTAGCTGATATTGTTAATGGCCTCTCCTCTCAGGTACTGCCCCCTTCTCCTTCAAATCTGCCGTCATCACTACTGTTCCTCATAATTTTTTGGCGGGGTGCACAGCCCCTTTTAAGGGACTGTATGGCCTATAACATGGAAGAAGCCAATCTTGACCGATCGGGACTGGCAGAAAGCTGCGCAGACATGCGGCTGCACAACTAAGAGGGAACATAGATCATCACCACTCTCCTCAAAAAAAAACATCAACCCTTGACCCTTTTGTCCTTGTAAACAACCGCCCCATCTCCAACCTTCTTTCCTCTCCCTCTCCAAACTCCTTGAACATGCTGTCACCTCCCAAATCCGTGCTCATCTTTCCTGGAACTCCATGTTTGACTTGCTCCTATCAGGTTTCTGCCCCACCACAGTACCGAAACTGTTCTTACCAAAGTCCCAAATGACATCCTCTGTGATTGACAAAGGTAAGCTAGCCCTCCTTATCCTTCTCGACCTGTCTGTAGCCTTTGACATGGTTGTCCACACAATCCTCCTCCAATGCCTCTCCACCATCATCCAGCTGGGTGGGATTACACTCGCTTGGTTCCATTCTTATCTATCCAGTTTTAGCCCAGAGAATCACCTGCAATGGCTTCTCTTTCCAGTCTCACACTTTTACATCTGGAGTTCCTCAAGGATCTATCCTTGGCCCCCTCCTATTTCTGATCTAAATGCTGCCCCTCGGTGACATCATCTGAAAACACAGCATCTGTTTCCACATGTACGCTGACGACACCCAGCTCTATCTCATAACCACTTCTCTCGATCCTTCTACTATCTCCAGTACTGGATGAGCAGGAATTTCCTCCAACTAAATATTGAACAGATCGAAGCCATTGTCTTCGGTCCCCACCACAAACTACGTTCCCTCTCCCTGGCAACTGTTTGAGCCTGAACCAGACTATTCACAACCTTAGTATCATATATTTGATCCCGAGATGAGTTTACGACCACATATCCCGCCAGGTAATCAGGAAGGCGAATGGAATGTTGGCCTTCATTGCGAGAGGGATGGCGTACAAAGGCAGGGAGGTCCTTCTGCAACTGTATAGGGTATTGGTGAGGCCGCACCTGGAGTACTGCGTGCAGTTTTGGTCGCCTTACTTAAGGAAAGATATACTGGCTTTGGAGGGGGTACAGAGACGATTCAGTAGGTTGATTCCGGAGATGAGGGGGTTACCTTATGATGATAGATTGAGTACACTGGGTCTTTACTCGTTGGAGTACAGAAGGATGAGGGGTGATCTTATAGAAACATTTAAAATAATGAAAGGGATAGGCAAGATAGAGGCAGAGAGGTTGTTTCCATTGGTCGGGGAGACTAGAACGAGGGGGCACAGCCTCAAAATACGGGGGAGCCAATTTAAAACCGAGTTGAGAAGGAATTTCTTCTCCAGAGAGGGTTGTGAATCTGTGGAATTCTTTGCCCAAGGAAGCAGTTGAGGCTAGCACATTGAATGTATTCAAGTCACGGATAGATAGATTTTTAACTAATAAGGGAATTAAGGGTTATGGGGAGCGGGCGGGTATGTGGAGCTGAGTCCACGGCCAGATCAGCCATGATCTTGTTGAATGGCGGAGCAGGCTCGAGGGGCTAGATGGCCTACACCTGTTCCTAATTCTTATGTTCTTATGTTCTTATGGCCTAATTTTTTCAATGTACGGTCCCTTTAAATTTCTACGAATGTGTGGTCTTTACAGTGACATCGGAGTCGAGGATGACTTGCTTCCACTCTAAAAGTGAGTTCACAGGTGACTGAGGAGTCCAATGCGGGACCTACAATCTCTGTCACAGGTGGGGCAGACAGTGGTTGAAGGAAAAGGTGGATGGGCAGCCTGGGTTGACTGTTTCTGCTTGCCCTCGGCGATGGGACTCGAGGTGCTCAGCGCCCTCCCGGATGCTCTTCCTCCACTTTGGGCAGTCATGGGCCAGGGATTCTCAGGAGTCGGTGGGAATATTGCACTTTAAGGAGGCTTTGAGGGTGTCCTTGAAGCGTTTTCTCTGCTGACCTGGGGCTCGCTTGCCGTGTCGAAACTCCGCATAGAGTGCTTGCTTTGGGAGCATTGTGTCGAGCATGCGGACGATGTGGCCCGCCCAACCGAGCTGATCGAGTGGGGTCAATGCTTCGATGTTAGGGATATTGGCCTGAGCGAGAACACTGACGTTGGTGCGTCTGTCCTGTTAATGGATTTGCAGGATCTTGTGGAGACAACCCTGGTGGTACTTCTCCAGCGCTTTGAGGTGTCTGCTGTATATAGTCCATGTCTCTGAGCCATATAGGAGGGCGGGTATTACTACTGCCCTGTAGACCATGAGCTTGGTACCGGGTTTGAGGTCACGGTCTTCAAACACACTCTTCCTCAGGTGACCGAAGGCTGCATTGGTGCACTGAAGGAGGTGTTGGACCTCATCGTCAATGTCTCCTCTTGCTGACAGTAGCTTCCAGAGGTATGGAAAATAGTCCACGTTGTCCAAGTCCTCGTCGTGGATTTCGATAGTTGGGAGGCAGTGCTGTGTGACGGAGCAAGTTGGTAGAGGACCGTTGTCTTATGGATGTTAGTGTAAGGTCTATGCTCTCGTATGCCTGGTGAAGGTGTTGACGATGGCGTGGAGTTCGACCTCCGAGTGTGGGCAGATGCAAGCGTCAGCTGCTTACTGTAATTCAATGACACAGGATGGGACGACCTTGGATTAGGCCTGGAGGCGGCGGAGTTTGAACAGATTCCCATCTGTTCTATAACTTAGCTCCAGTCCAGCGAGGAGCTTGCTAAGGGTGAGATGTAGCATTGCAGCAAGGAAGATCGAAAAGAGCGTTGGTGCGATGATGCAGCCCTGCTTGACCCTGGTCCGGAAGTTAATTGGGTCTGTGGTGGATCCATTGGACAGAATCACGGCTTGCATGTCATCATGGAGCAGACAGAGGATGGTGACAAACTTTTGAGGGCAGCTGAAATGGAGGAGGATGCTCCATAATCCCTCACGGTTGACCGTGTCAAAGGCCTTTGTGAGGTCAAAGAAGGCCAATTACAAGGGCAGGTGCTGTTCCCTGCATTTCTCTTGTAGTTGTCGCGCGGTGATGATCATGTCCGTTGTACCCGTCAGTGGACGGAATCCGCATTGTGACTTTGGGAGGAGCTCTTCAGCCACAGGGAGAAGGCGATTGAGGAGGATTCTTGCAATGATTTTCCCTGTGGCAGACAGCAGGGAGATTCCTCTGTAGTTACCGCAGTCGGACTTGTCTCCTTTTTTGAAGATGGTCAGGATTACGGCATCCCTGAGATCTCCTGGTGTGCTCTCCTCCTTCCAGATAAGAGAAATTAGATCATGTATTCAATGCCAAAAGTGCTTCTCTGCCATGTTTTAGTGCCTTGGCGGGAATTCCATCTGCTCCTGTTGCCTTGTTATTCTTCAGCTGATGGATGGCCTTTTCTACCTCATGCAGGGCTGGGGTTTTGCTGAGATGGTGGTGGGTGGCATGCTGTGGGATGCTGTTGAGGACATTCACGTCGAGGACAGAGTCTCGGTTAAGGAGATCTTCGAAATGCTCCTTCCAATGAGCACTGACTGCCTCTCTGTCCTTGATGAGTACCTCACCATTCTTGGTCAGCAGTGAGGTAGGGCCTTGGGTGCTTGGGCCTTAGATGGGTCTTGACTGCGCTGAAGAATCCTCGCACGTCGTGGTTGTCGGCTAACTGCTGTATTTCCTGTGCTTTCTCCACCCATCATCTGTTTTTTAGGTTGCATGTTTTTTGTTGGACCTCAGCCTTCAGCAATCTGTAGAGCTGCTTTCTTTCTCTCGTGTTGGGTTGCAGTTTCAAGTTCAGAAATGCCTTACGCTTATGGCTAATTAGCTCCTGGATCTCCTGGTCGTTCTCGTCGAACCAGTCTTGGTGTTTCCTGGTCCGAGTGACTCTCCGCAGATGCTGATTATGGAGGCCTTGAAGGCAGACCAGACGCTCTGGGCACTCTGTGTCTGCGTTCTCGAGAGTCGCCAGATTGACAGTGAGGCGCTGACTGAACAGGACTTTCTTAACAGGGTCTTTGAGTGCCTCTACATTGATTTTCCTGCAGCATTGTTTCTGTTGCCGCTGCCGTTTCGGGGCTACATTTATGTTAATAACGGAGCGGGTTAGGCGGTGGGCCATCCAGCAGTCGTCGGCTCCTGTCATGGCGCGGGTGATGCGCGCATCCTTGCGGACCTTGCAGATGACTGCATGGCCGCGCACCTTAGGGGTAACATTGGTTACCAGTATGGAAGGCCTTCCAAGGAATGCTCACCATGATGGAAGGTGACTGCTTTCAAAAATGTGAATTGAGTAAGCTATTTTATGTTTTATTTTAAAATGATTCTTCTTTATGCTATTGTCTGCCTCTCTCGAAGATCATGGTGTTATAGAAATCATAGCAGAGGAGGATTGGAGCATTGTGCCTATACCAGTGAGATATGTGTTTGTGTCTATACGTGAGTTGTGTGTCGTATTTGATGGTTTTTACATCACGTCTCTTGTTTAACAGTGCGGTTAACCCGAGTGATGATTGGAATTTGACTGAATTCACTGATCCAGAAACTTAATGTAACCTATAATAAAATACATTGACTGATCAGAATATGGTGAATCTTTAATGCAGTCTAAGATGTGTGCTGTGTTATATAAAACTTCTATACACTATTGGTGCACTTGCAAAAACTGTACTGGAAAACCATTCTCATGACCATTTTTATTTCACACACTTACCAATTTTCTCCTCCCCTTCACTAAAGATGTTGCTTTCTTGCTGTGGTTGCATGGACTTTGTCCTTTCATACCTCATTCAATTAGCATTACTGTAAGTATCAGCAGGATATTGAAATTACTTGACCACAGGGACATCACAGCTCACCCTCGTCCTGTCTTACATGTGTATTTCCAATGGAGGTTATTGGATTCCCCCCCCCCTGCTGAGGCCAGTTCTGTTACTTCAGCTCGGATTAGATAACCCCAGCATGGACTGGGGATTGAATCTGGGTAATGCCTGATCTCTATGGCTCAGCTACTCACTGCATAAAACTCCCTGAGCCATCACTTAAGTCTTCCACTTGACTTTTTTAAGTGACTCACAAGCTCATATCTTCCTCTGCACCACCTGGCAGCAAATTGCAATCAGGTTTCAAATAACTAAATGGAAACATTAAATACAATTTCAATTGATGTTTCATTTCTCTCAATGAGCTACATTAGAAGGTTGCATATTGCGCCATTGCTTATCTGCCTCAGTACAATTTCTTATGGATATCAGAATTGTATGTTAAGTGCGGTAATTGTTACTTTTAATTGGTAGATGATTGCTTTGTATAAATGTTGTGAATTGAACCTCGGTATCATGTAGTGTCCTCTCTTCCTCACCTGAAGGGAGTGACTCAGCTGAGCCTCAACCTGACCCAGCAGTATTCATTCTTGATATTGGTATCTATTTGCTTTTTGTGAGCTACTCTTCGTATTGCTCCCATCAACAGCACCTGCAATGGCCCACTTGTAAACCACCGATACTTCACCTTAATGTTGCTAAGCTCAAAATGCTGTCTCCAGACACGGACAAAACCAATAATTGAACTGCTGCAATTTTTTTCCACGGTTCAAGTGAAGTGTGTGAACATTTTGCATACCCAGTAATAACATTTTTTTAATTAAAATCATAGTGACAACAATGAGGTTGCTTGCCTGTTTGTATGCACCCTCAAACACAATTGTTGCAGGCACGAAAATGGAGGATCTCAAGACCTTGTTTTTATTCAGTTTTGTACAAGGTTGAAACGGATATTTATCAACAACAGTTTCACTTTTAAGACTTAAAGGATTTTCTTGCCCATAAGAACATAAATAGCAGCAGGAGTAGGCCATACGGCCCCACAAGCCTGCTCCGCCATTCAATAAGATCATGGCTAGTCTGATCATGGACTCACCTCCACTTCCCCGCCCACTCCCCATAAACCCTTATCCCCTTAACGCTCAAGAAACTGTCTATTTCTGTTTTAAATTTATTCCATGTCCCAGCTTCCACAGCTCTTCAAGACAGCAAATTCCGCAGATTTATAACGCTCAGAGAAGAAATTCCTCCTCATCTCTGTTTTAAATGGGCGGCCCCTTATTCTAAGATCATGCCCTCTAGTTCTAGTCTCCCCCACCAGTGGAAACATCCTCTCTGCAGCCACCTTGCAAGCCCCCTCATAACCTTATACATTTTGATAAGATCACCTCTCATTCTTCTGAATTCCAACCTACTCAACCTTTCCTCATAAGTCAACCCCCTCATCCCCAGAATCAACCTTGTGAACCTTCTCTGAATTGCCTCCAAAGCAAGTATATCCTTTCGTAAATATGGAAACCAAAACTGCACGCAGTATTCCAGGTATGGCCTCACCAATACCCTGTATAGCTGTAGCAAGACTTCCCTGCTTTTATACTCCATCCCCTTTGCTATAAAGGCCAAGATACCATTTGCCTTCCTGATCACTGTTGGTATAAACCGGTAAAGGTGAAAGATTAGAATTTCAAAAGATATATCGTTTTTAATCGGATGTTCTTGTAAGCTCTCTGTGCTCTGCCTTCAGGAAGATAGAACCATGTAAACTTTGCAGTTAAGCCACTAAATCACTGGGTATATACAACTGAAAATAAAAATTAATAATATCGTATTAATATACTCCTTTCAGTATGTTAAAATGGAAAGTAATGATAGCTACCTGTTTAAAAAAATATATTCTTTGAACAATGGGTTGTGCAAAGTATATCTAGATATATAAAGGCATTTTTAGAATATTTGATGTAATCGTGTGTTTCTTCAAATGCAAGTCACACCACACAGTTCACAATACTGTTGTTGCGGCTGTGCATTTACAACCAAACCGTGTCTTCTTGTCCTTGTTTTTTTTTAATCACTCCGTGGTTTCACCTCCTGTAAGCAACCTTGTCTCCAGCTGTATATCCATACAGATTCCTCCCGGAACTTTGCTGATGAGAGGAGCAGTGATGTGTGTCGTGAATTTAAAAAATAAATGTTGTCACTGCAGTATAATGCAAGGGGGGGTGCGTCTTTTGGAGTGGTGAGGATGTGGGGCATAGAAAAGAGGAGAGCATATTCCAGTTTCAACCAGTAAAGTAAAATGATGTTTGGCACTTCATTCAAATGCATGCTCCGAATTTTACTTAATTTAAACAGCATGTACTGTAGAATATAATAATACAAGGCTGATTTGTTTTCAATATTACTTTTAAGATGCTCATTTAAGTCCTTTCTTGACAAATTGAGAACAGTAATTCAAATAATTGGAGTAATCTAAACCTGCTGGCAGCACAATTTTGGAGCTCTTGTAACTTCTTTAAAAACTTGTCTTTATCTTTAGATCTACATTGAATGTGTTGCCTCTTGGTTATACCGTGTGGGTGTGTTCACCACCTAGCAGGAAGAAATGGCCCCAGGGCTCATTTTCACTTCTTATGCATGTACTAAGCAATTTTAACTATACTTAACTAGTAATGCTTCTTGACACATTTTCCCTGTCTCTGCCTCCACTTCCCAGTCTGATTTTAAAATGTCTAACCAAGAAACTAGATTTCTGTTAAGAATGGATAAAATGGTTAGGTCGGGTTCAGGACCAGGATGGTTGTTTTCCCACTAGTACAAAGTTCATAGCCTGCAGTAGACCTTCTCTTGGGCTCACTGTCACTTGTCACTCTGGTGAGGAGTCCTCGGGCTAGAAATTCGTTTTTCAGTGAAAAATTGTATTTTTACGCCAAAATTACCATTTTCGCTTGGCTACCGTTTACTAAGCCCAATTTTCAGCCTTTAATTTGTGCAGCAGTAAAAATCGATGTTGCATGAGGCGCAAACCACGAATTTCGGCAAATTTAGTCAGGGGCCAATAGTGCTGCGAGAGAGGCTTTGGGAGGAGGGAAAACACAAAAAAAAAGGAAAAGATTTTTAAAAATTCACAAAACCCTTACCTACTAAATCGCTGAAAAAGAATTAAAAAATAAAAACTTTAACTTATCTTTTTTGCAGGTCTTCATATTTACCGCTGCTGGCAGGGCTGCAACATAGGTTTTTCTCTGTCGGTATTTTGGGCGTAGAATATGGATGCGGAGAGAGCTAAATTTCGAGCGATAATGCTGTTTCGAGTGTTGTGTGGTGGTGCTCCTTTCCCCGGCGGTATGTGGAAAGCGCTGCCACAAAAGGTCACCAAAGTTCTCGCCGACTGGTTTTTTGCCGCGAAGGGTGAAATATCGCCAAAAACCCGGTTGCAAAGTCGCCAAATTTTTAGCTTCTGGTATCTTCTACAACCAGGCATGGATCTTTACTGCCCAATGTCAAATTCAGTGCTGCCATGACTTGGGGGATTGTAAATAGACCGCTTATTCTGGGTACTGTGCTCTCACATGTTGCCTTGCGAATTCTCTGGTCTTCATGGAAGGCAAACAGTAAAGCACTTGTGAGAGGAGACCATTATAAGTCAAGAAATAAGTTCATTTTACACGGACTATATGAATGAACGGGATACTGTTTTCATAGAATTGCATAGAATATACAGCACAGAAACAGGCCATTCGGGCTAACTAGTCTGTGCTGGTGTTCATGCTCCACATGAGCCTCCTCCCATTCCCTCTGCCTCGTCTCAGCCTTTGTGTTTCTTTCTATTCCCTTTTCTCTCATGTGCTCTTTTGAAAGTATCTCTGCTAGTTCCCTCAACCACTTCCTGTGGTAGCAAGTTTCACATTCTAACCACTCTGAGTAAAGACATTTCTCCTTACTCATTGTTGGATTTATTAATAACTATCTTGTATTTATGGCCCCTGGTTTTGGATTCTCCCACAAGTGGAAACATTCTCTCCACATTTACCTCATCCAACCCATTCATAATTTTAAAGGCCACTAAGTCTTTGAGAAAAGGATGAGAGTAATAGTGACTGGTTGATAGTGAGTTATCTCTGAATCATAGAAATTACAGCACCGAAACAATACAAAGATAAACACTAATACCAAATCCAGAACAAAAAAAAATTATTAAACAAATATTCTCATAGTATTTTGGCATTGACAAACTAAATCACCACCCTTGTGCAAATAGCTTAGTGACTGTCTTGTGTGCTTGTTTTCCTATCCTAGTGCTCATAAGTTGTTTCTCCCCCCCCCCCCCCCCCCCCCCCCCCAAAAGAGGCTGTAGCTTGGAAGATGAAAGCTTCAATTGTGGACATTTCAAATGGCTGTGTGGGACTAATGAGAATACTGGCAGTTTGGCTGACGGGAACAGACATGCTGTTGTCCTGAGAGACAACAGCTAGTGCCAAGGTTACTCTCCATGGACTAGGCCTCAGCACTGCTGTAGCTCTGAGTGCAGGAGTGAGTTGACGCTCTTGGCCCCGCCCCTGTCAACAGTGGCCACCAAAGCCAAGATGGCAGTGGTCTGATCTTTCATGGTAGGAGAAACTTTATGATGTGGGGTGGGGGGGGAGTGGGTGGGTGGTGTCGCCACCACTCTGGTGTTGACGGAGCAGACCGCTTGGTTCATGTTGGACACAATGGCCTCATGCTCTATGACATTGTGTGCGAGCTCACTGACTGGCATTTCCTGGTATATGCACATGAGGCATCTTTGGTAGGCTGAGGCTTTGAAGTCAGCATCCGAGTCCTCTACCACAGAGCTCGAATTCAATCTCGCCCTCCGATGAGCAGGGACCTGTGGCATGCTATCGGCCTTCCATAGCTCCTTCATATTTGTTCACAATGAGTCACCATGTGCAGACCTCAACACTAACCTGGCCTCTAAAGTGTGTGGTAGCAGTATCTGAGTTGATGCAAGCGATTCTTACTGTGATAACTCTAGTGAGGGAATTGAATTTTTTTTCCAGCTTTACAGCCACTTGCTGAGCACCAGACTGTTGGTATTTACACGCTCTATGACCTCCTTTCCATGAGATGCACCTATTTCTTAACACTCCTTGTACCGCTAAAAAAAATAATGATAAATATGTACCGTTACCACTATTTTAGACCGAACTCCAGTTGTCTGATAGTGTCCCCAAGTTAACTGATGCTGATTTCAGATGACAAGCAGTATGGACTCTGTTTGTTTTAGCAGAGCTTCTGTGTGTGTCTCTCTGTGTCACAAACCGACTGGCGAGAGAGCTTTCTTCAGGCTGTGCCGAGAGACAGTAAAGCAAACATGATCCTTTGACCCTTTCTTCAACTGTACTGTGTTGAGGATTGGTCAGCCAAGCTGCCCATCAAAGTTGCAACTTTGAATGAAAAGCCGTACCTTTGTGTGAAAGCTTGCAGCACCTGTATGTTCGGCTAAAGTCTCTACTGGATGCATTTGAATGATGAGCATTCTAGCATCAGGGTACATACGGTATGGATGAACTCAACAATTTCCCATTTATTCCCAATTAACATTCTAAATGCCTTTAAAGTTAAGTCAAGAAGACTGTTGGATCCTTGGGAATTAAGTATTTTTTTGTACAGTCAATGTAACTTCATGTAGCATCTCACAGTCTAAGTCTAAGGATAAGGGGTAAGCCATTTAGGACTGAGATGAGGAGAAACTTCTTCACTCAGAGTTGTTAACCTGTGGAATTCCCTACCGCAGAGAGTTGTTGATGCCAGTTCATTGGATATATTCAAGAAGGAGTTAGATATGGCCCTTATGGCTAAAGGGATCAAGGGGTGTGGAGAGAAAGCAGGAAAGTGGTACTGAGGCGATGATCAGCCATGATCATATTGAATGGTGGTGCAGGCCCGAAGGGCCGAATGGCTACTCCTGCACCTATTTTCTATGTTTCTATAGCAATATCGTAATAAACTTAAAAGATAATGGGCTAGAAATTCATTTCTTAGCGATAACTGTATTTTTCCGCCAAAATCACCGTTATTGCAACGCTATCGCTATGAGGCCGCAAATTCAAGGTTTAATTTGCACAGTGGTAAAAATCGCTGTTGCAGGAGAATTCACTGCACAAACTGCGATCCTCGCCGACTTTAGTCCGAGGCTGATATCACTGCGAGTTGGGGCTAAGGAGGGCGGACAAAAGTCTGAAAATAAATTGGGGGAAAAAAAGAAAAATAAATTCACAAACATTTGCAAGACACTTATCTAGCAAATCGCTGCAAAAGAATAAAAATTTTTAACTTATCTTTTTTGCAGGTCTTCATACTTACCGCTGCTCCAAGGGCTGCAACACAGATTTTTCCCTGGCGGTCTTTTTCGCGCCAAATACGGGTGTGCACAGAGCCAAATTTTTGGCGAAAGCGATATTTCGAGTCTTGCACACCGGTGTCCCTCTCTCCAGCGGTATTTGAAAAGCGTGCCGCAAAACGTCTCCGAATTTTCCGCCTTCTGGGTTTTCACCAAAAAAGGTGAAATAACACACAAACCCGGTCGCAAGATCGCCGAATTTCTAGCCTATTTTCTTGCAGACTGTATAGGTAAAAGTTCCAAAATGTTACATGCTGCCAGTTATTGTATGCAGAGCCCACTTGTGCTATGCAATGTGTTATATCAGCAGGTGCTCCACATCTAGAAAATGTTTTCTAGTCTCTAGTGGATTCGGGCACGATTCCTTCCTCTTGTGGTTCGGTTCCCATCAATTTCAGCTGAGAATGGACTTGGATGTGATTTGGTTCAAAATGAGGGTGATTGATTGTCTCTTGCGCTGATGAATGTGTGTAGTCTTTTACAATAAGCAAAAAGTATCCATCGATAGCAAGAAACACAGAAAGCTAGCATGCAGGCACAGCAAGCAATAAGGAAGGCAAATGGCATGTTGTCCTTTATTGCAAGGGGGTTGGAGTACAAGAGTAAGGAAGACTTGCTACAATTGTACAAGGCCCTGGTGAGAGCGCAGCTGGAGTACTGTGCACATTTTTGGTCTCCTTATCTAAGGAAGGTTATACTTGCCTTGGAGGCAGTGCAACGGAGGTTCATTAGATTGATTCCTGGGATGAGAGGGTTGTCTTATGATGAGGGATTGTGTAGAATGTATACTCTCTGGAGTTTAGAAGAATGAGGGGTGACCTCATTGAAACATACAAGATTCTGAAGGGGATTGACAAGCTGAGAGGTTGTTTCCCCTGGCTGAGTGTCTAGAACTAGGGGGCACAGTCTCGGTATAAGGGGTAGGCCATTTAAGACAGAGATGAGGAGGAATTTCTTCACTAAATTGTGTATCTTTGGAATTCTCTGCCCCAGAGGGCTGTGGAAGCTGAGTCTTGGAATATATTCAGGGCTGAGATAGATAGATTTATGGAGCCCAAGAACGGCGCAGTCCCGACCTGGACGCCCGTTTTTCGCGCCACAAAGTGCGCCTAAAAAAAACTTCAAGTTTCTCCAGCTCCCTGCAGCTCGGCGCGGCGCTGCACGAGCTGTAGGGGTT